>NC_080196.1:64968083-65568083 GCF_030028045.1 Hippopotamus amphibius kiboko
TTTCTCTAATAATTAGTGATGTTGAGCAGCTTTTCATATACCTCTTGGATGCTTAGTTAGGTTTCTTCCTAGGTATTTTTTTCTTTTCGTTGCAATAGTGAATGGATTGTTTCCTTAGTTTCTCTTTCTGAACCTTCATTTTTAGGGATAAGAATGCAAGAGGTTTCTGTATGTTAGTTTTGTATCCTGCATCTTTACCAAATTCATTGATTAGCTCAAGTAGTTTTCTTGTGTTATCTTTAGGATTTTCTATGTATAGTATCATGTCATCTACAAATAGTGACAGTTTTAATTCTTCTTTTCCAATTTGGATTCTTTTTATTTTTCTTCTCTGATTGCTGTGGCAAGGATTTCCAAAACTGTGCTTAATAGTAGTGGGGAGAGAGGGCATCCTCGTCTTGTTCCTGATCTTAGAGTCAATGATTTCAGTTATTCCTCATTGTGAATGATGTTTGCTGTGGGTTTGTCATATATGGCCTTTATTATGTTGAGGTAGGTTCCCTCTATGCCCATCTTCTGGAGAGTTTTTACCATAAATGGGTGTTGAATTTTGTCAAAAGCTTTTACTGCATCTATTGAGATGATCATGTGGTTTTTATTCTTCAATTTGTTAATATGGTATATCACATTGATTGATTTGCATATATTGAAGAATCCTTGTATTCCTGGGATAAACCCTACTTGATCATGGTGTATGATCCTTTTAATGTGGTGTTGGATTCTGTTGGCTCATTTTTGGTTGAGGATTTTTGCATCTAAATCCATCCATGATATTGGTCTGTAATTTTCTTTTTTTGTAGTATCTTTGTCTGATTTTGGTATCAAGGTGATGGTGACCTCATAAAATGAGTTTGGGATTGTTCCTTCCTCTGCAATTTTTTGGAAGAGCTTGAGAAGGGTGGGTGTTAGCTCTTCTCTAAATGTTTGATAAAATTCACCTGTGAATCCATCTGGTCCTGGACTTTTGTTTGTTGGAAGATTTTTAATCACAGTTTCAATTTCATTACTTGTGATTGGTCTGTGCATATTTTCTATGTCCTCCTGATTCAGTCTTGGAAGGTTATACCTTTCTAAGAATCTGTCCATTTCCTCCAGGTTGTCCATTTTATTGGCATATAGTTGCTTGTAATAGTCTCTTATGGTGCTTTTTATTTCTGTGGTGTCCATTGTAACTTCTCATGTTTCATTTCTAATTTTACTGATTTGAGTCCTCTCCATCTTTTTCTTAATGGGTCTTGCTAGAGGTTTATCAATTTTATTTATCTTCCCAAAGAACCAGCTTTTAGTTTTATTGATCTTTGCTATCATTTCCTTTGTTTCTATTTCATTTATTTCTGCTCTGATCTTTATGATTTCTCTCCTTCAACTAACTTTGGGATGTTTTGCTCTTCCTTCTCTAGTTTGTTATGTGTAAGATTATTTAGGATTTTTATTGTTTTTTGAGGTAGAATTGTATTGCTATAACTTCCCTCTCAGAACTGCTTTTGCTGCATCCCATGGGTTTTGGATCATTGTGTTTTCATTGTCATTTGTCTCTAGGAATTTTTTATTTCCTGTTTGATTTCTTCAGTGATCTCTTGGTTATTTAGTAGCGTATTGCTTAGCCTCCATGTGTTTGTGTTTTTTACCATTTTTTTGCAGTAATTGATTTCTAATCTTATAGCATTGTGGTCGGAAAAGATGCTTGATACGATTTCAATTTTCTAAAGTTTACCAAGGCTTGATTTATGACCCAAAATGTGATCTATCCTGGAGAAGGTTCCTTGTGCACTTGAGAAGAAAGTAGTCTGCTGTTTTGGGATGGAATATCCTATAAATATAAGTTAAATCTATGTGGTCTATTGTGTCATTTATAGCTTGTGTTTTCTTATTAATTTTCTCTGTGGATGATCTGTCCATTGGTATAAGTGGAGTGTTATTATTGTGTTACTGTCGATCTCTATTATAATTGTTAGCATTTGCTTTATGTATTGAGTTCCTCCTATATTTGGTGCATATATATTTATAATTTTTATCTCCTCTTCTTGGATTGATCCCTTGATCATTATATAGTGTCCTTTCTTGTCTCTTGTAATATTTTTTATTTTAAAGTCTGTTTTATCTGATGTGAGTATCACTACTCCAGCTTTCTTTTGATTTCCCTGTGCATGGAATATCTTTTTCAGTCGCCTCACTTTGTCTGTACGTGTCCCTAGGTCTGAAGTAGGTCTCTTGTAGACAGCATATGTATGGGTCTTGTTTTTGTATTCATTCAGCCAGTCTGTGTCTTTTGGTTGGAGCATTTAGTCCACTTATATTCAAGATAATTATCAATATGTATGTTCCTATTACCATTTTCTTAATTGATTTGCTTTTGTTTTTGTAGGCCGTTTTCTTCTCTTATGTTTCCCGCTTAGCAAAGTTCTTTTAGCATTTGTTGTAGGGCTGGTTTCATGGTGCTGAATTCTCTTAGCTGTTGCTTGTCTGTAAAGCTTTTGATTTCTCCATTGAATCTGAATGAGATCCTTGCTGGGTAGAGTATTCTTGGTTGTAGATTCTTCCCTTTCATCACTTTAAATATATCATGCCACTCCCTTCTGGCTTGCAGAGTTTTTGCTGTTATCCTTGTGGGAGTTCCCTTGTATGTTGTTGTTTTTCCCTTGTTTCTAATAATTTTTCTTTGCTTTAATTTTTGTCAATGTGACTACTATGTGTCTTGGTGTGTTTCTCCTTGGGTTTATCCTGCCTGGGACTCTCTCCACTTCCTGGACTTGGGTGGCTATTTCCTTTCCCATGTTAGGGCAGTTTTCAACTATAATCTCTTCCAATATTTTCGCAGGTCCTTTCTCTCTCTCTCTTCTCCTTCTGGGACACCTACAATGTGATTATTGGTGTATTTAACATTGTACCAGAGGTCTCTTAGTCTGTCTTCATTTCTTTTCATTATTTTTTCTTTATTCTTTTCTGCATCAGTGATTGTCACCATTCTGTCTTCCAGGTTACTTATTCACCCTTCTGCCTCAGTTAATCTGCTCTTGGTTCCTTCTAGTTTATTTTTCATTTCAGTTATTGTGTTACATATCTCTGTTTGTTTGTTCTTTAATTCTTCTAGGTCTTTGGTAAACTTTTCTTGCACCTTTTTGATTTTTGCACCCAGTCTTTTTTCAAAGTCCTGGATCATCTTCACCATCATGATTCTGAATTTTTTTTCTGGAAGGGTGCCTATCTCCACTTCATTTAGTTGTTTTTCTGGGGTTTTATCTTGTCCCTTCATCTGGTACAAAGTCCTCTGCTTTTTCGTTTTCTCTATCTTTCTGTGGCTATGGTTTTCAGTTCCAGAGAACAAAATACTGCTAATACTGCTTGATACTGCTGTCTGCCCTCTTGTGGAGGAAGCTCTCTAAGAGGCTTGTGGGTGCTTCCTGATGGGAGGGCCTGATGGTTGGTTGGGCTGGGTGGGTGGAGCTCAGTAAAACTTTAATCCTCTTGTCTGCCAATGGGTGGTGCTGTGTTCCCACCCTGTTTGTTGTTTGGCCTGAAGCAACCGAGCACTGGAACTTACAAGCTGTTTGGCAGGGCTAATGGTGGACTCTGGGAGGGCTCATGCCAATGAGCACTTCCCAGAACCCCTGCCACCAGTGTCCCTGCCCCGTGGTGAGCCACAGCTGCCCCCCACCTCTATGGGCAACCCTCCAACACCAGCAGGTAGTTCTGGTTCAGTCTCCTGTGGGGTTACTGTTCCTTCCCACTGGGTCCTAGTGCACACACTACTTTTTGTGTGCCCTCTGAGAGTGGAGTCTCTGTTTCCCTCAGTCCTGAGGATGTCCTGGAATCAAATCCTGCTGGCTTTCAAAATCTGATTCTCTAGAGATTCCTCCTCCCATTGCTGGACCCCAGGTTGGGAAACCTGACTTGGGACTTTAGTTGGTGTACTTCTGTAGTATAACTGTTCTCCAGTTTGCGAGTCGCCCACCCAGCGGTTATGGGATTTGATTTTATCATGATTGCACTTCTCCTACTATCTCATTGCGGCTTCTCCTTTGTCTCTGGATGTGGGGTGTTTTTTCTGGTGAGTTCCAGTGTCTTTCTGTCAATGATTGTTCAGCAGTTAGTTGTAATTCAGGTGCTCTTGCAAAAGAGAGTGAGGACACGTCCTTCTACTCTGCCATCTTGATCTGTCTTCCAACTTTGGAATTTAGACCTGGCTTTGCACCAGGGATAAATTTCACTTGGTCATGATGTATAATTCTTTTTATAGTTTTTTGGATTTGATTTTTTAACATCTTGTGTCTGTCTACATGAGAGATATTGAACAGTAGTTTTCTTTTCATTTAATGCCTTTGTATGGTTTGGGTATGAGAATAATGCTGACCTCATAGAGTGAATTAAGAAATGTTAGCACTATTTCTATCATCTGAAAGAGATTATAAAGAATTGGTATAATTTCTTTTTTTCCAAAGACTTGTATTTTTTCTTTTCTTTTCTACCAGTTTTATTGAGATATGATTGAGATATAACAGTGTATAAGTTTAAGGTGTACAACATAATGATTTGACTTACCTACATCACAAAAGGATTATCACAATAAGTTTAGCGAACATCCATTATCTCATGTAAATACAAAATTAAAGCAATAGAGAAATAATTTCCTTGTGATTAGAACTCTTAGGATTTACTCTTTACAACTTCCATTTATAACATACCTAAGTGTTAATTATATTTACAATATTTTACATTACCTCCTTAGTACTTATTTATCTTATAACTGGAGGTTTGTACCTTTTGACTGCCTTCATCCAATTCCCCCTTCCCCCATACCCTATCTCAGGGAACCACAGATCTGATCTCTTTTTCTGTGAGTTTGTATCTTTGTTTATTTTGAAGTATAATTGACTTACAACACTATGTTAGTTACTGTTATACCACATAGTGATTGCATATATCTATGCATTTCAAAATGATCACCATGGTAAGTCTAGCTATGACATGTCCCCAAAGATATTATTACATGGTTATTGACTATGTTCTCCACACTATACATTTCATACCTGTGATTTGTTTCTTTTGCAACTGGAAGGTTGTATCTCTTTGTCTCTTCCACCTATTTCTTTCCTCCTTCCACCTCTCTCCCCTCTGGCCACCACCCATTTGCTCTTTGTGTCTCTAACTCTGTTTCTGTTTTGTTCTTTTTTTTTTTTTTTAAGATTCCACATGGAAATGAAATCATACAGTATTTGTCTTTCTGTGTCTGACTCGTTTCACTTAGCATAATACCCTGTAGGTCCATTAATGTTGTCACAAGTGGCAAGATTTTATTCACACACGCACACACAAACACACACCATATCTTCTTTATATATTCATCTATCAGCAGGCACTTAGGTTACTTCCATATCTTTCTTGGCTGTTGGAAACAATGCTGCAAAGAATGTAGGGGTGCATTTATTTTTTTGAATTAGTGTTTTCATTTTCTTTGGGTAAGTATGTGGGAATAGAATTGCTGGATCATATGATAGTTCTACTTTTAATTTTTTGAGGAATCACCTTACTGTTTTCCATAGTGTCTGCACCAGTTTACATTCCCAGCAACAGTGCACTAGGGTTGCCTTTTCTCCACATCCTCACCAACACTTGTCGGTTTTCTTTTTTATAATAACCATTCTGATTGGTAGTAAGGTGACATCTCATTGTGGTTTTCATTTGCATTTTCCTGATGATTAGTGATGTGAGGGTCTTTTCATATGCTTGTTGCCCATCTGTATGTCTTATTTGAAAAAATATCTATTCAGATCCGCTGGCCATTTTTAAATCTGGTTTTTTGTTTTTTTCATGTTCAGTTGCATGACTTCTTTGTGTATTTTGTATACTAATCCCTGATCAGCTGTATATTTTGCAAATGTCTTCTCCCATTCAGTTCATGGCCTTTTTGTTTTGCTGGTAGTTTCTTTTTCTGTGCAAAAGTTTTTTGGTTTGACGGAGTCCCATTTGTTTATTTTTGGGTTTTTTCCCTTGCCAAAAATTATTATTAAGACTGATGCCAAAAAGCTTATTGCCTATGTTTTCTTCTAGAAGTTTTATGGTTTCAGGTGTTACGTTTAAGTCTTTAATCCATTTTGAATTTACTTTTGTCCATGGTATGATAGAGTAGTCCAGTCTGATTCTTTTGCATCACATTGTTGTCCAGTTTTCCCAACACCATTACAATTTCTTCATTAAGTGTTTGGTAGAATTCACCATTAAACACATTTGGTCCTAGTGCTTTCTGTTTTAGAATGTTATTAATTATTGGTTAAATTTCATTAATCAATGCAAGCTATTTAGTCATTTTCTGCTTGTTGAGTTTTGGCAGTTTGTGTCTATCAAGGAATCACTCCATCTACATTGTCAAATTTGTGGGCATAAAGCTGTTCATAATATTCTTTTTTATCCTTTTAATGTCCATGGGACCTGTAGTGATACCCTATCTTCATTTCTGATGTTAGTAGACTATGCCTTTTTCTTTTTTCTTTTTTTCCTTAGCCTAGTTAGAGATTTATTTATTTACTAATCTTTACGAGGAATCATCTTTTGGTTTCATTTTTTATTGATTTATTTCCAAATTCATTGATTTCTGCTGTAGTTCTTATTTTTTCCTTTTCTTCCTTTAGATTTAATTTTCTCTTCTTTTTCTAGTTTCCTAAGGTGGAAACTTAGATTATTGACTTTAGATCTTTCTTCTTTCCCAATATATTCATTTAATACTATAAATTTCACTCTAAGCAGTCTTTTCATTGCATCCCCTAAATTTGGCTAAGTTGTGTCTTTACTTTCATTTAGTTCAGATTATTTTAAAATTTCTCTTGAGGTATCTACTTTGACCCACATGCTATTTAGAAGTACGTTGTTTAATCTCCACATGTTTAAGTATCTTCCTGTTATCTTTCTGCTATTGATTTCTAGTTTAATTCCATTGTGGTCTGAGAGCATACATTGTATAACTTATCTTCTTTGAAAAATCTCAAGGTGTGTTTTATGATCCAGAATGTGGTCTGTCTTGGTGTATCTTCCATGTGAGGTTGAGAAGAATGTATGTTCTACTGCTGTTGGATGAAATAATATCTAGATGTCAGTTATATATAATTAATTGAATGGTGTTGAGTTCAACAGTATCCTTACCAATGTTCTGGCTACTGGATCTGTCCATTTCTAAGAGAGGAACGTTGAAATCTTCAACTATAATAGAGTATTCATCTACTTCTCCTTGCATTTCTATCACTTTTTGCCTCACATAATTGGATACTCTTTTGTTAAGAGCACACATTTTAAGCCTTGTTATGTCTTACTGGAGAAGTGACTTCATCATTATGTAATGCCCTTCTTTATCCCTGATAACTTTCCTTACCTTGAAGTCTGTACTTCTTGAAATTAATATAGCTACTCTGATTAATTTTGATTCTTAGTAGCATGGTAATTTTCTCCACCTATTTACTTTTAATCTATATGTGTCTTTATATTTAAAGTAAATTTCTTATAGGAAATATACTGTTGAGTTCTGTGTTTTTTTTAATTAAAGTATAGTTGACTTGCAGTATTATGTTAGTTTCAGGTGACCTACATAGCGATTTTACATTTGCATAAGTAACAAAATGATTGCCAGGATAAATCTAATAATTATCTGTTTCAAACACAGTTATTACAATATTATGGACCATATTTCTTATGCTATATATCAAGGCTTATTTTATAACTGGAGCTTTGCACCTTTTATTTCCCTTCATCTATTTCACCCAACACCCCAATCTCCCCCCTGCCAGTAAACACAAATTTGTTTTTTGTATCTATGAGTCTGTTAACACTTCGTTTTGTTTGGTTCCTTTGTTTTAGACATTCCACATACAACTAAGATCTTATAGTATTTGCCTTTCTCTGTGTGACTTATTTCACTTAGCAAGATCCACCCTGTAGATACATCCATGTTGTTGTACTTCTCATTTCTGATATTGGTAATTCATGTATTTTTGTTATTTTCATTAACATTTATTCTAAGGGATTATGAATTTTATTAATATTGGCAAAGAACCAACTTCAGCTGTGTTGCTTAGACTCTATATTTTGTATGCTTTCCATTTAAATTATGACCCTTTTTAATTTTTAATGATTTACTTCATTCTGCTTAGTTTGCATTTGTTTTCCTTTTTCTAGCTTTTTTTTTTTAAGCTTTTTATTGGAATATAATTGCTTTACACTTTTGTGTCAGTTTTTGTTGTACAACAAATTGAATCAGCTATATTTATTCATATATCCCCATATCCCCTCCTTCCTGGGACTCCTTCCCACCCTCCCTATCCCAGCTTCATTGCTAATGTGAACATTGAAAACTATATATTTCCATCTAAGTGCAGCTTTAGCTTCTTCACATATGTTTTGGTATGTTTTGTTGCATATTAATTAAAATTTAAATACTTAAAAAATTTCCTTGTGATTTCTTATTTGACTCATGTTTTAGGTAGAAGTGAGTATTCAATTTCCTAATCTTTGAGGGTTTTTTTTTTAGAGTTTTAAAAGTGTTTTTATATGATGTTAATACTTTTGAATTTATTGAGACTTGTTCCACTGTTCAGTATATGATTTAATGTGATGAAAGGTTCACATGCACCTGGAAATAAGAGTATTCTGTAGTTGTTTTTGTGATTATCTGTATACATCAATTGTCATCTTAGTTAATAGTGTCATTCAAATCTAAATCCTAACTGATTTTTATCTACTTGTTTTCCTGTCATTTTCCTTTTTACCTCTCTTTTTCTTTATATTTAAAATACAGCTCTGTATGACACCATACTGTTGAATGTCCCCTGCTGCCTCTTTATCTATAGATAGATAAATAAATAGGTAGATAGATCCATCCATCCCTCCATCCATCCATCTAGGTATATATCTTCAGCCTGACAATATCTTTTAATTGGAGGATTTTTAGTTCTATTTTTAACTTTTTAAAATGTGGTTGTCTAGAAACTTCAATATGTATCTACCTTACTATAGCACAACTTGAATTCATACTATTCTGTTTTGTTTTCAATGTAAAGATTTTAAAATTATATATTTCCAATTATTCCCTTTCTTTGTGCTAGTGTTTTCATGTTTCACTTCATAATTTATAAACTCCATGTTTATATTACTATTTTTTTGCTTTTAATAACCTTTTATAGAAAGTAAGAAATATTAAAAAATAGTCATTTCTATTTCCGATATATTTATAACTTCTTTCACTTTTCTTTTAGGCTGAGTTTCCATCTGGAATTATTTACCTTCATACTGAAGGATTTACTGTGTTATTTGTGTTGTGTAAATGCTGCTAGTGACAAATTCTCTCAGCTGTTGTATGTTATATATATCTGCATTTTGCATTCATTTTTCAAGGACAGTTTTACTGATGGTAGAATTCTAGATTATGAGTATTTTTCCCTCCAATACTTTAAAGATTGTGTCTCTTGTGTTCTGCGTTGAATTGTCTATTACGTGTAGTCGGCAATCACTCCTGTCCTGTGCATTAGGTGGAAATAAATGAAGACCAACTAAACAAGAACAAGCAATGGCTATTTATTCAGAGCTTGTTATAGCAAGAGTCAGCCACCATCACTTATGTTTGACAGAGACTCAGAGGCAGACAGAGGAGTGGGAAAGCTTTCTAATAAAAAAAAAAGAAAGGCTTCAGATATGCCCTGTTTGGAAGCTATTGGCATGTGGAAACTGGAGGTGGGCTAACTAAAAGTGGAACGTCCTGTGAAAGTAGTTAGGAGTGAATAGGGATTTCTCTGGTTGGTCCTAATTTGGGCATGGGGACAAAATTTAGGGAAGCTGTCAGGAATTAATCAAGTTCTGGCCATTTTAAAGCAATTGTTACAGGGGTTATCCTCTGACATCTTAGACTGATTGCTAGAGATAGTTGTCTGACTTTCTCCAAGTCTGACTTATAGAAAGTAGGCTGACTTCCTGGTTTAGTTACCATAGAAAATAGGTTGGTTTGGCTGGTTGCTGCAGATGTGGGTCAGAGTTCTAGTTTTTGTATTTAGCCAGGCCATGGCCCATATAAATATTAATTCACTCAGTTATGTGTATTTTTTCTCTGTCTTCTCTTAAGACTTTCTTTTTGTTTTTCCTACATTAAAATATTTTTTATTGACGTATACTTGGCATACAGTGTTATATTGGTTTCAGGTGTACAACATAGTGATTCAACATTTGTGTGCATTGCAAAAAAATGATCATCACAATAAGTCACTATCATTGGTCACCATACAAAGTTAATTTTAAAAAAAGACAAAGTGAATACAATATTATTAATTGTATTATTCATGTTGTACATCCCTTGGCTTATTTATTTCATAACTGGAGGTTTGTACCTCTTGATCTCCTTCACCGATTTGTCCCCTCTTAACTCCCCTCTGCTCTAGCAGCCACCAATCTGTGTTCTGTATCTATGAGTCTGGATTATGTATTGCTTTCTTTATTGTGTTTTTTACATTACACGTATAAATGAAATAATTTGGTATTTGACTTTTTCCATCTGACTGTTCACCTAGCATGATACCCACGAGATTCATTCATGTTGCTGTAAATGGCAAGATTTCTTTCTTTTTTAATGGCTAAGTAGTATTTCTCTCTCTCTTTCTATCTCCTTCTCTCTGTTATATTTTCCTTCTTTTTTTTAAAGCTCTTTATTGAAATATAATTGCTTTACACTCTTGTGCCAGTTTTTGAGGTAGACCAAAGTGAATCAGCTGTATTTATACATATATATCCTCCCTCCCACAACTCCCTCCTACCCTCCCTATCCTGGCCCTCTAAGTCATCACCCATCATTGAGTTTATCTCCCTATGTTATGCAGCAACTTCCCTCTAGCTATCTATTTTACATTTGGTAGTGTATATATGTCAGTGCTACTCTCTCACTTCGTCCCAGCTTAACCTTCACCTCATGTACCACATATTCTCAAGTCTGTTCTCTATATCTGCATCTTTATTCTTGCCTTGTCACTGGGTTCATCAGTACTTTTTTTTTTTTTTAATTCCATATATATGAGTTAGCATACTGTATTTGTTTTTCTCTTTCTGGCTTACTTCGCTCTGTATGACAGACTGTAAGGTCCATCCAACACACCGCAGATAATTCAATTTCATTATGTCTTATGGCTGAGTAATATTTCATTGTATATATGTGCCACATCTTCTTTATCCATTCATCTGTTGATGGGCATTTAGGTTGCTTCCATGTCCTGGCTATTGTAAATAGTGCTGCAGTGAATATTGTGGTACATGTTTCTTTTTGTTTGTTTGGTTTTTTGTGTGTGTGTGATCTTTTTATTTATTTATTTATTTATTTATTTATTTTTTTAATTTTTTTTGGGGGGGTACACCAGGTTCAATCATCTGTTTTTATACACATATCCCCGTATTCCCTCCCTTCCTTGACTCCCCCCGCCTCGAGTCCCCCCCACCCTCCCCGCCCCAGTCCTCTAAGGCATCTTCCATCCTCGAGTTGGACTCCCTTTGTTATACAATAACTTCCCACTGACTATTTTACAGTTGGTAGTATATATATGTCTGTGCTACTCTCTCGCTTTCGTGGGTGTTTCCGTAGTGTAGTGGTTATCACGTTCGCCTCACACATGTTTCTTTTTGAATTATGGTTTTCTCTGGGTATATGCCCAGCAGTGTGATTGCTGGGTCATATGGTAGTTCTATTTCTAGTTTTTTAAGGAGCCTCCAAACTGGTTTCCATAGTGGCTGTACCAACTTAAATTCCCACCAACAGTGCACGAGGGTTCCCTTTTCCCCACACCTTCTCCAGCGTTTATTGTTTCTAAATTTGTTGATGATGGCCATTCTAACCAGCGAGAGGTGATATTGCATTGTGCCTTTGACTTACATTTCTCTAATGATTAGTAATGTTGAGCATCTTTTCATGTGTTTGTTAGCCATCTGCATGTCTTCTTTGGAGAAATGTCTATTTAGGTCTTCCGCCCATTTGTGGATTGGGTTTTTTGCTTTTTTGATATTGAGCTGCATGAGCTGCTTGTATATTTTGGCTTGTCAGTTGCTTCATTGGCAAATCTTTTCTCCCATTCTGAGGGTTGTCTTTGTCTTGTTCATGGCTTCTTTTGCTGTGAAAAAGCTTTGAAGTTTGATTAGGTCCCATTTGCTTGTATTTTATTTTATTCCCAGTCTAGCTGGTGGGTCAAAAAGGATCTTGCTTTGGTATATGTAATAGAGCATTCTGCCTATGTTTTCTTCTAAGAGTTTTATACTGTCTGGTCTTACAATTGGGTTTTAAATCCATTTTGAGTTTATTTTTGTGTATGGTGTTAGGAAGTGCTCTAATTTCATTTTTTACATGTAGCTGTCCAATTTTCCCAGCACCATTTATTAAAGAGGTTGTCTTTTTTCCATTCTATATTCTTGCCTCTTTTATGAAACATAAGGTGCCCATATGTGCGTGGGTTTATCTCTGGTCTCTCTATTGTGTTCCATTGATCTATATATATATTTTTGGGGGCCAGTACCATACTGTCTTGATCACTGTAGCCTTGTGGTATAGTTTGAAGTCAGGAAGCCTGATTCCACCAACTCCGTCTTTCCTTCTCAAGATTGCTTTGGCTATTCGGGGTCTTTTGCATTTCCATACAAATCGTGAGATTTCTTGTTCTAGTTCTGTGAAAAATGCCATTGGTAATTTAATAGGGATTGCAATGAATCTGTACATTGCATTTGGTAGTATAGTCATTTTCACAATGTTGATTCTTCCAATCCAAGAACACGATATGTTCCTCCATCTGTTTGTATAGTCTTTGATTTCTGCAATCAGTGTCTTATAGTTTTCTGTGTACAGGTCTTTTGCCTCCTTAGGCAGGTTTATTCCTAGGTATTTTATTCTTTTTGTTGCAATGGTAAATGGGAGTGTTTCCTTAATTTCTCTTTCTGCTCTTTCGTTGTTAGTGTATAGGAATGCAAGAGATTCCTGTGCATTAATTTTGTATCCTGCTACTTTACTAAATTCATCAATTAGTGCTAGCAGTTTTCTGGTAGCATCTTTAGGGTTTTCTATGTATAATATCATGTCATCTGCAAAGAGTGACAATTTTACTTCTTTTCCAATTTGGATTCCTTTTATTTCATTTTCTTCTCTGATTGCTGTGGCTAAAACTTCCAAAACTATGTTGAATAACAGTGGTGAGAGTGGGCACCCTTGTCTTGTTCCTGCTCTTGGAGGGAATGCTTTCAGTTTTTCACCATTTAGAATGATGTTGGCTGTTGATTTGTTATATATGGCTTTTATTATGTTGAGGAAACTTCCTTCTATGTCCACTTTCTGGAGAGTTTTTATCATAAATGCATGTCGAATTTTATCAAAAGCTTCTTCTGCATCTTATGGTTTTTATCTTTCAGTTTGTTAATTTGATGTATCACATTGATTGATTTGCGTATATTGAAGAATACTTGCATCCCAGGGAAAAACCCCACTTGATCATGATGTATGATCTTTTTATTTTTTATTTTATTTTATTTTATTTTTCATCATAGGAAGTAGTTTATTTTGCGTATCCATTTTTTAAGAACTTTTATTGAGATACAGTTAACTGACAATAAACTGCATATATTTAGAGTGTACAATTTGGTATCCCAATCTCCCAATTCATTGCCCTTCAACCCTCCCTGCTTTCCCCATTGGTGTCCATATATTTGTCCTGTACATCTGTGTCTCTATTTCTGCCTTGCAAATGGGTTGATTTGTACTGTTTTTCTATAGTCTGCATATATGTGTTAATATACAATATTTGTTTTTCTCTTTCTGACTCACTTCACTCTGTATGACAGTCTCTAGGTCCATCCATGTCTCTACAAATATCCCAGTTTCAGTGCTTTTTACAGCTGAGTAATATTCCATTGTATATATGTACCACATCTTTTTAATCCATTTATCTGTTGATGAACGTTTAGATTACTTCCATGACCTGGCTAATGTAAATAGTGCTGCAATGAATATTGGAGTGCATGTGTCTTTTTGAATTATGGTGTTCTCTGGGTAAATGCCCAGCAGTGGGATTGCTGGGTCATATGGTAACTCTATTTTTAGTTTTTCAAGGAACATCCATACTCTTCTCCATAGTGGCTGTATCAATTTACATTCCCACCAACAGTGCAAGAGTGGTCCCTTTTCTCCAGACCCTCTCCAGCATTCACTGTTTCTAGATTTTCTGATGATGCCCATTCTGACTGGTGTGAGGTGATTTGTGGTTTTGATTTGCATTTCTCTAATAATTAGTGATGTTGAGAAGCTTTTCGTGTGCCTCTTGGCCATCCGTATGTCTTCCTTGGAGAAATGCCTATTTAGGTCTTCTGCTCATTTCTTGATTGGGTTGTTTGTTTTTCTGATATTGAGCTGGATGAACTGTTTATATATTTTGGAGAATAATCCTTTGTCTGTTGATTCATTTGCAAATATTTTCTCCCATTCTGAGGGTTGTCTTTTCATCTTGCTTCTGGTTTCCTTTGCTGTGCAGAAGCTTTGAAGTTTCATTAGGTCCCACTTATATTTTTGTCTTTATTTCCATTACTCTAGGGGTTGGATCCAAAAAGATCTTGCTGTTATTTACGTCAAAGAGTGTTCTTCATATGTTTTCCTCTAGGAGTTTTACAGTGTCTGGCCTTACATTTGGGTCTTTAATCCATTTGGAGTTTATTTTTGGGTATGGTGTTAGGGAGTGTTCTAATTTCATTATTTTACATGTAGCTGACCAGTTTGCCCAGCACCACTTATTGAAGAGGCTGCCTTTTCTCCGTTGTATATCCTTGCCTCCTCTGTCATAGATGAGTTGACCATAGTTTATCTCTGGGCTTTCTGTTGTGTTCCATTGATCTATATTTCTGTTTTTGTGCCAGTACCATACTGTCTTGATCAATGTAACCTTGTAGTATAGCCTGAAGTCAGGAAGCCTGATTCCACCAACTCCGTCATTCCTTCTCAAGATTGCGTTGGCTATTCGGGGTCTTTTGCATTTCCATACAAATCGTAAAATTTCTTGTTCTAGTTCTGTGAAAAATGCCATTGGTAACTTGATAGGGATTACATTGAACCTGTAAGTTGCTTTCAGTAGTACAGTCATTTTCACAATGTTGATTCTTCCAATCCAAGAACATGGTATGTCCCTCCATGTGGTTGTGTTGTCTTTGATTTCTTTCATTAGTGTCTTATAGTTTTCTGAGTACAGGTCTTTTACCTCCTTGGTTAGGTTTATTCCTAGTTATTTTATTCTTTTTGTTGCAGTGGTGAATGGGATTGTTTCCTTAATTTCTCTTTCTGATCTTTCTTTGTTAGTGTATAGAAATGCAAGAGATTTCTGTGTGTTAATTGTGTATCCTGCAACTTTACTATATTCATTGATTAGCTCAAGTAGTTTTCTGGTGGCATCTTTAGGATTTTCTATGTATAATATCATGTCATCTGCTATCCTTTTAATGTGCTGTTGGATTCTGTTTGCTAGTATTTTGTTGACGATTTTTGCATCTGTATTCATCAGTGATATTTGCCTGTAATTTTCTTTCTTTGTGACATCTTTCTCTGGTTTTGGTATCATGGTGATGGTGGCCTCGTAGAATGAGTTTGGGAGTGTTCCTCCTACTGCTATATTTTGGATGAGTTTGAGAAGAACAGATATTAGCTCTTCTCTAAATGTTTGATAGAATTCGCCTGTGAAGCCATCTGGCCCTGGGCTTTTATTTGTTGTGAGATTTTTAATCACTGTCTCAATTTCTGTGCTTGTGATTGTTCTGTTCATATTTTCTGTTTCTTCTGGTTCAGCCTTGTTAGGTTGTACTTTTCTAAGAATTTATCAATTTCTTCCAGGTTATCCAGTTTATTGGCATATACTTACCTGTAGTCTCTCATGATCTTTTGTATTTCTGTGGTGTTGGTTGTTACTTCTCCTTTTTCATTTCTTATTCTGTTGACTTGCATCTTCTCCATTTTTTTCCTGATGCATCTGGCTATCGGTTTATCAATTTTGTTTATCTTCTTAAAGAACTGGCTTTTAGTTTTATTGATCTTTGGTATTGTTTCTTTCATGTCTTTTTCATTTTTTTCTGATCTGATCTTTATGATTTCTTTCCTTCTGCTCACTTTGGGGTTTTTTTATTCTTCTTTTTCTAATTGTTTTAGGTGTAAGGTTAGGTTGTTTATTCAAAACTTTTCTTGTTTCTCAAGGTAGGATTGTATTGCTGTAAACTTCTCTCTTAGAACTGCTTTTGCTGCATCCCATAGGTTTTGGGTCATTGTGTTTTCATTGTCATTTGTTTTTAGGTATTTTTTGATTTCCTCTTTGATTTCTGCAGTGACTTCTTGGTTATTTAATAGTGTATTGTTTAGCCTCCATGTGTTTGTATTTTTTTACAGTTTTTTTCCTGTAATTGATATCTAATCTCATGGCATTGTGGTCAGAGAAGATGCTTGATACAGTTTCAATTTTCTTGAATTTACCAAGGCTTGATTTGTGCCCCAAGATGTGATCTATCCTGGAGAATGTTCCATGTGCACTTGAGAAGAATGTGTGTTCTGTAGTTTTTGGATAGAATGCCTATAAATATCAATCAAGTCAAGATGGTGTAATGTCTCAATTAAAGCTTATGTTTCCTTATTTATTTTCTGTTTGTATGTTCTGTTCATTGGTGTTAGTGGGGTGTTAAAGTCTCCTACTATTATTGTTTTACTGTCAATTTCCCCTTTTATGGCTGTTAGCATTTGCCTTATGTATTGAGGTGCTCCTCTGTTGGGTGCATAGATATTTACAATTGTTATATCTTCTTCTTGGATTGATCCCCTGATCATTATGTAGTGTCCTTCCTTGTCTTTTGTCATAGTCTTTACTTTAAGGTCTAATTTGTCTGATGTGAGTATTGTTCTTCAAGCATTACTTTGACTTCCATTTTCATGGAATATCTTTTTCCATCCCTTTACTTTCAGTCTGTATGTGTCCCTAGGTCTGAAGTAGGTTTCTTATAGGCAGCATATATAAGGGTCTTGTTTTTGTATGAATTCAGCCAGTCTGTGTCTTTTGGTTGGAGCATTTAATTCATTTACATTTAAGGTGATTATTGACATGTATGTCCCTATTACCATTTTCTTATTTTGGAGGGCTTTGTTTTTGTAGGTCTTTTCCTTCTCTTGTGTTTTTATTGCCTAGAGGAGTTCCTTTAGCAGTTGTTGTAAGGCTGATTTGGTGGTTGTGAATTCTCTTAACTTTTGGTTGTCTGTAAAGCTTTTGATTTCTCTGTCAAATGGGATTCTTGCTGAATATAGTATTCTTGACTGTAGATTTTTCTCTTTGAATACTTATCTCTTGCCACTCCCTCCTGGCCTGCACAGTTTCTACAGAGTGATCTGCTGTCCTCCTTATGGGTTTTCCCTTATATGTTATTTGTTCCTTTTCTTTTGCTGCTTTTAATATTTTTTCTTTGTGTTTAATTTTCGTTAGTTTGATTAATGTGTGCCTCGGTGTGTTTCTCCTTGGGTTTATTCTGTATGGGACTGTCTGCACTTCTTGGACTTGGTTTACTATTTCCTTTCCCATGTGGAAAATGTTGTCTCCTCAAATATTTTCTCAGACCCTTTCTTTTTTCTTTTTCTGGGGTGCCTATGATTTGAATGTTGGTACACTTAATGTTGCCACTGAGGTCTCTGAGATTGACCTCCATTCTTTTTATTATTTTTTCTTTTTCCTGCTCTGTGGCAGTTATTTCCCCCATTCTATCTTCCAACTCACTTACTCATTCTTCTGCCTCATTTATTCTGCTCTTTATACCATCTTGAGTATTTTTAATTTCAGTTACTGTGTCATTCATTTCTATTTGTTTGCTCTTTAGTTCTTCTAGGTCCTTTTTAAATGTTTCTTGTATTTCCTCTATTATTTTTTTGGAGATTTTGGATCATCTTTACTATCATTACTCTGAATTCTTTTTCAGGCAATTTGCCAATTTCTTCTTCATTTATTTGGTCTTGTGGATTTTTATCTTGCTCCTTTGCCTGCATGGTGTTTCTTTGTTTTCTCATTTTGTCTAATATATAGTATTTGCTTTCTCCTTTCCCTATGCTGCCTAGTAGTAATTCCTCTTGTCTCTGTTCTGTTTGGCTTGAGGTGTCAAGCACTGGAGCTTGCTGGCCTTTGGTTGGATTTGGAGTTTGGTGTTGAGAATGAGAACTCTGGGGAAGCACTTGCTGATTAATATTCCACTGGGTCAGGAGTTCTCTTGTGGTCCAATGTCATGGACTCCACCCTGTTGTCTCAGAGGTCCAGGTTTGACCCCCTGCTGGGGCAGAAGAGCCTGGAAGCTGCACAGCTTGGAGGAAAAGGAGTTCGAAGGAGAGCAAAGAAAAAAAAGGGAGAAAAAAGGGAAGAAGGGGAAAGGACAGACAGATCCCCAGGACTGATGGTAAAAGCAACTCTAATCAGTCAAAATCACACAAAGAGATGTGCACGCTTGCACTTGGAAGAAGAGAAGAAGAAAAGAAACCAAGGAGAAGAGAAAAAGATCAAAGAAAAGAAAGAAGAGAGTACTCTTACCAATTATAAGCAAATCTGCATACAAATATATACAGTAAAGATTTAGCTAAAAAATACCTAAAACCAGAAACAAGACAAACACAACAAGAAGTCCTCCAATATTTCTAGGTAGAGCTTTGCACCCACTGTGGAGAGCTCAGATTGTGACCTGGTATTTGTCCTTTGTGTTTTTGTCCCCACAGTCCCCAGTTGCCCCCTATGTCTACAGTCTCTGTTGTACAAACACTCGTCTATTCAGGTGATTCACAGATATAGGGTCTATCAAGCCTATTGTGGGCATTAAGCCTGCTCCTGCTATGGCTGTTTCTCTTTCTCATCTTTGATCCTGCAATCCTTGGGGATCAGTTTTGGTTTTGGTCCCTACTTTGCATGTGGGTTGCTCTCAGAAGTCAGTTCCCCACCCAGGCAAGAGGGGGCAAAAGAGGGTGATTGAGGTTCATGTGCAACTTCAGGTCAGGGGGAGGGAGGGTATGTCAGTCTAACTGAAATCTGCGGGAGTGCTTGTAGCAGCAGAGGTCAGTGTGAGCCTGAGATGTGCAGTACATTTTCCCAGGGAAGTTGGTCCTGATCACGGGACCCTTGGTGTTGGTGGGCTTTACCTACTGCTGGGAAGCTGTGGCCATTGTCTTGCCTTACACGAAGGACTCCTGGTGGCTGCAGGTGGGTGGTCTGTGGGGCCTGGCAGCGTGGCACCGGGTCGGTGGGCAGGAGGGCGGGCGTTCACTGGGACCTCGCGGCTTGTGGGGCGTGTGGGGGCGGTGGGTGGGGTTTTGGATCCAGCAGTCACCAGTTGGGGGCGCAGTACAGCAGATGGGCTTTTTGATCCAGCCGCCTCAGGTTGTGCCGTTTCGCAGCCTGTGAGTTCTCAGAGAGGGAGGCTTCTTCCAAGCACTCCGAAACAAAGGTCCCATGCCTCTCCATCTGGCCCAGGATTTTCCCCAAACTCCCTCCAAGATTGCTGGCTCACCTGCCCCCCAGGCTGTTCTCATGCAGCCAGCCCCAGCTCTCTCCCTGGTGTCTGTTCTCTGAAGCCCAAGCCTCAATGCCCAGCCCCCACCTCTGCCCTGGGTGAGCAGATGAGCTTCTCTGGCTGGGGAGTGCTGCCTGAATCCTCCGAACAGGCATTTCTCTGCTCTACCCTCTACACACCTGCCGTTGCTGTCTCTTCTGGGGGCTCCAAGGCTCCCCCTATCCTTCCCCGCCAGTGAGGGGATTCCCCAGTGTGTGGGAGCCTTCCCCCCCTCACAGCTCCTTCCCAGAGGGACCGGTCTCCTCAGGATTCCTTTGTCTCTTTTTTTACCTTCTTTCCTTTGCGCTACCCAGTTACTTGGAAATTCTCCTGTCTTGTTGGAGGTCTGAGGTCTCCTGCCAGCATTTGGAAAGTGTTCTGCAGGAGCCACTCCACAAGTAGACGTATTTTGATGTATTTGTGGAGAGAAACATGATCTCCATGTCGTATTCCTCTGCCATCTTTTTCGAGGTCCCCCAGGATTTTCTTTTATATTTGGTTTTTGGCAGTTTGTCTATGATAATGCCCAGGAGTGTGTGTGTGTATGTGTGTGTGTGTGTGTAAGTTCTCATTAGGATTTGTTGAGCTTCTTAGATATGTGATTTTTCATCAATTTCTTCAATTTTTCATACTTCTGTTTTCGAAAAAAATTTTAGTCGCATTTTCTTTCTTTTCTCCTTTTGATATTCAGGTTGTAAAATTGCATGTTAAACTCATCCAAAGACACTGTATTCTCCAATTCCATAATTTACATTTGATGCTTTTTTAGAGTGTCCAATTTTGTACTGAAATATACTATCACTTTACCCAATATATCAATATTTTGCTGTAAATTTTTTAACATATTAATAATGATTATTTTAAACTCCAGATATGCTAATGTCAATAACTGAATTATCTGTGAATCTTCTGTTTATTTTGCTTTCCCTTTATTATGTATAAAATTTTCCTTCATATATCTTGTAAAGTTTTATTCTATTCTGGACATTGTTCTAAAGGAGTGGTTGAAATATACCATTTTTTTGTTTTATTTCCCAGGTAATTATGTCTCTTCTTCTGTCTGGTGGTTAGGGTAAGGGGCTAACCATTCCAAATTCCTCTTATGGCTAGGGCATAGTTTTAATTATATTGAGTTCATCTTTGATTTGTCCAACCCCTCACTTCTCAGGATTTTTTCATCTTGTCAGTGTTTGGACTGAGAGGAGAGTGTATTGTAGTCACAGGTATGTTTGTTTACTATTGGAGTCCAGTTGCAAATGGCTTTGGAATACAAATACTGCAAGAATGCTCAGGAATAAGCAGTTTCTCTTTGCATTGTTTCCCTTCCAAGACTGCTGCTCTTGGTAAAATTTGGGGAGAGGAGGAAGGAGAATTGACATATTAAGGTTTTGTTTTTTTTTAAATATATATTTGGGGCTGTTTTCAGATGACCAAACTGTCATCCTGTCTTGGCTGGTTTCTCCTCATCCCTGCCAACCCTCTCCATCTGCAGCAGGTTTGCTCCTCTACTGTCCGTCCACATTCATGTCCACTATCAGGTATGGATGCTGTGGCAGCTCTTTGCTCATCTTGTTTTCCTCCTTTCTCACTGGCATTTTATTCTCAGTTTGTTTCTTAATTTTTGCCAGTTCCCCTGTGTCTTAAATTTGCAATGCATTGTGGCTCAGTTTTCAAATATTATCTTTTCTATGTATGATCACTGCTATGGTGATATCATCTAGACGTGTATTATCTTGAAATAATTATTATTATTTCCATATTATCGATGCAGTGATGACTCAGAGTTAAATTTCCAAATCAGATTTCTCTCCTTAACCCCAGACTTCTATTCTGAATAGCCTATTTGACATTTCCGACTGGATACAAAATAAATGTCTCAATACATCCAAAATTGAACTTCTGTCCACAAAATAACAAACACATAAAACCCACTCCACTTGCAGTCTTTTCCACCTCAATGGTAATTCCATCCTCTAGGTTGCTCAGACCAAAATACTTAGAGTCATCTATGGCTTCCTTCTTTCTGTAATATTCAGCATACTGTCAATCAGAAAATTTGCTGGTTCTTCCTTTCATCTTTAGATCATATCCAGAATCTGAACACTTAACTCCACTCCTGAGTCTACCATCCTAGTCCAAATCATCAACATCATTTGCCTGGCTTATTAAAGTGACCTCAGACCTATTCACCCTGCCTGCATTCTTGTCTCCTTTCCTTTTCTACATTATGTCCTCAACCTGGGTGATCTTTTTGAAACTTGAGTCAGATCATATCACTCTTGCTCAAAACCTTTCAGAGGTTTCCCCATCTCTCAGAGTAAATTTTAAATTCCTTTGTATGGCCTATCTATATTGACCTCTCTGCTGTAGCTCAAACTTACCAGGTAGACAAGGGCCTCGGGGTTCTCTGTGATTGTTGTTAACTTTATCTGAGAATCTCTGATCTGCATTGCTTCCTGCATTGCCTCTTTTGAGGATTTGCTCAAATATCTTCCCAGTGAGGTCTTAAACAACCAGTTTATTTAAATTGAAAATCCTATACACCTCCTCCACTTTATTTTGCCCTATAGCACTATTTTCTTCAACTATCTGTGTAACTTAACTTTAGTATTTTATTTTCTTTCCTCCCCCATTGGGATATAAGTGGGGTAAAAGAGATTTTTTTTTCCTGTTTTGTTCATGCTGTATGCATAGAATAATGCCTGACACATAGAAGGTGTTTTAAAATGTATCTATGTATTGCTAGATTTTTTTTTCTAGCTTGGCTATTGATTCATATTGCCAGCCTGAGTCTTTACAATGTGACAATCTAAAGATGAAGAGGTTTCCTTTCTTTACAGTGACCCCTTGTCCCCTTCATATTATTCTGTTATATTAATTGTGCTAGAGTTTGGTTATTATTATTACATTTAGAATAGAAAAAGTAAACACAATTTTCTTGAACAAAGGTTAAGTGTTATCCTAGGAAAAGGAACATGTATTTGTATTCCATCATTCAAAAAACTGCTTTGTAAATGTTAAAGAACTTTTTTAAATATAAGTAATTAAAATATTTTGCATAGTAGACAGCTTTGGAATACTTTAGTACTGATTTGACATATCAGCTGTCTGCTGGCAACTGCACGCTGCTTTTAAATGCTGTGGGGCCTACAATGTAAGTTTGAACATTCAAATTCCATGTAAACGATTTAATAACAATGTTCCAAAATAATTTTCCCTTTATAGCAAATTCAAGGATGTTTAAATTCATCGTGATACCCATAACCATATTTTAAATCAGGTGCATAGACTCTTAAATAATTGGGGGAAAAGCAGAAATTGTACAACAACAACAAAAAGAGTATCATGTTTAAGAATAGCTGTAAAGAATTTTGCATTTTAATGTAATGAAATGATAAAAATCTCTTGATAGGTACTTTGATCATTCTCAAGAATGAATGAATCATTTAGAATAAAGAAATTTTAATTTTTTAGTAAATAAAAAGGTATATCCCAAATTTGCCTTCTTTTTTAGGGTAATTATTCATAGCCATTATTTTAAAAATTTACACTGGCATTACTTTGTTTTTATTTATTTATATATTTATTGGCTGCATTGGGTCTTCATTGCTGCACACGGGCTTTCTCTAGTTGCAGCGAGTGGGGGCTACTCTTCATTGTGGTGCACAGGTTTCTCATTGCAGTGGCTTCTCTTGTTGTGGAGCACGGGCTCTAGGTTCGTGGGCTTCAGTAGTTGTGGCACACGGGCTCAATAGTTGTGGCTCATGGGCTCTAGAGCGCAGGCTCAGTAGTTGTGGTGCATGGGCTTAGTTGCTCCACGGCATGTGAGATCTTCCTGAAGCAGGGATTGAACCTGTGTGCCCTGCATTGGCAGGCAGGTTCTTAACCTCTGTGCCACCTAGGCAGTCCCATACACTGGCATTACTTTGAATCTCTGTGTAAATATTCTAAAGTAGATTTCAAAATTGTTATTTTTATTATTAAAATATATAGTTGAAATCAATTCATCTGAAGAATCTGCTTCTATTTTTAGAGATTAACAATTCCCAAGTCAAACTCCTCTTAGAGTTGTATTTTGAAAATCTATATAGATATTTAAAACCTTTGAAAGTGTTATAACTATATATCATTTAGTGGCAAAAAAAAGGAAGTTTCTGCATGGAAATTTCCTCAAATATTCAAGCAAAGTCCTCCATTAAATCAAATAAGCAAATGTTCTGATAATTACTAAAAATTAATTACCTAGTGCTTCTTATAATCTCCTATCAGAAGTCCTTAGCCTCTATTTCCTATCATCAGATTTATGTAGGTAACAGGTTATTCAGAGTTTTAAAATAGTTATTGCAGTATATATTAGAGGAGATATAGATGTGTATGAACCTTCAAATTAAAAAATAGAACAAAGAATCATAGTTTCAGTGTGTTTCATGGTGTAGCAATACATCGTAGAATACTTTTTTGAGGGTGAACTCATTTGCATGCTGAAAGCTTTCTTAGTATTATAGATGATAAAAGTCATGCATTTTAGCCTTTTTTTTTAAAAAAAAAAGAAAAACTTAATTTCTTTTGATGAAACTTTTAGCATGTCTAATATTCAATTTTTTTGATCTCTGGATTTTAGAACACACTGTTATATCATTGTAACTTCAATGGGCATATAAGGAGAATGCACTGAAAGCATGATAGAAGGCAGTTTATGTGAGGATTAATAAACTGTTATTGGCTGTTAGTTACTTTAATGTTTTAACTTCCAAATGAAATTAATAAATATCAAGTGTCATAGATATACAATCAAATGAAATTATGAGCTGATTGGTGATATTAGAGACAATAAACTAAATTCTATGTGTGTATTCTCTTTCAAACATTTGATTTGCCTTCTGACACCTCTAAAAACTTCATTAAGCTAGAATTCTGTGCAAACTTACAGTAAGATTGTATTCCTTTCTCTTCTAAAGAATACAGTGATATGCCTATTTGAATAACTCTAAGTTAATTGCTTATTTTGTTGAGTTGGTTTAATAAAACCAAAGAACTAACTACCTAGATGGTGTTATCTACTATATAAGTAAATATTGTGTGCTCATAATATTTTTGGCATTAAAATAAGACATGTTACATATATGCTAAAACACCATGGGGAATAGAAGTCATGATTTTGGAAATTTTTATGTGTTAGAATGATCATAGTAAGATACTTCGGGTAGACAATCTGAAATATGCTTGGAACATTTGTAAGATGAATCAGTTTTTTCAATTTTGGAGAAATCAGTGATGCATAAAGACAAACTGCAGAAATTTATGTAACAATGGATTTATATCATAATTAATAATACTTGAATTATATGTCACAATTCACAAGTAAAGCATACATATTACATCTACTACTGTTAATAATATTTGTTTCACATTTTAAAATTTCAAAGGGCAACTTTCATAGCAGTAATGATCTAGGAGCATGAATTGGACATTTCATAATTTGGAATGCATGCAAATCTTCCAGGGTAAAATGTACTTTAACATGTGGCCCTCAAAAACAATTTCTCTTTATGAATGATTAGGTGTCAGACTCTGTATTTCCTGACACCACTTCAGAGGAACTTCTGAATGGAGGTTATATGTTACAAGGCTTTTATGACATCATAATATATGTGGAGGGAGACAAAAGACGTACCTTGAGTCTGTATATAGTCTATACAATACTATCCATTTAGTATAAACACAATAATATTATTTGCATAAGATGTTGATGATAATTCTGTGTTGTAGCCTTTATTTTTCTTTATTCTTTGACCTGCTTCATTAAAATTTCAACAAGTAATTGGTTGGCTAAGGAAAGACTGTTTAGTCCAGTGGTCTCTGCTTCACCTTCCTTGGACTCATTTGATCCTTCAGTAAGGCTCATATTGCACCAATAAAAGAGTAAATATATTTTGTGCTTCACAGACCAGTGTGCTGATTGTGTTCTATAGGTGATACTTGAAGTTATAATTGCTAATTCTTTCTAAACATAAGAACCATTCAATCATACCACTCAATATATGGCAAGAAAGAAAAAGTGTCAGTTTCCAATACATACATAGAATTAAATGTTTACCATGCATTATTGTAACCCTAATAAAAGCTCTTCTGTGCAGTTGCTAGAATGTATTGATTTTAAGTAGCAAGGCAATCTCAACTTAAGAGAAAATACTTGAGCTTTAGTGTGTTTCAGTGATACATTATTGATATGATTAGTTTATATATTTATTAACCATCATCATATAATAATAAAGCAGTACATAGTATCTGGAAGCAATGATGTTTGTTTATATTTTGTCGCACATAATGGTTTATAAAGTGCATTTATGGATATTATTTTCTTTGGGCAAAGTGTAGACAGAGAGCTGTGCCCCCTTAAGAGGTATGAAAACTCAGAGTTGAAGAGATGCCTTGTGTCCAATAATATACTAAAAGTGCAAGAGAAAAGGCCTAAATCTATTTCTTCAATTTAATATCCAATCTTTCTTCTTCTGAAGCATAGTTTCTATTGTCAGTTACAGATTGCCAAATTTTGATATAAATAATTCCACATATGATATCTTAAATATATATTCCAGGAGTGAAGTGGGGTGCCAGTGGTAGGAAAAGATATATAATAGTTAATGGGTAAAGTCTAGGACATTGAGTAACAGGATAAGAAAGACTGAAAGTGCCTCAGCTTATTTTGGAAAAGGAACTATTTGCCCATTGCTTACCCTGTAAGGGAATCATTGCCCTAAACCTTTGGCTGGTGGTTTTACATGCTGCTGCCAATGTCAAGGTTTTTCTATATTCCAGCTTTATTTCCCACAGTCTGGTCACTACTGTTGGGTCAAATTAAGATATGACTGTGATTTCCTTTCGCTATTCATTTCATTTGGGTTCAGTTGTTTGTCTTTTCTCTATGCCTTATCCAGGGATGCAAGTGATTGAGGAATGAGTGAGAAGGTAAACGTTATCTTCTGCACCTATTGAGGAGCAGAGATTTAGTACTGATAGAAAAGGCAGTATAGCGCCAGTAAGTAACTTCTATTTATAATTCAAGGATGTATAGGTGATTGAATGATGAATGGCATTTTACATGACAAATTTAATGATGACTACTAGCTAGTTCTGTAAACTGACAATCTCTTTGATTTGTGATTTGCATTTACTTCAAATATTCCAAACGTTTTATTCTGGATATAGTTTATTTTGTGAATATGCACTATTGCTTTGTACTTGCTAGTTTCAAAGTCCAATGACTTCTTTTTTTAATTAATTAATTAATCTATTGGCTGTGTTGGGTATTCACTGCTGCATATGGGATTTCTCTACTTGTGGCGAGCAGAGGCTACTCTTTTTTATTTTTTATTTTTTAATTTTATTTATTTATTTATTATTTTTTGGGGGGTACACCAAGTTAAATCATCTGTTTTTATACACATATCCCCGTATTCCCTCCCTCCCTTGACTCCCCCCCCACCCTCCCTCGAGTCGCCCCCACCCTCCCCGTCCCAGTCCTCTAAGGCATCTTCCATCCTTGCAGTGCGCAGGCTTCTCATTGCGGTGCCTTCTCTTGTTGCGGAGCACAGGCTCTAGGCACGTGGGCTTCAGTAGTTGTGGCACATGGGCTCAGTAGTTGTGGCACATGGGCTCAATATTTGTGGCTCATGGGCTCTAGAGCACAGGCTCAGTAGTTGTGGCACAGAGGCTTAGTTGCTCTGCGGCATGTGGGATCTTCTCAAACCAGGGCTTGAACCTGTGTCCCCTGCATTGGCAGGCAGATTCTTAACCACTGCACCACCAGAGAGGCCCCCAATGACTTCTTTCTATGATATAATATTGATATATTTCCATCCATTTTCCTATTTTAATTTTGGTATGTAAATATGTATATATATGTAAAATGGATATTTGAGTGAAATTGAATATATTATTACTATTTTTTAAAAATCAGATAGTCAGATGATCTTTCTTTTGACACATTCTACTTACAAACTAGATCAAAATTATCTCTGAGAAATTTTGAACACTTCAAATGAGAAATGGGATACAAATAGGAGGTATTACTATTCCAGAATATTACGTATTTATGAAGAGAGGGTCGTGCTGTATATCTTTAGCTAATTTATAATATTCTAGCAGAGGCTTCTTTAGGAAGGATTCACGCTTCTGAGGTTCTGCCACTGCCCCTCCTTGGCCCTCAGGTGAGGCTCATATATTTGAGATTTAAGGTCCGTCACCCAGTGCTGTATTTCTGTACTTCTCTGAAGTATTTAACTATTATTTTTCATTCTCTCTCTTCTTTGAGACTTCTACAGAGTTTTTCCTTCATTTGTTCCTTGGAAAGAATCTCTGTGTTACTCATTAATATTTCAGGTTTTGATAATTTGCTATTTCATATTTTAATTCCTCACTTTCTTCTTTTGCTCATTTCCCTTACCTCACCCAGTCTTGCCCTTATTTCACTTTTTTCCATGTCCCTGCTTTACTTTTTTCCTATCATAATAGACTTACTGTCTTTTATGGCATATATCATTCTAAATAATACACAGTTTCTTTAGTACTTGAAGCAAGAGTTAGTTCCTAATAACATATCTAGAAAGTATGTTAAACAGTGATAAACAATGGTAACTATTTACTTACTGTTCACTCTTTTTAATTGCTGTAGGATACAGCAGGTGTTTAAGATGTGGTTTCTTTACCTTAATGAATTTATAATATTGCTAGTTAAAAAATATTATATAGCAAATAAATAAAATAAACTTTGGATGTTATAATGAACTGTCTATACTTTCTTTCTCTTCTTTTCTTCACGTTTCTTATGAGTTATTATTCTACTAATGGAGAGTTGATGAAAACAAAAAATGTATTTTTCCCTAAGTCAAGTTTATAATCAACCCAAAAGTATAACTCCAGCAATGCTGGACATGTGTCTTGAAAGAATGTGTTTAGTGAGACTACTGGTCGACCTTCTTGTGGGAACATTTTAATTTAATGCCCTGCCCACCATCCTATAAGGTCATCTTATGCACATGGTATTTTTCCAAAGAGCTCTTGAGCTTTCTCCACTTAGAACTACTCATGTAAACAGTATAAGAGACTAATAGTGTTCTTCTCTCCCCATAAAGCTAGGGCTCTAGGATTAGAATGTTGGTAATAACACCTCATTCAGTTTTTCTTATTCACCATATCTTGGAGAACACTGTTAAGATAATGTTTAATAATATAATCTTAATAATAAATGCTATTATTAAACTTACTATATGTAAGATTATTTATGCAACACTAATTCAGCAAACATCTTCCAAATATCTGTTATGAAGTAGTGATTAAGCTGAATACATATATATACTCCTAGTCCTTAATTATATTCTCTTTGACGTTTTTATATCATATTATATATTTAAGTGCTTGCTACATGATAACATAAAGCTGTTTTTGTTTTATAAGACATCTTAGAGTTTCTTTCCGTGTGAAACTCAGGTGACTTAGGGCATGTCAGCCTTGTATATTACTCTAAGTTAATTTGAAGTTCTGTTTTCTGAAGAAAGAAAAATACTGAATATCTAGAAATAACTTTGCAACTTGAAATAAGTCACACAGCAAGACAATGTGATATCTTTCTGCATCTACATAGCACCTTTATTACAAGGAGGTCAGGGTGTTCTATATACATTTATCTCTTTTCCACCCAGATTTTCCTTATGCAGTAATTGTCAAAACACAGAGAAGTAAAATTTCTTGTCTCAGGTCATGAAGTCCTCCTCCTTAGATGCCAACTGTACACCTTCTCTAAGTCCTGGCTTTCTCTACAGGGTGGCTCACAAATATGTCCATTTCATCCTAAAACGATGAATTAATTCAACCAACAAGTATGTGCATCTGCTGATACAAGGCATTGTTGTAGGTACTTGGGATAAATCAGTTAAGCCACGCAGGATAAACTTGTTCCCCTGGTCCTCCTGACACTTATATTTTAATGAGAGAAAGCAGGTGGTATAGGGGAGACTGACAGTAAACACCATGAATTGGTAACACAGAATCTTTTGATGAGAGATAAATGCAAAGGAAAAATCAAGTAGTGAGGGATAAGTTAGGCCATCGGGTGGCGACGCAAATAGGTTAATCCATTTGGTACAGAAACCAAGTATATAAAGCAATATTACTAAAAACTGCTCAAAATGAAAATTTAAAACCAGAATTGTGTGGAGTGTTTTGCATATTCAAATTGAGGAGAAATGAATTTATTAATTCAACTTAATAAGCATGTGTTGTAAAGGATTCTGACTAAAGTGCTGTTCCAGTGATTGTGAGTACAAGGGTAGATACAGTACAGATTCTACTCTCAAGGTGCTCAAGTGACTGGGGGACAAGATATTCTGGTTATCTATATTTGCGTAAAAATACCACCTCAAAGCATAATTGTTTAAAACAATACCGTTTTATGATCTCACGATTCTGTGTGTTGACAGCTTAGCTGGTAGTGCTTCTGCTCTTCCTGATGTTGGCTAAGACTGCAGTGGTCTGAGAGCTTGGTTGGCCTGGACCGTCAGAAGTGGCTCACTCACATGCTTGATGCCTTGGAGGGGAAAGGCTCAATGCTCATATCAGCTGGGACATTGGGTCATTAGGACAGCTGGGCCTGCTTTACTCCATGTGTCAGGACCTCTTCTCTTTGTGGCCTCCATGTAGTTAGTTCTACCCTTGGTATTTCCTCGCGGTTCTTCTGACAGATAGTAAGACTTCTTACTTGATGGTCTAGGGGCTCACAAAGTCCAAAAATAGAAACAAAGACCTTCTTAAGAGATAGGTCTTGAATTTCCACAGGGTTACTTTCTCTACATTCTACTGGTTAAAGTGAGTCCCAGACCAGTCCAGATTCAGGGAGGGTATTTCATTTGGGGCCATTTTTGGAGAATAACAATTTCAAGAGACAGTGCTTACAGTATGCACAGGGTATTGTAGAAACACTGAAGAAGGGAATCTGGCAATCTGGAGGTATTGGGTTGGCCAAAAAGCTCATTTGGGTTTTTCCATAACATCTTACAGAGAAACCCAAACGAACTTTTTGGCCAACCCAATACTTGGGCAAGGCTTCCAAGAACAAGAAGATGCTGAGCTAGACCTTAAAGGAAAAATCAGAATTAGCCAGTGAAGGAGGAACAGAGTGTACACCAGGCAGAGAGAGAGAGCATTAGACATACACAAGACATGGTGTCAGAGGATTATGTAAAGTGTTCCAAGAACTTCCAACAATTACTTAATGTGAGATTAGAGTCTAGCCTCTTGCTAAATGATAAGAAAGAAGGCTGAAGAGGAAGACAGGACTTTGTTACAGGGGTATTTTATAAAATGAAAATAGGTCTATCTCAGAAAGTTGCTGTGAGGGTTAAATTACATCAAGTCTCTGGCATATGTATACACCACACACACACACACACACACACACACACACACAAACTAAGTGTCTATACTTGTATGTTGTAAATATACTAGGTGATTTCTAACACTAGTTTTACCATGATAAGGGGTTTGAATTTCTTTCAGATATTGATAGGAAGCCAAGTATTCTGAGAGAACCACTTTGCTATATGGAATTTATGATAGAAAATAATGTACATGTTATTTTTATTATTTATGAATTATGTTAGACATTTTTATATCTGTGAAATTTATAATATAAAGTATGCAGTACTTTTTTGGAGAACTTGTTAAACATTTTCCAGAACGTCAAAGATATTGTCATTTTCCTGTTTCCTATATGTCCTTAATTCTCTTTTCTCTACTTGTCATGCGCTAAACTCAATGTTTCAACCTAGATATTCTCTACTGATCTGTATTCCAATTCACTAATCCTCTCTACTTTTCTCTCGAACTATTATCAACTGTAAAGCCTATCCTAATAATAATAATAAGCTTCTTTCTGCTTCTGTGTTTCTTCCACTCATACGGTCTAACCTTCCAGAGGCGTGAACAGATAGCCTGGATTGTTTACAAAAGCCCTTCCTCCATTACAAGTCCTTGTCTTTTCAGCCCAGAACTGGGACTGCAGTAAACATTGCTCTGTTTTGTAGCAATTTTCTGCTTATCTTTTTTACCTTTTGCTCTGTGCAACTTAAGAATAGGCAAAAGTCTTAAGGGCAAAACCATGAGTTGTGGTCTCACTTAAATGCTACCACCCTCTCTATGTGATCTTAACTCCTCGAATCCTGGCTCCCTTTTTCAATATGAAATCCTTTTCTTTTTTGTATTATGAGATTTCTAAAAGTTCTACTCCTTTGTCTGCCTCTTAGCAATGTATACTCAGATTTCAGTCTCTTTTCACAAAAAAATCAGCATTTGCCCTAAGGGGAAAAGTTGTTTAGAGAATGTTGGTTCACAGTTCTCTGATTTCCTTTTCTCAGGGATCTTGGGCTCTCAAATCCTGGTTTTCTGCAAGCTGTTTAATGCCTTAAAACATATTTCAAGTATACATTTTTAAAAATTAACTTTCCTGGTTATTTTCAGTGGTAGCGTTGGCCTGTTCCAATCTATTCTATTATTGATGTGTCTACTGCCCCTTTGATGATTTCATAATTCTACCTCCTTGTACCAGGACAAAGTTCTCTCCTAGATCCTCTGATAGAATCCTAAGTATAATTTTATCATAAAAATGATCACTCTTAATGGTAAAGGCTTATGTACTCATCTTCTTCTACTGCTAGATCAAAAACTTGTAGAAGGCAGACAGTCTTATCTTTCTGAGTATTCCTAATACCTGGCACATGATTGCTGCTGAATAAATGTTTAACAAATCATCATGGGTGTGGGTATATATCTGTAGGTTTCTGGATCAAACATGATGTCGTTTATCTGACAGATATTTCAGAGTTTGTTTTCCTCTATGTTTATTGTTTTTAACATCAGTGTCTTCCCATACTTTTTTTTTAATTTTATTTATTTATTTATTATTTTTTGGGGGGTACACCAAGTTCAACCATAATGTTTATTGCAGCACTCTTTACAATAGCCAGGACATGGAAGCAACCTAAACGCCCATCAACAAATGAATGGATAAAGATGTGGCATATATATACAATGGAATATTACTCAGCTATAAAAAGGGATGAGATGGAGCTATATGTAATGAGGTGGATAGAACTACAGTCTGTCATACAGAGTGAAGTAAGTCAGAAAGTGAAAGACAAATATTGTATTCTAACTCACATATATGGAATCTTCCCATACTTCTACTTTATTGTTTTTAAAAATTTAAATCTTTGACCCATCTGGAATTTATTTTGTTGTACAAAGTAAAATAGATTTATAATTCTATTTCTTAAGTTATTTTTCATCTTAGGAAAATAAGACAATAGTTTTCAAAATAAGGGGAAGTTACTTTTATGGATCAAATATATATTATTTCACTTGCTAGAATAATGTATATTTTAATTGACAGCAATATTTTCGAACATTGTAAACCCATAATAATTAGTTAATGGAAAAATTTACATTTAGCTTCTGACATATTTTAGTATTTTTAGATACTCTTTAATTCCTTTTGTTGTATTGGGTATTAAAATCATATAGATGATGGGAAAAAATACTATTTGATACACAAACAAGAGCTTTCCTCTATTTGTTTTTAAATATCCTAGTGGAATTCAACCATTGCCTCTATGAAGCCTTCCCAGATTCTTTGGGGAAGAGTTAGTCCATCCCTTTCCTAGCCTCCATAGTCCTTTGTTTGTCTCTCTTTTACGGCCCTTATCAACTTGCATGATGCACATATGATTAAAATTAAAATATTGTCCCTGTCTCCACTGCACTTCCTATTTCCCAACCTGGCCTTATTTTCCTCTCCAGTAGTAGCACTGTACTTACATACCCACATTCCCTGCCCCCAACATATAGGTAGGCGCACGCACACGTGCGCGCACACGCAGAGCAAGGGTAGACATTTTGAGAGTAAGCACTTCTCTCTGTTTGAGTTGTTGTTCTATCTGCAGCACCTAGAACTGTGCCTGGCACATAGAGTATGTGTTGAATAAATGTCTGCTTCCTACATTGGATTGAACTCAGTGAAACAGGGCCAGTGATCTAAGTCTTAGTATCCAGGCCCCTAGCATCATATCTATTAAAGCATGCGCTGAGTATTATTTTTCTAAGTGAAAACTCACTATCTTGTAAAACCAAAAGAGATTATGTTGTTCATATTGAAAGGTGAATCCTACACATCGTAATCGGTAGCCATTGTTTAGCAAATAGTTCTTAAAATAGAATTAGTACCCAAGAGTGCTACATATTTAAAACTTCATTCCTTAGATACGTATGTTTTATTAAACTTTAAAAACTTATCATAATTAGTTATATAGAGAGATTTATATTTCTCTCCTGATCTATTTCAGAATCCCTAGTTATTATATAGTCACTTTGCTTTATTATATATTAAAGTCATGTAAATGATATGCAAAAATACTTTTGTACACTGATTGAGTACATATCCTATAGCAGATATTATGTTAGTAATGGGGGAACAAAGATGAATAATGTTTAGTGCCTGGCTTCTAAATCCTAAATAATACCTAACATTTAAGTACCATTTTCTCTATGCTGGTCATTATTATGAGAAATTTCCATACATTTACTCCTTGAATTTTTATAAGAATTCCATGAGACAAGTACTGTTGTGCTACTGTTTTCCCCATTTTGAAAGGAGAAAACTGAGGCACAAAGAGATTAGTCATATAGTTTGTCATTGAAATCTGTTCTCAGTGTCCAGCTAAAGTATAGGGTCTATATCTAAACCTTTCTACAAAAGGAGGTTGCTTAGAAGAAAATGGATTTTGACCCACTGTTTGCCCCCCTTGCCGTGGGCTCCAGTGTCTTAGCCTCTTTGCTCAGAACTGCCTTGGGGTCCATTTTCAAAATGAGTTTTCAGAAAAATGCTCTCTCCCATACTCTTCCTATTGGCTTCCCCTAAGAGATTGTTATAGTTTAACAGATATGCTGATTATTATGTGGAAAAACAGGGGCTCAAAAAATAATACAGTGGAGAAAATGATAAACAAATTTCTAACCATTGTGGTTGCTGGCATTCATGTAGCCTTGGTTGGTTATAACTCACTCACAAAATTCAAATCTAAGTTGGGGCACTTTCAGCATGACTTACTTTAAAAAAAAGCTTTTAAAAAATAAGTAATATTGTCTTTTGGGGGCAGGGGAGCTGAAAAATACATAGCGTGATTGATTTCCAGGTAGTTAGTCTTAAAGGAATAGTAGGTGGTAAACATTAGCTATTAGAGCAGGAAGTTATTTCTTCAACGTATTTTTTGAGCTAAGAGATTCTTTAGAAGTAAGCGATTCTGGTTGGTTGATTTTGAAAGTAAACCATATGTTGTTTACATGTTTTGGCATTTATCCAGTTTCCTTGAAGATGGGAGTGAAAATGAAAAAAAAAAATAGCCTCTTACTAATTAGAAAATAATGAACATAATGGAAACAGGTGCCACAAGGTTTTGGATTATGAGAATGTATCTTCTGAACAAGCTCTGGGAGTAGGATCCTGGTGGGGGGAAAGTTCTGCGTATACCTGTGAGGTGAGTATATATGTGTCCTGGAGATATATCCCAAGGCACACATTAAACAAAGTTAGCTGTTGTTTCTTACTATGATAGAAATTAAAAACACACATCAAAATGAGTTTTCAAATGGCCTGTGCATTTGATGTGAATTACTAAATGTAAATATGTGCATTATTTGCAATATTGATGTTCTTGTTAATATCTTATTCATAGGTATTTGGGTGATAAGCAAGAAATAATTAAAGACAGCCTGATGCTTTTCCTAGAAGGCCAATAGGACCTTGAATTCATCTAACCTACAGATTCCCTCACCTCTGAGTGGCAGCAGCATGCATAGGTCCTGTTGCGCGTCTTCACTGGAAAGAGTAGAGGTAGATGATGCAGATTCTGTTGCTTCAGCCATGAAGGGGAGTAATCACAGCTTCCTGTGGGGGAAGGGTGGTGCTTAGTAAAAGCTGCTCCTGACAGAAAGGACTGGGAAATAGAAAGGATAATGGGGAAATCAAGGAGTAAAAAGGACAGTGTGGACGACTCCTTGGGAGAAATCCTCTTTCCCGGTGGTAGTAAACTGAACCATGGCTGCAGAGAGGGGAAAACTTTTCTGACCCTGTGTCCTTTCCTTCCAAGGGAAGAAATGGACGTGCTTGAATGCACAGGAATGTTTCTGAAGAAAAATGAATATTCAAAATAGGACACAATTAGGGCAATTCAAATGCATTAACGACTATTTAAAATGTGTAATAATGTATATGTTAATTATTTTCCAAAAATAAAACTGCTGTATTTAAAAGTAATACATAAAATCTGCCCTCATCCAGTATGACCTGATCATAGATCTTTTCTACTGTTGCAAAGACACTTAAACTCCGCCGATGATTATTTTTCTAAATGATTAACGCTTATTGTGATTATTCTCTGACTGGTATATGTATGCAAAATGTGGCTGCGAGGATTTGCTTATGTTAGCATATCCCCTCCCCCACCCTGAAACCTCAAGGCTCCAGACAGTTATACTGGAGAGAGAAAATGGATGTGTGTGTGTGTGTGTGTGTGTGTGTGTGTGTGTATCTAACCTTCAAATTGATACAATGGTGATGATATACAAACAATAAAAAAAAGATAAAGCTTTCCCCTTGACAGTGCCGCTTGCAACATATTAATATCATTTTAGAAAAACTTAAAAGTAAGGAGAATGATTTAAATTTAAGAGAGGGTAGTGTTTTAAAAGAGCTATACAGAGCATTTAAAATTGGAAATTTAATATAACGGAGAAAGGCACTTTTATTAAAGAATGCTGTGATCTTCCAGCCATGTTCTTAACCAGTGATCTCCCTGTAGCAAAATGCATAGATAATCAACAACCCAGCCTGACAGTAAACTTGTTGGGGGATTAAATCCTAAAGGAAGGAGCCCATAGCCCTGGAGGAAAACTGAGTGCATGTTTCCCTGAGTCTTTGAAGGCTCATCTCGTAGTCCCACTGCTAGAATGTGCTCTGTTGTCATAGCAACACCATCTCCTGCTTCATACAGGAGAAAGATTAGCTCTTACTGTGCAGAGGAGAGAATTTAGGGGAAGTCAGACTAATCCCTGGGTGCACTTGGAGAGAAAGGTTGGACCTCGCCTGAGGGATGCTGTCTCTGCCATGATAGAATTGGCCTGCCACAGACACTGGTATTTAAGTTGAAGAGCAGAATTCACAGTAAGTGTCAGCTCCTCCAGAGTAGAATATTGATGAATGAGGTTTGTCTAAGTCTTGTTGAAGACTGTCCCATGCAGCAGTAGAATGGCAGCAGGATACTCTGATGAGACTGCCAATGTTTTCCTGGTTTAGGTGGTGTTTAAAGGGTTGGCCACATCAGGAACTTGAGGAAAAATTTTAGATACTTTTGAAACGTCCATCTAAAATCCTGAGAGCATGTCAAAATTAGCTAGGCAAAACAATATGTATTTTATGCTTTGGGCACCTAATTTATTTACCATAGGTTTTTGTGCATTTAAATTTAAAATTTCATAGAGAGAAAGAAAAAAAACTCATGAAAAAATCTGTATGTCTAAGCAGGTGTGTTTCTTCAACACTCAAAGTAATGAGAATTCATTTTAGGATTGTAAATGTTCTTTTTCTATCATGCATACATTTTTTGAAAATCTTTTTAGAAGCATACAAGTGGTAGACTTCTTTTAAGGGAGTTATAAAATTATAAAAAGGTATTCTTTGGGTAAGATTAATTTATTTAGCTCTTCAATTTGAGCTGCTACTTCAACTTCTCAGCATAAAGCATGTACAATGTGTAAATCTTTCAGGGTTTTCTGTTGCTCGCCTCAAATGGATTTTGTTCTGGGGGGCTGTCTATGTGGATTTATTTAGATTTTTTCCCCCTTGGTTTGTATTTGTACATTTTTTATGCAATTAGTAAGGATTGCATGTATTTTAGCTAAAATGCTGGGAAACCTTGTTATAGATTTGATATGTTTGATTTTGATAGCTATTGTGGAGATGTCTAGTCTTTCAAAAACTTAATCACTTCAAAGTACACTTTAATCCACATCTGAAAATTTAAAAATTTTTTTCAAAAATATATAGATTTTTACATATGATATTACTGAAATGTAAACTGAGTGGTTTTGACTATCAGTGTGTATTACCCTGAACGTATATAGTTTTTATGTAAAGTATTCATGGTAAAAATTGTATCATGCTGTGTTCATCATGTTTTTCAGTTGTTTTGATTGTGACCATATATGTATAGTGTGTATTTAGAAACTGAGTTTTGTTTCCCATGGACCAAATCTTAACCTACTAATGTACTAGCAGACTACAACTACCATCACAGTCTGTGCTAAATATAGCCATTATCATAAAAAATATTTAATTGCCATTTGATTTGTGCTGCTTTATCAAAATGAGAGAGATTTGGGTGTTGCTGGAAAAGCAGAGCACAGATCACACACTGACTGCTTTTCTCTTAAACTTAATGCTAGAATAGACCACACGTCTTAGATTTGAAGGAACAGTTATATTAAAAGGCTACGTAAAATTATTCTCTTCATATGTCAGGAAAAACACACAAAACAATAAAGGTGGTACTTGGCTTAATAGCATTCAACTTGTAACCATGCAGAAGCCTGGTGCTCTTAAGAAAATGGAGACAAAGCAGAAAATCAGGAGCCCCTTTCAGTAAATGATTGCAAATTATTCTAACAACCTCTTTTCTATGCTTTCTATCACTAGTTCAGGGTAGGACCCTTAGAAATCACAAAGAGGAAAAGCAAATCTGCTGTTCTCCACCCCCGCTCCATCCTCCACCTCCACCCCTGCAGAAAACAAACTAGAGTTCCTTATCTCTCTTCATAGACTCTGGGCAAAAGTGAGCAAACCAATGAATGACCTTATGCTAAAAAGGGAGAAACTTCGGGTCTACTCTGTGATGCTAAGCTCCGAATGAATAGAAAAGCACTGGGAAAAAAAGGACAGCTAATAAAAAATGGGCACTATTTACTGAGATAGAGTGAAATGTACAAATATAGAATAGAATAATAATTGAAAAGTAAGTCAAGGATTTAGTCCAGTCACTACCTTAACCAGTGTTTTCTGAAACGTATTCTTAACCAGCGTAAAGAAAAAAACAACAGAACTTGTTATATCACTTAGCACTTTCCATTTCCTTCTGTGGTTGTTATAATTATTCGTAATGTCATCATCACCATTATTTTAGAAATACGATAGTGATTGAACTGGAGCCAGATGCTGTAGGTGGAAGACTGGTGGGGATTTGTCACATTCCCGAGGCAGGATTTGGTTTGGGCTTCTAGTCTGTGGAGGTCTTGCTTGGAGAGGGAACAGGCACCCTCCAAAGCCTAATTAGTCCTTGAAAGGCATTGCTTCAGGAGTTTTTGAAAGAGCGAGTTGCTCATCCTTGAACAGGTTTCAGAGGTTTGAAATGTCACTTGGAAAGTCCACAAGTCAGTTTTAAGGATAAATATCCTCAGGACCTAAAGGTCTTCTGAAAGCTCTGGGGTTAGTAGGTGATCTGGAAACGGTCTGTGCTTTTGCATGGGAAACCAGAATACAGAAAAGAGAAAGAGGAAACAAGGGTGCAGGAAAAATCGCATCATAAACTTCTGCTGGAAAACTCAACCAAAAACAAACCCACATGGGAGGCATTAATACATGATTTCATAACGGTCAGTGACGATGTAAACTGAAGATAGGTTCCGAGACTACCCAGTATGCTTGATGATTGGCATGTGTATTGTAGTAAACATTAAAATAAAAATCTTCAGCACAAACGGTAATACTGTGATATGAACACTTTTTGCATTTGCTTTTAAAAGTCAAATTAAGGTTCAATTTGACTATGTAAGATTTGATTCTATGACATTGTTGGGTGAAAGACCACATGAGAACTGAAATAGAGCAACAATGCTTCTTTTTAAAATGTTGGGATTAACGCTCATGTAAAAACCTTCTCTTCATATTCTTTAAATTTTACTTTGTGTGTCTCAGGACAAATATGCAAGATGCTAAATTTATGTTTTCTTAGGGTTGCATGTAAGCAAATGGATGGCATGGTACATGGTGTACAGGAAAGATGGCTGGGGCAGTTGTTGAAATCAGGTTATAGAAAGACCACAGCGTCAGTCTGGGCTTTGTGCTTTTGATGATAGATATTTTTGAGGGCAGATGGGGGCCAGTGAGCGTTTGTGAATCAGAAGTGAAAAATAGGAGCAGTTCTCTGTGAAGATGTATCCTACCCACGTGGGGTAGGATGAATAGATGGTCTGAGCAGTAGTTAGGGAAATGAATAGGATGGAGAGCCTAAGCTAACATAGAAGCGCTGAGAATTCAACGTAGGGAAGAGATGAGAAAGAGATTATAGACGTGTAGTCTATGGAATTTCATGTGTTAATTTATACAACCAAGGTTTACCTGACCTCTGCCAAGTGACAGGCAACAGGACAGATGGTAAGAATTACAGAGCAAAATGCTAAAGTTCAGGCATTCATAAAAACAGTCTGGTGAGAATGACTGAAAGATACAAACTCAGAATATCTCGTGGTAAGCAGTGGGATGAGAACAAGCAGAGGATAGACTTGGCCAGGGATTGGATGGCCTTAAAGAGTCTTCAAACTCAAAACCCATGGGTGCCATTATTAGACATAAGGAAAGCCAATAGGAAGAAGAGGTTTGTGAGGAGAGTGGTGGTGGTAACGGAGGCAGCTGTGAGTTTGATTTTGGACATCTTGTTTGATAGATAAGCCTTAAAAACAAATACTACATTTAATTATACTAGCTCTCTTACTCATAATGTAGTTTATTTTAGAAGGTCACATTACTACATGAAATTTCATAGCACCTTGGCATTTATTTTACTACTCTCTGTATTTTGTTTTGTCTTTAATATCTGCGTATAGCAATTTAGAGTATGTGAGAACTTGACAAGTAATTTCCTTTTGAAGTACAACTTTTTAGTGTGATCAAAAAGAAGTTTAGCTTTCATTACTGGAGTATGACAATTCTAAAATTTAATAGTTTTTAACTAGGGAACTTTTGTACTCTGCTCTTGGCATTAATATATGATAAAAATAAATTCAGTATAAAGGAAGAAAGTATATATTCAGCTGAATTTTAGAGAAAACCACTATTGTAGCTTACCCAATTAGCTAGGGATGGAAGTACTTTATATTGCCCTTTTAATCTAGATAACTGGCAGGATTTTCTATTACTGTAGTCCTGAAATGATAATAATTGTAATAATTACAATAACAGCCTCAGCAATGAACATTTTTGGTACTTTAGGTTTATAATTGTTTTGGAAATAAAAACAATCCTGCCCCCTAAAAGACCCCTCTATATCTCTATAGAACCAAGAGAGGAAATATAATTTATTATAGAGTAAGGATGTAAGGTGCCATGAAAGCACCTACAGAGTCTGGACAGAATTTCACACATATTTATACAGTAAAGTAGAATAAAAAAACAATTCCAACTTCTTTATCTCGTTGAGAAATAAATAGATGCATCTGTGATTATCTCCTGTTTGTCTTGTGAAAGAAAGCCCTGAGCTAATTCTGGAGGCATGCATTTACAGTTTGAAAGGTCAGAAGTCTCAGTCTTACATTGAAAAGTCAAGAGGTGAGTCCTCTAATCACACCTGTATATTTTCAAGAAGATGCCCTAGGAGGGGATGGTGGGTGGCAGCCACCTCTCTCCTCAAAGAAAATGCATTCTTTTGTCCTTATACAGTGCACCTTTTTGCACACATTATCTCATTTAATTATCAAAATACTGCCAAACACATATAATTACTGTGATGTCCCAGTTTTATGAATGAGGAAAGTTAGGCTTAGAGAAGTCAAGACATGTTTTTAAAGTCGTATAACAACTAATAGCAGAGGATTATTCCGGTTCACTCTTTATCTCACATTTTATTTCTAAAATGAGGTATTGTAGAAACTTGTTTTTGGTTGCTCCATGGAGGGGTAATGATGAGGAAGCGATTATTTTTATTGTCTTGCCTTGGATTTCTATGTACACATAAGCCTTGTGTTGTAAGTAAGCAGGCTGTTGGATACAGTCTGGTCCAATTGTGTGTAATAACTATTTCATGGAATTGTTTGGGGATTTGAGGGAGATAACTAGTATAAAGACACCTGCACCATGCTGGTGTTTAATAAATGATAGTAGTCACTTAAGATTACAGAAACTTATTCTATTCCAGGAAAAGGTAAATGAGGAAGACCATGGAGGTGTTTTTGTGTGTGTGAAAATCATTTATTAAACAATTACATGAAGTAAGTTCTTAGTTAAACTAAATTGTCTAATATTTTGACAATTGGGGTTTTCATAGAAAGAACACCGGCATGAGATTCAGAAGGTTACTCATCCATCCATCCATTGATTCATTCATTCGACAAGCATTTAAAACCCTTACCCGGGCCGTCTTTCTGCCTGGGCGCACTGCAGGAAAATGAAGATAACCAGAGGCTGCCTCTCCCCTCAGAGAGGATACCAAGGCCTTCCTTGATGGAGATCAGAGGGGGGCTAGATGCTCTGCAAACATTAACTCGTTAAATCGTGTCAGTTGTCCTGTAATGTAAATACTACACCTGTCCGTGTTGTTCCTATGAGAACACTAAGGCTTGGAGAGATTATGTCCAAACCACCCAACTTGTAAGTGACAGACCTGCATTTGAATCTGTGTTTTTCTGACTGCAAAACCCAGTCTCTTCACCACAACATTATTCTGCCTGTTGCCCAAGTGTGAAAAGTGCTGTGATGAAGGTTAGTACAAGTGCTAACAGAAAGGAGTATGTGGTGATAAGGTGGGGGTGGTCATCTAGGAAAGCCTTAGCAGATACACTTTTTATTTAGCAGATAGAATTTTTCTCTGTAATCACTATTTCGAGGAATTGTTTGGGGAATTAAAGGAGATTAACTAATACAAAGAAACATGCACTGCATTAGGTGCTTAATATATGATAACAATCACTCACAACCCCTCATCTACCAATTTAAGTGTCAGTACTGCTCTGGATTTTCCTTCCTTTCCTTTTTCATTCTTACTTCTTTGATTGTTTCATAAACAGTATGTGAATATACATGCTACCTCTCCTTTCACTTTGCTTAAAACTTTGGGAGATTAAGATCCACAGACAGTTTTTCCAACATCTGATCTTCAGTGTGAAAGCACTGGGGTTTGTAACAATTGGGGTGGGAAATGGTGGAGCTATGCCTTTAAACTTTAGAAAACATGCTTTCTGGCAGTTTTCTTTTTAACACTTCCAGAGAGAAAGGGGCTTGGTGGGAGGGAGGTCTTGAGAGCTTTTCATTTTTAAAAGTGAGGGTATCATTTGTAGCTAGGGAATTTGCTTCTTTCTCTATACAGACTTCGTTCATAGGTTTCATTGAATGTGTTGTAGAGAAGAGTAAGAAAATGAGAGCCAGAGAAAGAAGAGGACACAGTTTACAATCAGGTCTTCAGTGGAGTCTGTGAGTCAATAGTTGAGTCAAAACCATCAAAATATACTAAAGATGTTCACACTTTGTGACCTGTAGAAAAAGGTTTTCACTTTCTGGTCTTCAGTGCATGCTTATGTATGATTTCATCCTGCAGCATGATTCTATTCTATACTCTTAAATCATATGCAAAACTTCATGCAACGAAGCCTCTTTGTTTCAAAGCTTCTTTGAAAACTATTACTTTATCTATGACAGAATCACTGATATCACATACCTTTTAGTAAAAGCTAACTATAGGATTATAAAGTCTAGCCCTGTATAATAAATATTAAGAACAGTAATCCACATTGTACTATAGCTAATATAATGACTTGTGGAACAAACCTAAGGTAGATTTTAAAAGGAAGATAAGAAATTAGCTTTGATTGATGCTGTGTCATCCAGCTTTGTCTAATAATGGTCACCCCTATTAAGAAAACAAGAAAAAGAATGAAAAATTACATATAATGCTTTTCTAATAGTTGGAAAGAAGTTTCAAAATTTAGGAAATCCCAGAAGCCATGATTTTATTAGAGAATGCTGCACATGTATATCCTCTCTCTAGAAATTGCTTTAAGCAAGTAGGAAATTTAAAGGTGATAACTGTTTTTTTCCGTAGCTAATAAGGTCCTAAGGGATGACTATTACCCATACCAGGAAGGAGACATGTGCTTCTCTTACCACCTGCAAAATAGAGAATATTAGGAATCTTCTTTGCCTCTAGTTCTTTCCTCTGCTTGCCATTCTTCACAATGGGGAGCTGAGGAAAAAAGTCTCAAAAATGTGATTTTTTTTTTTCTGTTTATTTTTTATGACAAATGCTCACGATATCATTCCCAAGTTCTTCTCTTAATGCTTCCTTAGAGCTTAGAATTTTAACCTGTTAATTTAGCATTATTTCTTCTTGACCCCAAGACTTAGTTTTCTTAGTGAACCATCCTCTCTTAAAATTTATATCGTAGTTTCCAGCTGGTCAAGAGAAATAGCAGTGATGGGACTAACATGATATTATTAGTAAAGCTCTTATTTTAAATATATTTTAAATATTTGAGTTTTAGGGAATTATCAGTTAGAAGCAAATTATGCGTTACTGGACCTGTGGTAGGAAATTAGATTTATAATCTGGCAAATATTTGCATTATGCTTTCTCCATCCTAGAATAGTTTTTGTTATCAGATGAAATTATCCACAGTGCAGTACATGAACCTTGCCAACTCAGCATGGTCTCTGCACCCATCTCTAACCTTTTAGAAACTAGATGCATCTCTTACTAATTTTACAATAATAGAGGAAAAATTCTGTGGAGTAGTTAAAATATAAAATATACTTCTGACCAAACTTATATGAATTCTGGTAGAGAATTCTGGGTTATGTCACTGTCGCTGGTGCAGGTCAGATATGTTTTTTGTGGTTGTTTATCCACTCCATGTTACCCAAGTTAGAAACAAAAGGAGATTCTGTTAAATGATACAATATACTCATTTTTTTATTGCCTGGCAGCACAGGGAAGTGGGAAACATACAGACTTTGGCTTTGCACAGATTTCCCTTCTCAGGTCTGTACCTTCACTGTAGTTTCCTCATCTGTCTACTGAAGGGCTAAGAACCTGCCTTGCGTGTTGTTTTATTTCAAAGTTCGGTGGATAGAGTAACAAAAGATGTTATTAAAATAGTACAATTTGTCTTAAAATGCATATTCATGAATAAAACATTTAGACTTTCTAGAATCGCTTGTATCACCAATATAATATTAAGAAAATATATATTCATTTAAATATATATTCATAAGAAAAATTTCCAAAAGTACAAAAATTATAAAGAAAAACAAAGGGTCCCACTATTTTCCACTCCCAACCCACTGTACTCCTAATAGATAATTTTTGTTAACAGTTATGTACTTTTCCAGCAAGATAGATAGATGAATGAGAGATCGATAGGTATATCTGTTTTTAAAAACTGGTTACTAAGATTTTGAATGTGTAGGTGTTTTTCATTTTTATCATTATGTTGAATCAATGGTTGGAAAGAACATTTTGCCAGTGATTTGCTGAAACTGTCATTGTTTTCATATTGTTTTTATATGAGTTGGGATGGGATTGCCCACACATATCTTTTGGGAATCATTGATTAATTGTGGCAAGGTCTCTGCTGGAATAACAATGAAATACACGTCTTAACAGTACAGATACCAAAAGGCAGGCTAAGCCAAATTAAAGACTAGCCCTTAAAATATTGGTCTGCAAATGTGTACAGAGCTGAAATGTGTAAATTAGAGAGTCACTACAGTCTGCTGGCCAAAAGTGAAAACGGAAGTACTTACAGCTCGCTAATTAATGCCACATGTCCAATTTCATGGCAGAAAAAAAGGTCCCACCTAGGCCTATGGGAGAAAGCAGTGACCTGGGAGTCAAGAGAACTGAGTCCCCTTCTGTTCTGCTGCTCAGTGTGGGACCATCAGTAAACGAGCCTGTCCTTTGTCATCAATGTAACCATTTAAAATGGGGGTCATGGTCACCACCCTGTTTTCTTCCCAGAATTGTGGTGGTGATAAAATGAGGAAAATAAATAGATCAAATTCCACAAAAAACATGATATAACTGTAATTTATTGCTAAACTGCTAATGTTCCGGTATCTATAATGTTTACATATCTTACTAAATTTTAATGAGTTTCTACCAGGTCAAGCTCTTCAAGGAGCTGTCAGTGGACCAGTGTTGGTCTGCAAACTATTACTGGTCCATCGCGAGTAATTGATTTGGAACAGAGCACTTTTATGTCTGTAGAATTTAATCACAAGTAAATGGGTTTGTATTTTGTAAGTTTCTAAGTTTTTTATTTTTACAAATTATTTGGAAATAAATGGACCCAATTCCTTATCACAGATAAAGAATTCTTTATCACAGAGAAGCATGACACTCGGGGCACAGAAGCTGTGGTAGACACAACAGAGAGTGAAAGTGACCTGCTCTCTCAGAGCTTGGGGTCCTGGGGAAGACCCACATATTAATCAGATAACCTGATCTAAGTGATTATGTTATTCATACTGAAATAAGTGTTTCTTCTCAACCACTCTGCTCTTCTCTCCTCCCCTCCCCTTTATCTCCCTGCTCTCCCCTCTGCTGTCTTTCCCTCCCTGCCCTCTCTACACTCATTCATCTCTCCTCTCCCCTGTCCCCACTCCTGCCATGACTTGCTCTCCCTACTGTCCCCATTCATCTTTCATTTGTTTTTCACCTTCTCTGAATCTTATATCTGAGAAACTTTACCCATCTAGTCAATAGAATCAATTAGTATCTTATTATCAATCATAGCAAAACCAGAACTATTCCAATATCCTGATTTTTGAAGAGTGTTACATTCTCTTTCTGATTGCCAAGGAACATGTGCCTACCTTCCTTTCTTTCCCCCTCCTTTCCTTCTTTCCTTTCATCCATCTGCGAGGATATTTATTTAAAACTTGTGGAGCCGCTGCTTTGTGGCAAGCACTGCGCCTTGCACCCCACTGTATTCCTACTTCCTATTCCCTCTTCCCACCCCTAAAAGGAAAAATTAGCAAAAGTAATAAGAGAATTGCAGTCCAGGACCCTGTGGATATTTAACTTGGGCATGCGCTGTCTTAGGATGTGTTGTTCTTGCATGTATCCTTTTAAAAAAGAGATAATATTAAGATGAAGCATGTAGAAGATGAAATTCAAATTTTTTTTATTAGGAATATAAATACAATTATCCTGATACATTTTTCTTAATTCCAGAAAATGTGAGCAAACTAGAATTTTACGTTACCCATTACTTTCTTTTGCCTTTAAGATAGTATTCTTGTTAGAAAAAAAGGAGAATACAATCTGTTTTTTGAGGCATGAAAACATTCACTAATAATACATTTTGCCCTACTTAATAACAGTTGTGAATAATAGCTGAAGTGATTTGCATGTTGAATAAATGTGAAGTGTTGTCCTAATTTTAATTCATTAATTTATTTTAGGTAGTTATGTCTTTATATTTGCTATTACAGATTGGTTATTATACTTTGATGCCTGTTAAGAAAAAGGCACATCTTTTTGGAAAAAAATATTCAAATAGAGTAAAATTAAAAAAATCTATGTCTTGATTTTGTTTAGTCCAAAAATAATGCTCAATTCATATCTACAAAGCACTCAAGCATTTTGTCAGAAAAATAGAGAGATAGGGGATAGTATCCTTTAAACAGAAAGTGTTTCTATGCCTTCAGAGACAGTCATGCCTAGCATGGTTTCTTTTTTAAAAATATTTATTTATTTATCTATTTATTTATTTATTTAGGCTGTGAAGGGTCCTAGTTGTGGCATGCAGGCTTCTTAGTTGCGGCTTTGAGACTCTTAGCTGCAGCATGCATGTGGGATCTAGTTCCCCGACCAGGAATCGAATCTGGGCCCCCTACATAGGGAACTCGGAGTCTTACCCACTGAACCACCAGGGAAGTGCCAGCATGCTTTCTTTTCATGGCTGGGGTTTGCAGCATCACCAGAAGAATTAGGTGACATGAGATCGTCTCCTGGAGAGGTATGGGGTGGAGAGAGAAGACAAGGGCCGTGGACCCAGCTGCCCTCAGTGTGAATCAGGCCTTGGCACTTATGAGACCTTGAGGAAGTCATTTAATCAAGATCCCAGAATATGCCCCAGTGCCTGCTTTGAGGAATAGATATGATGGAGTAAGTACCCAGCACATAATTTTTAATTATTTTTCATGGTACATAGCAGGCACTAATTAAACAGTAAATATATTTGCATCAGTTGCTTCAAATAATGAGGGCAAAAGGGAGATATCAATGTTTGTAAGAATGATGTGTCACAATAAGGGAGACAGTGATTTAAGGTCCAAGAACAGAAAGTGTGCAACAGCCAGGTTGTGAATTAACTTTGACCTTACTGAATTATATATAGAATTATCGTATAATCTGTTGCCCAAACAGGAACACATTTGAGAGTCAAATGGGGCACAGTTAATGATTATGCTGACACCATCTGAGGCCACCTTGCCACATGGTCCCTCTATTACGTACCTTTTCTCTGTGTCCCTCTGTCCTAACTTTCTGGCTTCTTATGCTGGCTTTGGCTTGAACATAAACGCAGGTAACCTCTTCAAAGTCCTTGTGACTTTGCTTCATCTGTGACTGCTAACCCAGTTAGGAGTTTGGCCTTCTGAGATTTTGTTATGCACATGGATAGACTGGGCATCTTGTTAAAATGTAGATTCTGAACCAGTAGGTTTGGGGTAAGACCTGAGATTCAGTGTTTCTGACAAGTTCACAGATAACTTTGATGCTACCCCTCACTAGCCCACACATTGAGGAGAGAGGCGTTAGTGCAAATTCTAAGAAATGGAACCTTCTTGACCTAAATCACCTTTATGGTTTGATCACATTGGTTGTGGTTTTGACCTTTTATGGTTTGATGGTTCCTTGGTCAGGTGCCTGCTTGGCAGTATTGACCTGGGAAGTCATGGGGCTACCAAGGCAGTAAGCTGTTGGCAGGTTTATTTGTTCTAGAAGGGAGTATGGAGAGGACATCCAAACACTAAAATGATATATTCATTGTAATTAATTGTCCTGTTAATTTCTTTGAATGGCGAGCCACTGAGAAAGGATCATGAAAAAGCACATCAGCAATGAACATCCCACTAAACTAGCCGTTCAGAGCTCAGTAAATGTTTCTGCTCTGGCTTAAGTGAAGAAACTAGGGCTTTCAAACCAGAATCCACTGCACTTTATCTAAAGGACAGTGTTATAGATGGCCATGGTTGTGTAATGTTGCTATAGTAGCATGGAGGTGGGGGGAGGGGAGTGTATTTTGAGCAGCTCTTGGCTAATTAGAAATAATTGCTTTGTAAAGAGCTCTTATTTTGATATAATTCAGAGAGTTTAAGTGGATACAATCAGCACAGAAACTTAAAGATATTATTTTTTAATGGTCAACCAAGACAGATTTTTAAAAATTTTTTATTTGAGGAGAATTCAATGATTTATCATGATAGAAACAGTATTAATAAAAATGAACATATATAAATGCTATAAAAAGAATATATATTACCTGAGAATCCTTTTAAATCTTAGTCATTTTTATTTTTCTCAAACTCACTCTGACATTACTTTTTGCCAATCCTTTTACTATAATAAATAAAACTTCAGCTAAACCCCAAATGTTTTCTCTTTTTCCATTGACTTTTAAAAAATATTATATTTCTGCTTGGTGACTTGCTATGTATACTACTTTATGCAAAGGAATATTAAAGCAAGGTCCACAAACATTTGGGGAAAAATGACTTACATGTGTGAAAAATTAGTGTATAATATAAAATTTTTGAACTAGGAAAAGCAAGAGTTGAGAAAGTAGAATCAATGTGGTTTGGAATCGGTGTAATTCTTGAGGCATTTGCTGAATGTCCACTCCACACAAGTCATAATGCTAGCCTCAGGGCACACAGCAAAGAAAAAAGCTTAGCCTTTCATCATTTGTGATTTAGTAGATTTGGGCATCAGAGCAAGAGGAAGAGGAAATGTTCTTGGAGGGTGTTTTCCAACTTCAGTACCCGCTACACAACACTAATAATGATTGCTTGATCACTTTATTTCACCAGATTTCTGACACCTCCCAGGTATTTCGTCCTAATCCCTTGGTCCCTGGCCTCATTGCCCTTCACCGCATACCTCTTCTCCTGCCTACTGGATGTCACCCTGTTTTAGAGCTTGTTCAAAGTTGCCTTCATCTTGTCTTCCTCCTCCTTCCCCTCCTTCTCCTCTTCCTCTTTAGTTTGCTTTCTTTATATTCTACTATCCCCATATTCAAACCCCTAAAGTCTGCCTTCCTTGAGAGCTAATGGAGCATAGCGGTTTCCAAGGGCTGGCTGTGACATCTGCCATTAACTGCCAGCTTTGTGATTCATTATCTGTGCTACCTTTAGAGAATCACAGGATCTTTTCAAGACTCAGCTATTTTACTTTGGTAAAATGGGGCAAACAATGCCTATGAATTTTATGTCACTGGGTCCCATAAAGTATAAATTAGGTCAGTTATGAAACGTACCTTTTTTTTCTGATCTGGACGACATCTTCCAAAATAAAGCAGTTGACCTCAGCAGAGAAAAAGAACATGACCCTGGCTGGTGGTTGGTTCCCCAAGAGTTTGGTCTGGAATGCTAGTTCCGGCTTTTGGTTTGAGAGATGAATCTGTTAGGCTCCACCCCAGACAGAGAGCATGACCTCTGTTTCTTTAAACCATGTCTTTAACCAGTTGACCTTGTTTCAAACATTGTTCCGTGGTTGCTGGGTGGGGTGGGCCTGGGAAAGCCTTGCTCTAGAGGAGGACTTAGGGCAGGATGGCTGCCCCCACACTGCCCAGGCTGCTCGATAGAGGCAGCCCCTCAGCCACCTACAACTTGGAAGAGTTCATTGGTTTCAAACTCAATGCGTTGAGGGCTTTCATGGTTCCCTTGAACCATGATCCTCCTTTTTCCCAAAATCGGTGCTAAGACTAACCTTTGGTTATTTAATCCAGGATTAACAAAATTAAAGGTTTAAATTGACTCAACTATACTGCGTTTGAGTGTAAAGTACAAATGTAAAATGTGGAAACAACTCTTCTGTCTTTACTGTTTGTTAAGTTGCTGCAGTTAATACAACCAAAGCAAGTACTATGTCTGTTGTTGAAAATGTCTCACCATTTTATCCTGGGTAGTGACAAATGTCTGAATGCTTTATGGGCTCAGGATGAACACTTTAAGATTCTGCTGTTATTAAAGGTGAACACTGTATTATTTATAAACATCCCTGACTTACAGTTTATTCTCTACATTGCAAGCACAATGTTGCTATTTTTGCAGAGAAGTCTATTTTAGAGTTGGGCAGGTAGGTCTTTCTCCCCCTCTTCCCATTTCTTTTATATTTATTCACAGTACTATTCAACCTGGCACTTGGTAGCGTATGCACACCTTATGTGCTTACTGAATACTCATTCATAGAAATAAAGCCATTCATTCATGGTCATCCAGGTTTCGTACTCTTTCCAATGAGTGTGACCATTGGCCCTTGTCTATCCTTCACCCAAACTCTGGTGATCTGGGGTGATGGGCGTGATGGTAGGAATATAAGTGGTACCAGAGCTTTACCCTGTTGAGGTGTCTGCAGGGCCTCTAGCTTCATGGTGTTTTGCGTAGCTCTTAACTGTGGTCTGAGTGTAATTCCTTTATTTTTTTTTAATTGAGATATAATTGACATACAACCTTATATTAGTTTTAGGTGTACAACATAATGATTTGATAGATGTATAGGTTGTGAAATGCTAACCACAGTAAATCTAGTTAATATCCATCACCACACATAGTTAGAAATTTCAGTTTTCTTATGATGAGATGAAAATCACTTTTTAAATAGAGAAGTAACAGATGTTACTGTTCTTCTTCAATAAGAGGACTTTAATTTTCTATACCCATTAAATAGTGATGTTAATGTCAGTTTTCTTTGATCTCATATAATTGTAAATTCTTTGATTTTTTTTCTACTTACTCAGAATTTTAGCAAGTTTTCTAAAATAATATCATTTGATATCATTCAGCTCTGAATGTCAAATAGAATTGTCTTTGGTTATAAATATCATGTCATTGGTCAGCCTGTACTCTTATAATCATGGTGATATTGAAAGTTCATCTGCATTTATAAAATCATCATGGCTGTTCAGTGTATGCTAATTACAAGAAGGGTAGGCAGAAGGCCTTTGTTAAGCTAGGGGAAGGTGGTAGCAGGCTATTCACTGTGATTCCTGATGTTATGAAGTACTGCAAAGTGGGTAACCTTAGATGACACCCACCTTTCGATCTGGTAGTGTCTCTAAGAGCCACCTAAATCGAAAGTTAACTTTTTTATTTCCCCCACACAGCAAACCATCTGTCTTTTTCAGGCACTTCTCCTCACAATACTTAAACATGTGTTTCCTGCTGAGGTGTAGCAGTACAATGTGGATAGAAATTTGGTCTGGAATTAGGAAATTAGTTTCTAATGCTGTTTGTCACTGTCAAGGTGACTTGAGCAAATACGTTCTTTATCTTTATCATTATTATTCTTTATCTTTATAGGAAAACTGATAGTCTTACACCCAGGTCTGTTTTGAATATTGTAAAGGAAATGACTACCAAAATGATTTGTGTAATTAAGATATTTAATGATTGAAAGCAATTGGCATTATTCAGATGAATCTATTTAAGTCAATGAGAATAATTTGTCTTTATTAGAAAGATACCAGTACTTTGACAAGTGTCTAAATAATAATGCTTTATAATTGCCACCAAAACTCTTAATGACCTTGATTCCTTCATGATGGCCAATAAGTTCAATAATACCACTGTTATGAATGGTGATGGATTTCAACCCCAGAAATAGTAAAGAAAGCTTTGTGAAGACTTCTTGGATATCAAATAATGAATTAACACTATGAAGGAAAAAAAGTCACAAAATATTGACTATGAGAACATCACAGGTGCTAGAAAACAGATGTCTTGAGGCCAAAGTAAAGCAAATTATATCAGTTGCAATCCAATCTGGAAAATGTTATCCATTCCATGTCATTCATTAGAAAAATTTAATACAAGGCACTCTTTGCAATGTGTAAAGCAGTGCAGGAGTTAATAACAGAAGGAAGCCTCTGCTAGAGCTAGTGGTGGAAAAACTGGGAAGGAGTTGGCATTACTAGAGTCCAAGAGCCAGAGCTACATGCTGGGGAACAGACACACAAAAGAAGCTTCCTGGCAGGGAGGTGCTTCCTGGCAGGAGCTGGGACGTGGAGAAGATGCTCCCTGAGTTGGAGACAGAGAGGTCTCCTGAATCAGAGTGTGTGTATGTGTGGGGTGGCGAGTGGGGATGCCCAGGCATTTTCTCTTTTCCCTTCCTGTCTCTGCCAGTGTGTCTCATTGTTTGAACCAAGTTGTAAGAGAATAGTCAAGGAAACCTGGGAAATGGTTTATAAAGAAAGGGAGAAGAATGGATCTGAGAACAAACCAGCAAATGACCAGTGTATAAGAGGAAGGAGTGCATGGGCAACCTTTCAGAATTCTTAGTGTAGGATTTGCTTATTAAGTCCAAGAAATGCTTGGTGGCTCAAATCTTTCAAAGTTTCAGGATGTTGACATGAGAGTTTCAGCTTCCTCACTGAGTGGTCCTGGCTCAGCCACTACAGGAGGGAAAGGGATTTTTCTGAGAGCAGAAGGATTAAGAGAAAACAGCAGAGATCATGCACTCTAATCATTTGCCTCTAAATTCCTCTGAAAATCTGGGAATGGATTCAATCTAGATGATGGCAGGATTTCTTCCTCTACACACACTCCCCAAACACAGTACACTTCTTCACCTGCTTGTTAATGGCTGAAAATACCAAGAGAAAAGCCTTTCATTCCACAATTAGAGATAAAAGGTTTAAATTACAAGTGCCTAGCTGAAGTAGCATTTTCCCGGGGTGGGGGTGGGGAGAGTAGGGATTTCAGTCAAGGGATGGTCAATTAGTCAGTCAATCTATTTCTCAGTAAAATGACTTACAGAGAGCCAGTGTGCACACAGATAGCTTGTGGAATTGCCATGAACACGGGAGAAAGAACATGAGGGACCCTGAGAACAAATTTGGAAGATTCTGACAATTTTTCTTAAAATGGTACTCTTTACCCTCTATGCAAGCAAAAACAGACAATGATTTCAGCATATGTGAACACATGGTTGGTACACAGTTCTGCTCTATGGGTAAAGATTCTTGGTTTTATAAACATACACTTCACCTCGGTTAAGACCTTCTTGCCTAGGAGTTTGTTAATCGAGGTAATCAAAGTGGTCCTTTTTCCCAAAATAACATCTTTAGTTCTTCAGTACATATTGAAATAAGCTCTTTGGGCAAAATCATATCCTTTTAGGAGTCTTAAAAAGTGGGCCCAGACTAGCTCTTGTTTATTAGTTTTGATCAAAGGAGAGAATATTTGACTGGCCTCTTTTTCTGAAAATTTCCTAGAGATTTGTTAAATGACATTAAAATATACTTAGAGTCTGTCTTACAGAGCTCAGATTTGAGGGCTGTCAGTCATATACAGTTCTCTTAGTATTGACAATTACCTCCCACAAATGCATATTCAACCAGTTAGTTGTTGGAGATGATCTACATTAATTTCTCACGTGTGGCCACAAAACCCTTGTAAGAGAATTGCTTCCAAATTTCCTGCTCTTGACCAAGATAAGTGAAACCAAGATTTCTGATTTTCATTGAGTCAGAAGTTTATAGCGCCCAAGTGAATCTGTATTGTTAACAATCTATCCAGCAAATTCTGAAGCAGTTAAAGTTTGAGAATCACCGATACACACAAATCATTGAAATATACTTGAATAATTTTGACTGGTATTACCTACCCTAATACACCATAAACATTCCTTTATGTTTGTCACTGTATTCATTTTTTATGGCTGTGTAATAAGTTACCACACACTTAACAGCTCTATAGGTCAAGAGTTGAGGCAAAGTCTACTAGGTTTTAAGCTCAGGGTATCACAAAGGCTAAAATTAAGGTGTCCGCCTGTCTAACCTCTTATCTGAAGACTCTGATAAAGAATCCACTTCAGAGCTTATTCACGTTGTAGTCAGAGGTTCGTTCCTTGTGGTTGTAGGACTGAGGTCCCTGTTTCCTCAAGAGTTGTCAGCCCTGCTCCTTAACACATCTTGCACTCTCTCTTACATGACCTCCTCCATCTTCAAACCATCAGTAGCACAGTGAAAAACCTTTTGTGCTTTGGATCTCTTTAACCTCCTCTTCTGCCACAAACTGGAGAGAACTCTGTGCTTTTCACTGTTCATGTGATTAGATCAGGCCCACTCAGGTAGTCTCCCTATTGAACATCCTCTGAACCATATGACATACCATAATCACAGGAGTAATATCTCATCATATTTATAGGTTCCAGGAATTAGGATGTGGAATCTTGTGGGGAGGGGCACTTTTAGATTCTTCCTACCAGTGTCTAATATAGTAACACAATATTTATTAATACAATAAATAGTTCACGAACATATAAAGAGAAGTAAAAAGACTCACAGTTTATTTCTTAAACAAACATTAAATAGATATGTGATTGTGATCTCCTGTGATTGTTCAGTTCAACAAATAGTTATTGAATAATTACCACGTGCTAATCACAGATTGATGAAGGAATAAGAACTAGAACTTGCCCTCCAATAGCTTACATTTCATAATTAAACACCTCTAGAGAGAAACTTATGTCATCTTTTGATAGTTTTGTCAGAATGACTTCTCATATACTTCACAAAAAAAGTGATCTGTATGATTTCTAGTCTTTAATCTTCTGACAGATAATAAAAACACTTTAAAATCTTCAAATATTGGATTAAATTATATCTCCCCCAACAGTCCTTGAAAGTGCTCTCTTTTCAAGTTTAGCATCCTGTAGTTCTATGACTATATTTTATTACATGACTTCAAGTCCTTTTAACACGTAGTTTGAAGTTTTAACTGAACCTAGTCGAGTCACTTAATATTTCTGTTCCTCAGTTTTTTCAGAAGTAAAACAAATATTATGCATTAAAGCTTTCTTTTTTCAAGTTAAAAATTGTCTTTGGCTAAATTAAGCAAAAACAATACAAAAAATGGAAATCTATGGAAGAGGCACTGGAATTTCTCACAAAACTTCATAAAGGAGTTGGTTGCCTAATAATCTGGAAAGGCAAGAACTAAAGGCAGCTCTGTTGTTTTGTTAAATGATGGGAACTCCCTCGACCATAATTTTCATACTTTCCTTCTAATGATTAACATAAAAAGACCTAGTTTCAATGATTCCCATTTTCTCTGTCTCAAAACTCCAAATTTTTCCAAGGTGGCAAGTGATCAAGCTTCCTGGAGCCTACACTCCTGTATTAGGAGGGGACTCTATGAACCAGGTTTCTATTCCTGTGGGTGCCTAGTACCTATCATTTCACTGCTGACACACGTGCACACACACATATCATACCGTCACACATCACGCAACTTTCTTATACAGACAAAGATAATTCTACTGAAAACTTACCACTTAGTTCACTTAAACCACAAACAACCTCATTTTCTCCAAATATAACTAATCTCAGTCCTGTCCAGCTATTGTGCCGAGAAGGAGTTGATGTTGAGAAGCCCCACTTTTCTGAGGCCAGGTCGCCAAATAATATTCTTACCTCTTTCAGTTCCATAATAATTGAATTATACCATTAATGGACTAATTACTATATTTGAATACCACAACTACCCCCTATATACAACCGTGGAAATAAAACTTAAGAAAATGAGGAATCTGTTTTTAATCCTCAAACACTTGATAGCAAACAAAGAAATCTAGGGAAATATTGCATTAGTTGCAAAATTTCTGTACCTGATTCCAAAGCCATAGCTAGTATTTATGATGAACCAGCTCCACTAATCCTTCCATATTTTTTCTTTCACTAGCAATTAAGTGACTCAGGGTGTTTGCCAGTTGGGATGTCATGTCAGGAAATTAGATTTGTCTCTGCCTACAAGGATTGCTTTGACAGTATTTTTCTTTCTGCCAAGTGGAATGAGAAATGCTTCAGGTGTTCCTGTGGGCCCTCATTCGAGCCCATTTTGGTTTTTGGACATCTTTTATTCCCTTGGTACTCAGAATCAATGATGGCAGGCAATACATAGCTCTTCTGTCTCTCTCTTTATGTAGTGGCCTGCGTAGTGAGAAATGGTCAGTTGTCTAGCTCATTTCTTGGAAGTATCCATCCTACAGGCCAACAGAATCTACAGCTGTAGAAAAGAATTGTGAGAAATGTCACTTCTATCTCTGGAAAGCCTGTTTTTCCAGACTGATATTGTGGCTAAGAGAGAGGTAGCCCCAAGTATCTGTAGCTGGTTTAGAACATAACCACATGCTGAAAGGCAGCCCCTTAGGCTCAGGTAATATCTCTCAGGGCACCACAGCTGCTTTTAAAAGTTTCTAATAGTTCATTCCATTATTTTATAAGGCTTGTAATTTGTTAGAGATGGAGTAGGTAAAAAGAGCAGTGACTCACAGGGAAATCTTCCAGTTGCTTCATTTCTTGTACTGTGATGTGACTTCATTGATTAAAGTGATGTGTGGAAGGGAAAAGGGTAGTATATAAAGCATTCCGAGGTTCATCTATGGTGGTGTTAGAGGAAGAATGGTAAGAAATACAGGACAAAGTCAAAAATAAGTGTCCATCTCCTGAGTGCAAGTAACTATCTCCTCTAATTAAAGACACCAAATACAAGTGCTCTGCCACAGAGAAGTTGGCAAGCAACTTTATTAAGATCTTAAGATTGGGTATTTTGTTGGCAAACTGGGTACTTAGATCAACATGGTGGCTTAAGCCCCCAGTTCCTGCTCATGTGTATCCTCTACCCCCACTTTAATTGCCACTCTATTCATAATCCCACTGAGAAAAGCTAGGTTTGGCAGGTAGGGTGATTGATCACTACCTGCCAAACCTGCCAAATCACTGTGTACACTTGATTATTAAGTTCAACTCCTATACTAGTGGGTTTTTGTTGGAAATTAACATGGATATGAACATTTTAAGCCCTTAGCCTATTGCGAAACATCTATCAAATATCATCCTTCCTCTAACTTCTCTTTAAAAATACTCCAAACTGTTCTTTTTCAAGTGTCTATATCTGTGCCATTTGGCTGCTGTCAAAGAAATGGTGTAAAAAATGACTGTAGACTATCTTTGCTCTAAGAAGAATATACAACTAGACTTACTGCTCAAAGTCTTGTCCATTTAGTGGATTTTCTTCTGAATTTGGGCCTTTCCATGAAAGCACTGTACCTTTGCAGTGTTTTACAGAATTCTGGAAACCAAGCTGACATTTTTCATTCTCAATCAGTTTTTATAAAGAATTTCTTTTAAGACAGTAGCAGAGATGAAAGAAGCAACTGTTGTGTGACAGTTTTCAGCAACCTGCTCGTACCACTGGGGCTGGACAGACTCATTCCTATGCACTGTACTTCCACTCTATGAGGAAGGACTACTGAGCATCCCTAAATACAAGGTTTGGTGTACTCAGTTCATGATGGCCAGCTGGAAAAGAATTAGGAGCTCTTATCAAAAGGCAGAGTTGCTCAAGGAAGAATACATTGCCTTACAGCAAAACCTTGGTTGTCCTGACAAAAATTCTCCTCTTAGGGATTGCCCCCCGGGCTCCATATACAATCCTGGTCTGCTATAGATACCTGATTCACTTTGTCTCCATGAAGGTCAAGTGGAAAATCCCCTTTCACTGTAATCTACACCAGATGAAACCTACTAGATGATGTGCCTTCTTCTTATTGGTAAAGAGGTCAAGTTTTAAGAACATATCCTTCAGTTTGGAGTGGGTGTGTAGTATATAGATATGCTCCAGGACACTAGACTCCCCCTCATCGAGAATGCAGTCCCTGATATTTTAGAGGTATCATCCATCCCTTATCATCATGTCTTACCAAGGCAGACATGATAATACCATTTATGCTCCCCAGAAATTTTAGTGTGGTTTCATCATATGTAGAACTGTGGTGGTTTTTAGTAGGATTTGGTTTGACAGGTAAAGTCCCCTGTGAACTAGATTGTGATACAGAACCAGAGAATTAATATGATCCTGGGACATGGCAGTGAGTGAAAGCAAATGGCTTGTTGTGACCTGGTGGACAGGAGCTCAGAAAAATGCATGGGCAGAATAATGGCTGATTTGTTCAAGTTAGTGAAGGAATAAGGATCCAAAGAGGTTAACAGATAAAATAGAAATATGATTGCTTGGTGTCTTATCTTGGCTGCTGGAAGAGCCAAGGGCACTTCCCAGAGAGGGGAGCTTCTGTGATGTGGAAAGACTCAACAGTGCTTGCTGTAAGGATAAATTTGCAGATAGCCGACGTCCTATCCAGCTCCATGACACTTGCTTCAAATAGTAAGCTTGTTATATAGTTGGTCATCATCTTTTTTTTTTTTTTCCCCATTGCTTTTCAGCTTTTCAGGATAAAGTATTTCCTGACTTCTTATTGGCAAGGCAAAAAAACAAAACAAAACAAAAAAACCCTTGAGTTGTTTGGGTAAATGCCAAATTAGGGAAACTCCTTTTGGATCACACTAATTTTAGCTTTAATTAGAATACTTTCTTTCAGAATCACTTACCCCAAATCTGTGACCTTTTTTTTTCATTTCACTTAGTTTTCAGTTTAAGATAATTCATGGTAAATCCCTGAGTCACTTCTTCCATACATTTTCAAATCACTTTCCAATAGAAGGGCTTTATTATAATACTACATGACCTTGTTTCTTGTTTCTGTTGCCCATTTAGTGTGTTTTCTTTCATTTCTCTCCACTGGTTAGTTGTCTGTTGTCATGGAAAACACAGAACTTCTGTATAATAATTGTCTTAGATTTACTTTAAATTTAATGAGATTTTATTATCATATATACTACTTGTTGTATGAGACTGAACATAAAAAACCTACAGTATTAATTGTTTTGGTTTTAAGTTGTAGTAGTAAATAAACTCTTGAGTGAGTTGCTAGGACTACATAAATGTCTTATTCAGCTGTGTTAGTACATTATGCTATCTAAGACATCATTTGTCTTATGATCAAATTAATTTATATGTGACATCAACTTTGTATAAAGCACTATATATACAAATGTATATAAGTATACATATATATCCATACATATGTAATTTTCACTTACCTCTAACTGAAATTTAACATTTTATTGTATTATGAATGTCATCAGTAAAACACAGTGTTCACAGTAACGGTGACTTCATCAGCAAAATAAATCAGAGTATTTTCAAATCACATTGTGATTATCAAAAATGTTAATGTCGGGGGGGAGTCAAGGAAGGGAGGGAATACGGGGATATGTATATAAAAACAGATGACTGAACCTGGTGTACCCCCAAAAAAATAAAAAAAAAAAGTTAATGTCTATCATTTTCTATAAAATGTCTAGTTCTTTGAAACCCTAAACAAGCTGAGTAAGCATGGAAATAGTAGTTTATACCTTATTTAGATAATTAAGAAACCACTGATAAGTTAGCACATTCACGGCCATTTCAAAAAATAGGTCCTCTTAGAATTGGGAGAATGTTTTGTTATTGTTCAGTTGACAATGGCTCTGAGCTAGGAACAGAGAGAGAGTTTTAACAGACTAGACTCACATAGTCAGTGAGTCTCCAAGCACCTACCCTGGGAGAACTGCCAGTGATTTTATGGGATCCAGAAAAAGGAATATACAGTAAAAGATTCACAACTTGCTGAAATATGCAGTTTCCTGTCTTAGTATGTAGAAATGTAGAATGTTTTCAATTCCCTGTCCTCTTCTGGCTCTTTCTGCCTGTGGTTCTTTTTCTTATATACTCTCTGCAGTAATGGATTGGCCCAAGAGTTCATTAGGGTTTTCTACAACCCGAACAAACTTTTTGGCCAACCCAATAGAATAAACTCCACTATCGCCATCATATATCTATACATATTTCACCTCCTTCAAATTGCACCTCTTGTAACCTGCCTTCTCTGATATCATCCTCATCCCTAGTGTTGTACAGATGACTTTTCTCTCTCTGAAGAAGCCTGTTTATTCATTGTGCCTTATATGAAACTCATGTGGGATAGATACTGTTTTCTGCCTTGCACTGTAATTGTTTTGCTATAGTCTTAAGTTAAAAACAAATTCCATATGGAGTCTCTATGGACTTACAGTCTCAAGAAGAGTGTCTAGCACACAATAGGTATTTGGTTAAAATTTGTAAACAACTAATATAAAGAATATACATTATTTTATTATTGGTAGCTCAGAATTAGTTTAATTTAATTATTGTGCTGAGCTTTAGTTATATGCTTTGGAACACATGCAGTGCCTTCACCATCCTGCTCCTTTAAGTGGAGCCCATTCTTCCAATGGCAAGGGCCGAATTAGGAGCTTCCAAACAAAGATAACATCCTTCCGTAGAATAAATTTACTGGAAAACTGCATCTCCTTGTTACTTTTTTACTCTCAATATCGGTTTGATCATTTTAAAATCAGTGTCCTTTAGCCTTTCAGCAGTAGTCATGCATGCATATGTAACACACATATGACCTTATCTGCATCAGTAAACTTCTCCTTAGTCTGAATGCTTTGACTTCAAAATGTCAAAGGACTAGCGATGGGAGACTGTTTTGCGTTTTGGGACAAACAATAAAAAGAGTTATGGACCCCTTAGACATCTGACCTGCATTTTAGGATTAAATTTCCAAGTATTAATCTTAAAATGAGGATGATATATATTTTTTCCTATTCATTTTGCCCAAGGCACTTGGCCTAAAGGCCATAATGAAGAGCTACTGAAAGTAAGAAAGTAGGTCAGGTGCTTTGGGAGATTTCAAATATATATATATATATATCATATTTATATAGAGAGAGATATACATATATATGTATACATATATAGAGAAAATAGATATGCATATATATGTGTATATATAAAGACAGACATATGTATATTAATATATATACTTAAATATACACACACACATACACCACACACTGTTACAGGTTAATTCTCTTTACATAGGGAGAACAAACTATTGACTCTGGTGCTGATGAAACAACTTCACACAAAATCCTGATGGGGATGTTAGAAATAATTTAAACCAAGGGTATTCCTGGGGTCTGTACCAGTTGGTTGAGGGAATGGGGAGTAGGGAAGGAGAAAGAAGAAAACAAATAGGCTGCCACTGATGGTTAGTGTTATAGACAAGAGCCAAGCTCACTTGGACAGCCCCCTTGGCAACACTAAATTCATCCCATCAAAACTAACCTCAGCACAAATGCAACCCAAATATCCAACTGATGTCCCTTGTGATGTCAGTAGATTCCACACTACCTGTCATCGTATTCCGGATTCTCCTCTGTTGCTAGGTACCCTGGCACTCTTCATTTCCAAAGCTCCAGGTGCTGTTTTTCCTTGGGACTCAAATACAGAGTTTTTGGTTCCAATGCTATGGTACCCAGGCTGAAACTTGAGAGAAGCACCATCGTTTAAGGCCTGTGAACCTAAAGGTCATATCTACAGATCTAAACACTACACTCTCTGTGTAGCAGCCAGGCACCCACACGCCAGCAGCCAGTCAGGATGGAGCAAAAGCAAACTCTGTTGGGTAAGGAAGCAGATTTCCTCTGTAAAGCAGTAAACTGATGTGAATTGTTATAATAAACAGGAGTCTGAGATTTGTGATCTATAATTCTGAAAAAGTATCTTTAAGGAAGAAAGAATAAAAACCATTAACGTGGCTTTACGAAACTAAGACAATAAAAAATGATTCATGTATCCTCAGTTTAATGTCTGCTCACCTGTTTATATTAAATTTTTCTAATATAGACATCAACAACTTTGTTTTAAATTTTGACTTATGAAACTGGCACAAGAGATTATCGGTTCTTTCACCATTTAGAAGCTAAAATACATGAATATGTATTTGATACAAATGAGTAAATAATTTGTTCTTCATGAAACATACTGATTTTCTCAGGAATGAAATATGTAAAGCTGTTGAATTTAGTTACCTTGGTAACATCTGGAGTGAACCACTCTGTCTAAAAATATTTTCTCCTTTACTGTTTATGCTTGATACCAAAATTATAAATGCATGACTTTTATTAAAGACTCTCCTGATAAATGATAATGTTTCTTTTACCTAAAAAATGAATGGATGGTATGCTATTTATTAATATGTATGATGATATCATATTAAAGAAACAGATCTAGTATGTTTAAGTTTTAACTGTAATTGACATTGGATTTGTTTTATGCTAACACAGATTTATTTTTTAAACGTATCTTTATGATGGTATTTTTTAACATATGGATAAAAATTTCTTACATGAAATTTTTATTATTTTTTAAAGGATTCTAGTACACAAATGTTAAATCACAGTTTTCTTCATGAATTAAATAATTGGACTTGAATATGTCCATTATACTCCTCTTTGGATTTTCTTGAAAAAATAACTTATTCAGAAATGACCTTTCATGCTTTAGCATAACCATGTGACTTAGCATAAAAGAACGTCCCTAAAATTCCAAATTACTCATATGTTATTCCCCTAATTTTGTTTTCCAAACCTTCGATATTTCATTGTTAAAAGAATGTTATCAATTTCTCAAATTAATAGCTGTGGAAACTGCTCTGTTTTATTACTTATGGCCAGTTTCCTAAATTCCCTTGTTTTCTCTCCAAATGAGGTCTTTTCTTGAATGGGTACATAAACAGAGTAATTTAAAAATAGAATCTTGCGCTATGAACACATTTTAATTTTCTCACAAAATAGGTTCAGAAAATTGTTTAAAAATACAAGTTTGCTGAAAATTTAACTGAATGCCCTTTGTTTTCATTTTTACTAGAGTAAGAAGCCTGGGCTTTGTCCTGGACCCTTGTCTATCCATTAGCAAATTCTGTTGTTTTTTTAAATTTTTATTGGCATGGAGTTGATTTCCAAGGTTGTGTTAGTTTCAGGAGTACAGCAGGGTGATTCAGTTATACATATGCATCTATTCATTTTTTTCAGATTCTTTTTCCCATTTAGGTTATTACAGAATATTGAATAGAGTTCCCTGTGTTCTACGCTAGCCAACTCTCCTTGTTGGTTATCTATTTTATACATAGCAGTGTGTGTATGTCAATCCCAACTCTTGATTTATCCTTCCTCCATGTTTCCCCTTTGGTAACCATGTTTGTTTTCAGAATCTTTTCTTCAGATATTTTAGTTGTCCCCTCTTATTCTGCACTGTTGCTGTTTTAGTTTGCGCTTTTTCAGCAGTGCTGACCTAGATGGCTTCTACACCTCCTAACTGGTCTCCCCAACTTCCATTTTGTTACCTTCATACTATTCTCCTCATCTAAGACAGAGTAATCTCTTCAAAAAAATTTTTTTTCACATCACTTCCCACAGTAAAATTAAAATTACTTCTATCTGCTCTCAAGGTAAAATCCAAGCTCTTTAATACACAAAACACTTCTCTTCCTCCCTTTTTAGATTTTCCTTTCTTCAATCTCTCTTTTGCACTCAGCTCTCTACTCTTATTCCTCATGTGCACTGCATATTCTTGCCTCTGTGACTTTGCACCTACCAATCTTTAGGTGGGGAATGCTTTTCCCCAGCTTCTTCACCTGGTTAACACTTTGGAATTCATCCCCTCTGCCACCTTCTTTAGAAAACCTTCTGTGATGTCTTTATCCCTCCCTTGTTCTGGATTCCTTGTTCTTTTTTTTTTTTTTTTTACTTTGTATTTTGGTTGCATGTTTATTTTTCTGTCTCTTTAAATTATCTGTGAATTCATTGAAACTGCCAGAGTCTCTATTGGCCAAATATTTAACCCCCTTTTGGCCAAAACTAGGCACTCAGTAAATGTTTGTTGAATAAAAGAATGAACAAGTGAGCTATACTACTACTTCAGAATGTAAACATTATTTCCATGAATTTATTAGAAGGCATCAAATATTTCCTTGCACCTTACATGAGGAAAGCATATTTGCAAATATCAGAAATCAAACCAAAAAATTCACAAAAAAATCAGAGTATTATTACTCTTGCTCACTGATATTTACATGGTTTCATCAATAGCCCTGCCCTAAAGGAAACAATTTAATACCTTTATCCATCATAATCCTTTAAAATTAATGGCAAATTCTTATCATAAATGTAAAGAGGAAATTAAGAGAAACAATTTTATTATGTAAGGAAACTTTATTTCTCATTCTCAGTACACTGTCGTTGATATATTTTCTTCTAAACAAGCTTATTATGTATTTTAAAGCCAGAAAAGTTTTCTCAATTCTGTTTCTTCTCCTTCTTCCCCTATTTCTGTATTCTGCAGTTATTCCATTTTTGTTATAGAAAAATTATATATCTTTAATTACATACTATAAATGATACATGTTATAATACAGTATAAATATACATAGAGTAGATAATAAAGAATATTAGAAAAGCCAGTGCTGCACTGTTAAGAGGACATCAGTATTAACGTTCTCCACTACAACTTTTCAGTCTTTTTGTTCTTGTGTTTATGTTTTCTTTTTACAAAATCAGGATCTTATTGCTCACACTCTTATGTAGCTAGCTTTTTCCATTTAGTGCCTCATGACTCACATTTTTCTGTATATTTAAAATGGAGTATTGACTAATTCCATGATATTCTAATGTTCCAACATATGTTAAGCTAAATTTCTATTTTTGATAATTTATATAATTTCGAAACCTTATGTTATAAACAGCACTGATTTAACTTTTTACCTGCACAAAGATGCATGCAGTGATTAAACTCCTTAGGCTTAATAGTCTTCGTAATGACTGGAGCAAAATTTGCAAGCACTTTCAATGCTTCAGATGCATATTAAACACCCATAAAGCTTATACCAATATATACCCCACTAGCAAGGTGGACGATGCTTTCATCAGAGGATTTTCACCAAATCTGGATATTTTCCCTGGAAAAACAAAAACTACTTGCAAAATAATTGGCAAATATCTTGTTCTCTCTTTTTTAAAAAAATTTCTCTTTGAGATTGCATTTGAGATTGAACTGTTTTCTTTATTTCATGTTATTATTATATCTTCTAATTATTTTACTTCACTTCTTGTATCTAAACGTGCCTACTAGATTAAAAATAACAATGGCCGCTTCAGAAGTTTATTACTAAGGATAAACTACACATTATATGTAAAATTAGCACAATGCCAAGCATGCAATTGGAGCGCAATAAATGCTAGTTGAAGTAGAAACTGATAAGCATATCAATTAAAATCAAAATATAAATTTTTCTTTCCAACAGATGATTCTGCTGCAGAGAGCTGTAATGGCAATGAGACTCTGGGGCACAGTTCAGTTGCTTCAGGGGGAACACACAGCAGGGAGATGGGTGACTCTAATGGTGATGGCAAAACTGGGCTGGAGCAGGACGAGCAGCCACTGAACCTGAGTGACAGTCCCCTCTCAGCACAGCTGACTTCGGAGTACAGAATAGATGACCACAGCAGTAATGGAAAAAACAAATATAAGAACCTGCTAATTTCGGACCTCAAGATGGAACAAGAGGCGAGAGAAAATGGAAGCAAGGTAAGCTCATGTTACGATTTTCAAAGAACTTTTAAGTTGGTCACAAAGGTCACAAAGAAATATTTATACAAGAGATGAAGATTATCGTCACTAAAAATATTTTAAACAAATCCCACCAATGGGTTACCAAGAAATTTATAATCATAGACACTGTGTTCACGTTATATAAACAAATTTCAGGAATAGCAGTGAGTGAAATGCATCCTTTCTCAGGCAAAGTGGTGGGTTTTTATACATGGAGTCACTTGACCTAATGTATCTCACATATAATCTTATGGAGCTGTGTTTGGGAGTTTGTTGAGCTCAGATGTGAAAGTTTAGCTCTCAGAACACAATTTTGGACTATAAAAGGGTCACTATCTAGTTTCTCTTAGATTGGATAGGCATATGCAGCAATAAAATTTCAATTAAATTCTGAAGTTTGCTTTAGAGACCTAGGGACTTTGGTCAGTAACTTACTTCATGTACATAGGAGAAATGTGTCAGTTTTCTGGATAAAACATACATATTAAATAATTTCTTGAAGAAACAATTTATCATAAACTGTATTATACAAAAGACAGAAATGCATTTCAGACATATTATCTAAATTTCTAGATTCTTTATATTAGAATAAATTATAATCTTCCCCATTCCCAGTGGATTAGTCTTAAGAAACTTAAGCTATATTTCTATCATTTTGAAATAATTCATGCTGATGACTTTGCTCTATAATTCTTGAAGGTATACTTTTAAACACATGAGGATTTTTATAGCATATACATTTTGACTCCCTCCCCTGCTCCCACTTCTAAGTTAGAGCTGTAGAATTGGTCTTTTGAAATAGATCCTGAAAGCAAAATGTCTTAATCTGGATTAATTTCTGAATTTGCTAAAGCACTATGCTTCCTGAATTGGCTCTATTTAAATCTTCTTGCTTGCCTGAGGGTGTGTTGTTTTATCCTCTTTTCAGCAAGTCACTAGACATTATCAGACACTTAAGCACTTTTGCCTGAGGGAGGCTGTTACAACTTTGGCGGTGGTAAATGCTCAGTACTTTTTTTGGTGGTTTAAAGCCAGATCATACAAACACAGATGATTTTATATTCACTAACATGATCTGAATGACCGTGTTATACTTTACAGAACAAAATAACCCTTAAGTTTCTCTGCCCTCCACATAACCCTATCTTTATAAAACTTAATCGTAAAATGTCTTTTTAATGCTATGTATCTGCTGAATTTTTTTTCTAAATTCATCCAGTGGTTTGCTCTTCTCCTGTTTCCCCCGTTGTTCAATATTGCTATAGGAGCTATGCTCATTAAAACACAGTCTTCCATACATTGGACAGAATGAAGTTACTTTCCTACCTCTATTTAAATGGGGTTATGAAAAGCACAGATTGATTGAGCTGCAAAGAGTAAGATGGGAAATGGACCTGGGGGAGAAGGAGACACCTCTGAGGAAGAAGGTTTAATGGTTTGGTAAAAGAATAGCTTCTGCAGCTGACTGAGAAATAGCCAGAGAGACAAGTAAAATCAGAAGGGCATAGTGTAGGGAAGCTAAGCAAAGTCCACCTTTCAAGGAGAGCCATCAGCTCTGACGGATACTGCTGAGAAATCAAATCAGATGAAATAGAAAATAACTGAATTTGTTAGAACAGTTGTGGCAGCATGTTGGGACCAGAATCCAGAGGGAATTTCTTCAAAAAGGATATATAAAATGCCTGTCACACTTGCAGCAATGGTAGATAGTAGAGACAACTCAAAGAGTGAAGAGTCTTTATTCTTATGGCTCTTGTTACAGTCATGGTAAAGAGAGTACACATGTTACCAAGTCTAAGCTCATCCTGCTCACCACACGACAGTCCAGTAAATTGAGGTGTTGGGGTAAGGAATAGCAACTTTATTCAAAAAGCTAGCAGACAGAGAAGATGGTGGACTAGTGTCCCAAAGAACCATCTTACCCAAGTTAGAATTCAGGCTTCTTTTATACTAAAAGGCGAGAGGGTGTAGTTGGTTAGTGCAGACTTCTTGGTGTGAGAATCCTTTGTTCTTGCAGCTCTCCAGGTAGGTCCAGTCACAAATGTTATTCTCTGTTCTGCAACTTTTTATCTCTATGTGAATGGAAAAGTGTTATACCTTTAAAGGTCAGAATCTTGAGAATGGGCTATCCTGTATATTTCAGGCTATAGGCAACATTTTTAACTTGTAGCAAAAGCAATAGAATACAAAGGTTAAAGTAAAATAAACAGATCCAGTATGGAGTCAGATTCTTTCTTCCCTATTACATGTATACATAGAAAAGTTTCTTCGTGAAAATAGAGGCAAATATCTATTCTTGTGTTAAAACATGGAGAGTTTATGAATAAGAATATAGTATTTCTATTGAAGTAATGAAGAAGGCTTCCTTCAGGAAGTGAGTCATACTTTGGAGGAAATGTAAGATTGCCATTTTTCAGAAGGAGTCTCTTTTTAGACACTGTGAAGGACCTGGAATGCAGACAGGGAGGCTAAGTTGGCGCCCTTGGCTAGGGAACCACTGTCCATTCCAAGCCAGATATGATTTCATAACGTGGTATTTGAGGAACAACCCAATATCATTATGCAAGATACACTGTTTGCTACCAATCAATTTATTCACCAAATATTTATTCAGGAACTCCTACATGCAAGGCACTGTTAGAGGAAGCAAAAATATGAAAATGAGAAAGGCAGGGTTCCTGTCTCTCAAAAGCTTACAGTCTAGCAGGAAGGAGATGCACACTTGGAATTACAGTCTGATTCCATAAGTAGTATGATGGGCATTTGGCAGGGTGACACGAGAGAGCAGAGGTGGGACACCCGTAGGACCGTGATGAATTTTAAGGAAGACTTTATAGAGATTGATGCCAGGGATGAATGTGAAGGGCAAGTGGGAGTGATTCAGATGGGGAGGATTATTGATGGTGGAGCATGTTTTGAGGCCTGGAGCCGTGAGAGAGGACTCCAGGCATGGAGGTTGGCAAGGAGCTCAGCATGGAGCCATGGAGGACGTGAAGAGGAGTGGAGGATAAAGAGGCTCTATCATGAAGGCTTTGTAAGGCAGTTTAAGGACTTCGGATTGTATCCTGTAGGTAGTGATTAGCATGATAAGGTTGTGGTCTGCTTGGAATTTTATTTTATTTTATTTTTGGCTTATAAATAATGGAAATTTATTTCTCACAGTTCTGGAGGCTAAAAGGCCCAAGATCAGGGTGCCAGAGTAGTCACGTGAGGGCCCTTGTCAGGGTTGCCCACTTCGCGTTGTGTCCTCACATGACAGAAGGGAGCTCTTTAGGGCCTCTTTTATAAGAAAACTAATCCTATTCCTTTTTTTTTTTTTTAAAGAACAGCTTGGAATTTTAGAAAGATTATTCTGGCAACTTTGTAGTGGATGAATAGAATAAGGACTAGGAAAAAAAGAAAGTGGTTAGAGAATTATTGTGGCAGTCCAGGAAAATAATAATGCAGAGACATAGTGAACAAAGAATTAATAATGAACATGATACTTTTGTTCTTTTTGACATTGTGTTTGCAGGACTACCATATACAGCTCCGTAGGTTGCATATTGCCAAACTCCTGAGAATGTCTTTCACATAGACTACCACATGAATGGCCTCTTTACCTCTATACATTCCATTAGGATGTAAATTCTATGAGTATAAGAATGATGCCTACCTTGCTTAGTGTGGTATATCTAGCACCTGGCTTAATATCTGGTTCATAGTAGTTTCTCAAATATTTTGAAGAAATAAAGTTTTACTGAATGTGGGAAGTGAAGCAGAGAACATTTTAGTATGACTCCAGGATTTAGGGCCTGGTTGCCTGAGTGATGGTGATTATATTTACTAAGATTCAAAATGAGAAACATTTGAAGGAAGCTGGTCTGACATATAAAGTTTATGGTACTTACGCGGAATCCATTAGAGATGTTTAATAGGTATTGGGGACATATGTTTCAGCTTAGAGGAAACATCCAGGTTGGAGAGAGACATTTGAAAGATTTCGGAGAAGTGCTGCTTGAAGCTTTGTGATTGATAAGATGCCATCAGAATTACATAGACTGAGGAGAGACGAGCTCAAAATACATCATTCTGCAGGATGTAAACCCGTCAGGAACAAGTGTCATAGAAGGAGTTTGTGGGGGAAAGAGAACCCCAAAAGAAAATGAAGGCAACCAGATAGGAAAAGGGGACATTTTATTTTATTTTTTAAACTTTAAAATTTTTTTTACATCTTTATTGAATTATAATTGCTTTACCATGTTGTGTTAGTTTCTGCTGTACAACAAAGTGAATTAGCTATATGTAAACATATATCGCCTCCCTCCAGAGCCTCCCTCCCACCCATTTTAGAAGCCAAAAGACAGGGCATTTCGAAATTGATGTAAATGGTTAAATGGAGTAATCCTTAGGTGAAGTGACATAGGTCTAAACTTGGAAGATGTTTAGGAGAGTTAAGGTTGGAGTAGGGTTCAAAACCATGGCAGAAGAAGAATTAGCAGAATTAGTGGGAAATTGGATTGATGTTCGTTGTAGAGGCTGGAAAGCTGAATCGTTTTAATTGTGAAGGAGACCGTGTCTGGAATTTTGCTTCAAGAATTCTTCTTGCAATTCAAATCCAAATGCAGAGGGCTGCAAGGCTGTCAGGTGACCTTCATATAAAGGTTTAACAGACTCTTCTGTTCAGTGCTACCTTTTCAAGTCCTTAGGAAAGTTCCATCAATTCTGTGCAAATTTACAAAGAGACACTATTACCAATTCCTTCTTCCAATATTTTTGAGGCTAGCCTCTGTTTTACCTTGGAGGAATATAAAAGCCTAATTATATAGTATCTCTGAGAACCTTAGATTCCACTGAGTTTGATATTGACCTATTTCACAATTTTATTATGAAAAACATCAAGCAAAAATGATTATAAAGCATTTTAAAAACTTAAGAATGAATAGAAATGCTTAAAAAGAATAGCTGAACTGGACTAGGCCATTTACAAGTTGCCTATTATTATGCAAATTCACTTACTGTACTAGTTGGGAATCGTATTAACCAATCTAAAGAAGAAATCTATTGCATGAAAAGGGTTTAGGAGTTATTTATTTTCTACTTGCAGATGGCCACATTTTAAAAGGACAACTGGTAACTTTAGAGCCCAGAAGAAAATAGAAATGTTGATTAAGAGCTTGGGAAAAAAGACTCAGGAGGAAGCATTAAGGGACTAGTTATATAAAAAAAGAAAGGCCAAGAAAACCCAAATCTAGGTATAGATATGTTCAAAATCATTAATAGATGAGAACAGAAACAAAACTAGAACTCTAATGGAGGAAAATACATATCGTTAAAAACACGTATCATTGATTTTTTTTCCTTTTCGTTTTCTCTTTTTCTCTTAGTATCTGTGACCCAGCTGCCTTTTACTTAATATGGTAAAATATTCTGAATCAATCCCCAAAAGAATAATGTTTCAAGTAATAACTGTGGTGGGAAGGTAATGATTGTTTGAGGGTTAATGTGTCACTGTAGTTTCTACATATTTAGTTTTTGGCTTAGTTCCCAGGACCCTTCAATCTTCACTTTGCTTAAAAGTATGTTTTTCCTCAATGTGGCCAATGTGACAGTATTTTCAATCTGTCCTTTAAATTTTTAGCAAAGTGAATATTACCATTAAAGTTTATAAAATATTTCTCACAATTACCATAGATAATTGCTATGTGATTTTACTTAGATATGATGAGTGGAAGCAGTTGATTTTTTTCAAAATATCTCTGAAATATTTAGGTGTAACAAGATTGCCTTTTGAAACATAGAAACGATGGATTAACTTTTGGAACAGTATTATTTTGGTCTTTGGCATGTGGCTGTTCCAGCTTATTATTGTTTTAATTTGAGAATTTTCAATTTCTGGCTTCTTGGTGTTATGTAGAGATTTTTGGCCCAGGTGTGGTTCAAAGTAGAAACACTATATACTTAACAAATGTACCTAATATGTGCTAGGCATAGGCCTGGGTGCCAGAAGGACAAAGGGAAAAAAAGGTCTCTGTCATTAAGAACTCACATTTTAGCCAGAAAGGTAGACACATAAAGAGGTGTATTATAACATGGAAATTAGTTTGTATGTGAGAGTGCCTTCTTATTAACCATGCCTTGGAAAGTTCCTAAGTTAATTCTTAACAGTTAAGTAGGAGATAGCCACCTGGTGAAGGGGAGAAGGGAATTCTTAATGACAAAGCATTGAGTTAGTGTCTAGAAATGTCAAGGGTGAAAGTGGTGAGAGATGAGTCCGGAGAAGTTCAGATTGAGATTAGGGTAGGCTATGAATGCCCTTTTAGCCCTTGAACTTCACTTTATAGTTGACAAAAAATCACTTTAGGATGTTGGATAGGAAAATAGCATGATCAGATTGTGTTTTGGGACCCATCACTGTAGCATCTCTATTACAAGTTGGCTTAAAAGAATGGCATAAAAAGGGAGGAGCCTATAAACAAAGGATGAGGTCCTGCCTTCGCGAGGTGGTAGTAGGGAAAGCAGAGATTTAAGAAATATTTAGAATGTTAAATGGACAGAATTGGGTGTGAAAAAACCTAACAGCCACAGGATAAAGGAATGATGTTGAGGTGCCATATCAAGTGTAATAATGATGAACACTTGTGTAATGCCTTCATATTCATAACCTAAACCAACTCATTTTATCTGATAAGGAGAGCACGTGTAATCACCAGTCTCACTGAAACATAAGGACATAAAATCTAGTGGATGTTAAACTATCTCACTGAAATTAAGTATATAGTTACTTAAGCCATAGAGCCTAGTATTGAACCCAGATCATCTGAAACCCATGTGCTTTTTACTGCACCTACACTGGCTGATGCTGAGTGAGACCAGTTCTGTTTATGGACCATTTGGTGACTATGATGGGCAAACAATTCAGAGAGGCAGAGACCTAGTACAGTTAGCAGGTAGTTACTTGATAAATGGCACATACTTGCAGTGACATTTCTTATACGAATATACTTTTTTTATTATTTTACAAATTATTTTACAAAATTATTTTACAAAATGAAAATAGTATGCCAGATGCCTCTGTTGAAAACCTAAGCAAGTCTGCAAAATACCCATTTATTGTTTTAGTGCATGAATGAAAAAACAAATGGGTAGCTGGGTTACAGTGGGTCTTTAAAAAGCCCCGAGGTAAATTTTAAGCTTATGTTTTATTAAGCTACCAATTTAAAATAGCATTCGTGTAATATTTATGTATATGTGCACATACATATATACATATATATTTACATATGTATTATATAGATAGAGAGTGTATATAAAACACACACATATAGTGTATTTTATTCTTACAAATTACATGGACTTCAGTTCTGTTCCTTATTGGACATATTTTTCCTTCTGTTCCTAATACATTTTTTAAATTAAAAGATGTACAAGAATGATAGTGTGATGTAACTGGTTTTATAGTATCTATCCTATTTGCAATCTAAATTTAAAAGTGTATAATGCTTTTATGAAAGAAATCCTTGCCTTGCTCAGGGACTATAAAATTAATTACACTATAGAAAAATATAATCTTTAAAATCAGAAACCACTTCATTTTGCATATGAAAAAATTGGGACAAAACCAACTGACTCCTACTACCCGAATCAGTGTCCTTTTGAATCCTTATGTTGTCATTTACCATTACATATGCTTGTATTCTTCATAAGTTATTATAGGAAGAGGGACAGTAGAACTACCATTTTTGAGCACCTGCTATGCATGTTCCAGTCCATGTTAGTTCATTTCATGTTTGTTATCTCAGGAGAATGGAGAGGGGCTTTTATAATTTACACCCTGAAATGTGGAAAGTGAAGTTGATTTTAATTCCCCATACAAAGCAAAATATCAATTTTGAGTTCCTTTTTAAACATTTTAGAGTTCAGTTGGGTCAATACAAAATCTCAACTGATCCTTCAGCCTTCAGTACCATACATTCATAAGTAATCTGGTTAGAATGAGAGGTTGTATCTTTGACCAAAATACAAAAAAAAAAGAAAATGGACCAATTGTTACCTTTGTGTTTATTTGGTGGTTCATCAATAGATCAAAAAGAAATAGGAGTTTTATTATGTATGTTTTTGTGTTCAGTGTTTTTTGAGGTTTCTGGAGGATATATGTTTTGTTTTATCAGAGTATGTGTGTTTGTTTTACTTATGTTCTATCATTTGGAATAATATCAAACGGTTAAAAATGTAATTTGGTCTGTAGGTGTGTTGAGAGAATGGCAGAGGAAGAGAAAGAAATGTAGTTGAAATACCCTGAAGTGATTTATACATGTCTCAAAATAATGGATATTAACAGCATTCCTTGAAACATTTGATGTTGACCCAAATTTGGGGAAAGAAGAAAAGAAGAAAAATTAATGCCAGAGACAGAGAGCAGTAGATTCTAATTTGTCTCAATATAATAGCTTATGATTTTCATTAATATTAAATATTTTATGGGGCTTAAAGTATACCCCTAAGAGCAACTATCTGTAGCCTTATTATTAGTATTTTTACAATATTTTTGAAATAGAGATCCTGGAGTTAGCTGGGGTCAAGAGGGTAACTCAGAGAACAGTTAAAAAGAACACAATTAAGTCATTAACTTGGTCCCAAAGAATAATAATGACAGGTAACATTCATTGAGTTCCCTCTATTTCCAGGCACTCATCTGAGAACTAACTCATGTGATCCTTATAACAACACAATGGAAGTAGGCTCTGTTGTTATTCCCATTTTTCACATATGGAAAAAATAAGACGCAAAGAATTGATATATATGGCTATACTAAGAATTTCTATAATTTGGATTTAAATCCCAAAACCATTTGGCTCACATTTCAACCACTACAGTGTAAGTTGAGATCATGGGATAAGGTCTGAAAATGAGCAAAAGCAAATCTGACTTAATGCTGAGACCCCTAGCTGCTATTTCATGGTTCACAGTTGTTCCCTGATCAGGAAGCAATACTGCAGCTCTGTGACTTTGAGCAAATCTATACTTTTTTAAGCCTGGAGACTTCATTAGTAAAATGGGGATAATAATACTTAACCTGTAGGCAGTTGTGAAGATTAAATAAGGCTGTGTGCATTTTTCACATAAATGCACAGTAAACAGAATTGCTGTGGTGGTTGTTTTTGACTCTAGAATTTGGGGCTTAGCTAAATCTTGCAAAAATGTTCTCAATTCATAAATATTTATTTGGGAAGTTGAATATCCATTTTTAATAGTCTACTAATTACTTAACTCAGATTGACAATTTGAAGTAGCATATTTATTTCAACACATGTATGCTACTTTCTTTTTCTTCCTCTTTTTGTCCTCTTTCCCTTCCTTATTTTGCTTTAGTTACACTTATTTTCCAGGAATCTAGAATATATAATACATTCCCAGAGGCACTTTATAGGTATTTATTCTAGGACCCATTTCTGTGAATTTATAACATGTACTCATAGAAATAGATCCTAGGATATCTTGCAATTTCTGCTTGTTAAAATCTTTCCTGTCCCTGTTGGAATCTGTCCAATTCAAATGTCACCTTCCTTCATAACACTTATCGTGATTACCTCAACCAGGAAAAAAAACTCTTCTTTTTTCAACTTTTAGAAGGAATGATCCATGAAGAATGAGGACGAGGTGGTGGGTGATGGATTGTGGATTATGTGGTCACACACTGAAGTGATTTACAGGCATGAGGCTTGCGCCCTACAAAATGTTTGTTGAAGGGAAAAGATGCAGTGATGTGGGAATATATTGTAAAAATCTTATCCTACCCATTTTCTCACAATAGCAGTTTCCCCACATTGTCTCTTGGCCTCCTTGAACTCCCCACTATGCAGCTGACTCTGGCCTTAATATGAATTTATGGAATATGAATATGTCCTATTCCAGGTAATATGTAGACCATCTTACCTCTCTGGGCCAGTGATTCTCATCTGAATATTTCACAATAAACTGTGACTCACATGGATGTGACACCAAAAGCACAAACAACAAAAGCAAAAATTAATAAATGGGACTACGTCAAACTTAAAAGCTTCTGCACAGCAAAAGAAACAATCAACAAAATGAAAAGGCATCCTACAGAATGGGAGAATAATTTTGCAAATCATGTATCAGAAAGGGTTGATATCCAAAATAAGTGAAGAGTTCATACAATTCAATAGCAAGAAAGGAAGGAAGGATTGCGGTTGCCATATATACATAACTAATAAGGAAAAAAAATGCCAAATTGTATACTCTAAATATATGCAGTTTATTGTCTGTTAACTGTATCTCAATAAAAGTTCTTAAAAAAAAAAAGAAAGGAAGGAGGGAAGGAGGGAGGGAGGAAGGAAACCAATTTGATTAAAAAATGGACAGAGGCACCAGATAGATATTTTTCCAATAAGTTATCCAAATGGCCAACAGGTATATGAAAAGACGTTCAACATCACTAATCATCAGCGAAATGCAAATCAAACAACAATGAAATATCTCACACCTAGTAGAATGCCCATCACCAAAAAGGCAGAAGATAACAAATGTTGGCAAGGATGTGGGGAAAAGGGGATCCTTATGTACTATTGGCAGAATGTAAATCAGTTCAGCCACTATGGAAAGCAATATGTAAATTTTTTTAAATCAAAAAATTAAAAAATAGACCTACTCTATAATCCAGCAATTCTACCTCTGGGTATATACCTGAAGGAAATTAAAACAGAATATCAAAGAGATATATGAACTCCCATGTTTATTTATAGTAGCCAAGATATGGAAGCAACCTAAGTGCCCATCAATGGATGAATGGATAAATAGGATGTGGGGATACACACACACACACACACACACACACACACACACACACACCTTCCCCATTATTGACATCCCCCACCAGAGTAGTACATTTGTTACAATTGATAATCCTATATTGATACATCATGATCACCTAAGTCCACAGTTTACCTCAGGCTTCACCCTTGGTGTTGTATATTCTTTGGATTTGGACAAACATATAATGGCAGGCATCCATCATTATGGTATCATGCAGAGTGTTTTCACTTTTCCTTAAAAATTCCCTGTGCTTTTTCCTTTTCTCCGCCACTCAAGACAGGCTTTTTTAAAAATTAATTAATTTATTGGTTGCATTGGGTCTTCATTGCTGCTCCTGGGCTTTCCCCGGATCAGGGCTCAAACCTGTGTCCCCTGCACTGGCAGGCGGATTCTTAACCACTGCACCACCAGGGAAGTCCCAAGATAGGCTTTTAAAAACTAAAATGAACCTGTGATATTTATTTCTACATTTTATTTTTTTTACATTTTAATTAAAATATTATTCCTGGTGTTAGCCTTCTCATCAGAGATGTCACTATAATGCTGAAATGATTCAACAAAACTATTATTATTCAGGGAAATTGTCTTTAGGTCAGAATTGTCTGAGTCATCAAATATTCCTCAGTTCCTGTATGGGCAGGCTACCCTACCAGGGACTGTGGGGGCTATAGGATTGGTTCTGAAGGAGCTGTTACATAAGTAAAAATAAAAGGTGAAGATAGAGGAATGTCAGTCCTTATGTCACAAAAACTATTCTGTGAAAACACAAAGTAGGAAATTGAAGAAGGTTTCATGGAGGAAAGCATTTGTATGAACCCAAAGAGTAAAGATGGTTATGATGAAAGGAGGTTAAGGAGGTGAATGGAAAGAAGAGAATAAAGTCACAAAAACAAGAATACACCAAAGCGATCTGGGAGCAAATAACCCTGAGTTCGGATGGACTAAGTAGTGCATGAAAGCTAGTCAGGGCAGGTATTTTCCAGGGCCAGTCCTGATGTGCTCCTTGGTTGGTGTCCTTGAGCTTGGGGAACCATGGAAGGATGCGAGCAGGGAGTGATGCAGTGACCATGAGCCTTGGGCAGGAGGATGGATGTGTCAGTCCTACAAGGAGTGGTTTGAGGATGCTGGAGACAGGAGTTGGAGGGAACCTTTCCAGGGGAGAGATGCAAGGGCCTTTACCGGGGGAGGAGCCATGCCAGCCTGTTCTGAGCTTAAGGAGTTTTAGGTTCTAGAGGGTCAGTTAGGCATGAGTGGCTGGCAGATGAGAATGTGAGGCCAACCTTGAGGGGAAGTACTGGAGAGGAAATTAGGGGTCATCCACTCAGTATCAGCAGATCAAACAGGAGATCAGCAGCCAGCACACCCGAGCCTTTCTCTATCGGGTGAAACAAGAGAGAACAGGGAGGAGGGGTAGAAATGAAGCTAAAAGAGAGCCAGAAAGCACAGAGAACCTGGCATGTCCAGTCCCAGGGACAAGAGAGGGAGGTCATGGATCATTTTCAAGATGGATGATTTAGGGAGTTGGAGAAGGGAAGGGGCCTTTGACTTGGATGTCCCTGGAGGCCTTCCAGAGGAGAGTTTCAGCTGAGTGGTGAGAACAAAGGCAGATCTCAGAGAACTGAGGTGTGAGTCAATATACGGTTTCCTTATAAAAAGAGTTCAGCGAATTTGTATGATTTTAAACTTGTATTTGGTTAAAGTAATAGTGTGATTATGAAAATGAAGTATAAGTTAATATTTTAACACACTGCCTTAACACTGACTTTTCAACTGAATTCAGCAAATTCAGGTTTGAGCACCAATTATGTACTAAGCACTAAGATTGCTGAAATGAAAAAGACATAGGTCCTCACTCCAGGAGCATCAAGAAAAGAGGGGAGACAAACACATTACTATATGATAAATACAGTATATTAGCTATATACTATTTAGTATATTTGCTAAATAGTCATTTAAGAAAATAAGTGGATAAGTCATTTATTGAAAATAAGTCACATGTGTAAGTGGATGATTCATTTTATTGAGAGGAGTGGTCTTGGGGTGGTCAGGAAAGATTTTCCTGGGCACATCCTATTTTGCCTGAGTTTTAAAAGGAAAAGAGTTTCCATCCAGAAAAGGAAAGAAAAGCGAATCAGATTTTTAGCAATTGACTAAACTGTGAGGCCTTGGACAAATTATTTAATCTTGTTTAATTCAATTTACAGACTCATAAAATGAGAGAATAATCCTTATTGCTTAGAATTCTTCATTTAGTCATACATATTTACTGTTTTCTATGGGCTAAACTTTGAGTTAAATGCTAAGGATATGGGAAATGTGATGAACACTAAATGAAAAAAAAATTGGAAAATGTTTAGTGCCAACTTAAGATAAAATAAAAAGGAACTATCGTTGTGTTATGACTGTAAATGAATAAAACCATGCAGTAGGTTAAGCAGATAAAGTAACAAGGATTTTTCAGCAAGGAAGAAAATGTGATCCCATTTGCATTTTAGAAAGCCAAATAAATAGTATGTTCTTCTGATTCACTGAGGAATTTTAAATGGTCAAAGTGCTAGTTTTGCAAAAGGGATGAAGTGAATAAACACTACTTTATCCATTAAACAAACATATCTTGAGGGTCTGCTATGAGTCAGGTATCACGCTGGACTCTGAAGGTGCAGAGATGAATAAAATGTGGCCTCTCTTCTGAAAAGCTTAGACCATGAATGAGACAGTTATATCAACAGATAATTACCTAGAAAAAAACACATGCAACAATATGGATATGCACTGGGCAGCATACTCGCATGAAGGAGTTTCAGAACACTGGGAAGCATCAAAAAGAGTCAAAAGACAATCATATACTTTAACACTTGTCCTTAAGAAGTTCCTCAAAAGAGTGGATTCAGAACTAAATTGTTGAGTAAATACCAAAGGCAAAATGTAAAGTTAAAATTATGTCTGTACCTCTTGCAAAGTTATTATTATGCAAAGATACAGAGAGTGAGCATGAATGAGTTTTCCTGGGGATATTTACTTCCAAAATATTTCATACAAGTACAATAAACACAATTAAATGATGTCTACGTTAGGAAGGAATGATCCCAGCTCAAGGTTTTACCTTAAGTACGCAGCATGATTATTTTAGATGTTAACTTTAGTAAATTAACAGTGACTTCTTCATGGAAATTTCATTAATCTACAGTGATCCCAAGTCATGTTGTGACTTTCCTTAATGAGTGAGAAAGTAAAGGGGGTCTTAATTTTTATGTGTTGTAAATTTTTATTTTACACTTATATTGGAGGCTTGTATTTAATAATGCATTTTTGGTTCTGTTTTACATTTTATCCATTATTTAACAAATATTTATTGAGCCCTTCCTGTGAGCCATGTATTGTGTTGGCAGTTAGAAATATAAGGGTGAAGAGGACAGAGGGGGTGCCACTTTCTCAGAAGCTGTTTGTTCATTAGAGAGGAGTTAGAGGCAGAATAGGAAGACATGGCATAGTGGAGAACTAGGAGATGCAGTAATTTGAATTTGAGGAGTAATTTGGACTTGAGGAGTAGGACCTCCTTTGCAGAGGAAATGTGTCTAAGTAGAAAACTTAAGAATAAGTAGGAGCTAAACAAGAGAGAAGCCTTGCAGTTTTTGCTAAAGAACTGGTTCTAGGCAGGGGCAAGATTTGGAGGCAAGACAGAGCATGGCATTTTTGAGGAATTAAAAGAACTTCAGTCTGGCAGGAGCTTGGCATATGGGGGACATACTGGCAGAGATGAGTCTGGAAAAGTAAACAAAGCCATGTTCCAAAAGTCTTAGTTTGTGAATTTGGATGTTGTCACTACAAGGGTCATTAATCAGAGTGGTGACATAACATGATTTTCATTTTTAGCCTATGTTAAACTGTTGGGTCTGGAACTGGATGAACCAAAGGTGGGATCAAGATCATCTTGAATACCTTTGAAATAATCCAAGCAAGGTATTTTGGTTATCTGGTTTGTAGCATGGGGACCTAGGTAGATGGTAGGACAGGTCCCTGAAGGAGGCCTCTGTGTAGACGTCACTGTGCCCACAAAGCTGTTCTGACACCCGGTTTGGGGAAATTTGCCTCTCCTAATTCATGCCTGCATAGCCCTCTGCTCCTCTTCCTCCATTACTTAAATATTGTGTTTGATTTCAACCTTAGCGCTTAGGATTCTCTATGATGAAACCTGAGTTCCAGCCTTTTAGAAATATCATCTTTGAATATCTTCTTTCTCTGCCTGGAATATTTGCTATGCCTGCTTTCTTCATCCTACCCCAGTCACCCACGCACACGTGCGCATGCACACACATACTCACCTTTGACCTGGTGTGCTTCTATCCATTTCTTACAACTTGGTTCAGAGCTGTGAAGTCTTCCACAATGCAATGAATGCTACCCCCTTCTCACCTCTAAGAACTGGCATGTAGTTGTATTATATCATTTGCAAGGTTGGGTTCTGAATATTCCTTTGTATGTTTTTCTCCTGTTTTGGAACAGAGAAGAAACACATTATCCATCTCTGAGGCATTAGCGTTTCTCACAGCTTCTAACAAGTGTACTGAATCAGCTAGACCAGCTGGAAGATGGTGAAGGGCATGTTGTTCTTAGCTAATGCTGTGGGTATATAAAGAAAAAAGGATGAGGGCAGTTAGGTACTTTGGGTTTACCTTGTGGAAAGAATCTACAGTCAGTTATTAGAGAATTTAGTTAGCATCGTTTGTAGTGTTAAAGATGTAGTACTCGGAGATGCTAATCTTCTCAGATTTATTGAGGAAGAATTCAATTAAAGAACAGTTGTATTGAATTATACCCTGCTATATAAAAATGAGCTGGAGTAGCAATACTCATATCAGATAAAATAGACTTAAAAATAAAAAATGTTATAAGAGACAAGAAAGGACATTACATAAAGATCAAGGGATCCATCCAAGAAGAGGAGATAACAATTATAAATATATATGCACCCAGTATAGGAGCACCTCAATACATAAGGCAAATGCTAACAACTATGAAAGAGGAAATGCAAGGCAGAAATAGAGACACAGGTGTAGAGAACAAACACATGGACACCAAGTGGGGAAAGCGGGGCGGGTTGTGGGGGAATGAATTGGGAGATTGGGATACCAAATTGTACACTCTAAATATATGCTGTTTATTGTCTGCTAACTGTATCTCAATAAAAGTTCTTAAAAAAAAAGATGTAGCACTCAGAGATGCTAATCTTCTCAGATTTATTGACGAAGAATTCAATTACCGAACAGTTGTATTGAATTATACCCTGCTATATAAAAAATGATTGTTTTCTGAACCATTTGGCTTATAGTTACTAGGAATAACTGAATTAAAATAATTTTTATTTGTGCTGAGATTCTTGGTGTATGCAAGATAATATTGTCCTGATTTATAAAACAGAGGAATATGTTTTTCCTTATGATTTAGATTATCATTTTTCTGTGAGGAACTCACATTTCAGATTTTAAACTTTGACATAGTATTTTAGCTATACTTTCTACATTCGGGTTTATAGTTCCTTACTTTTAGGAAATAAATTCAGTCAAATCACCCTCTCTCTCAAAGTCATTGTTGGATTTTAAGAACGTCTTTGTTATGACAGCATTGTCACTATTCCTAAGTAGAGAAAATAGAAATTAGCATTTGATGATGTCTACAGAGGAGTTTCCAGGCACTGAGAACAGATACAGACATTATCCTTCCCCTGAGAAAGAGCACACATTGTCAAGTGCTCACACTGTCTTGAGTTTTACCACCTTGGGATTCTTTGATTTAATTTGGATACCATCATCAGATCTCAAGAGTGTGCTGGGGACTTTGAGATCTTGATCTAATTATGGTGACACATCTCCCCCTATTTTATCTTATCAAGACTGAGACAGATATGTTCAACAAGAATTTTGCCAAAGTTTAATGGAAATTAAATTATTATGGGAAAAAAAGGACTAGTGAAAAACCTACATAGACTTAAATCCTTTTACTCCATGATAATTATAATGTAAATATCTAGAGCGCGAGAAGAATATTTTGTTCATATTTAAATTCTAAGTTCCCAAGAGTGTTGAGATCATGGTAAAACATTTTACACGACTGAAACAAATTCTGAATTAAACCAATCTACAGTAGTTACCAAAGAGCAAGTTGTGGTCTGTAGGCACTTTTGCCTGGCTTTTTGCCCTTTCAGCAGTTAACCCGGTCTTGAACAGGTCGACTATCAGGGCCACCTTTGTATTTTTGAAATTGCTTTGTTTGTGGACAGTCAGAATAAATACTAAGTGCCTGATCATGTCCCTAGATGATTTCTTATCTATCTAATCCTGATTTCTTGGCTTAGAGATATTCCAAGTTGATAACGGCAATTGAATAATCTTTATTCTAGGCCTGGCAAATAGGTTTCATCTTTTGTTTCAGTTTCAAATACTTGGTAGTGACTGCCTGGTCTTGAGATGTATCTTGCCCAGTCTTGGAAAGAAAAATGATCAATTGAGAGGTGTATCCTGAGCATGGGTTATGAGAATAGTGGCACCTTCACCAAACCTGAGATAACCCTCTTCAGCTCAGAATTATCAGCATCACTCGTCTCTGAAACATTTGGTCTCAATTCACACAGGCACATCACTCTTCCCACACCCCACTCAAGATAATTATCAATAATCATTTACCTGTAATAATAAGTCCATAATAACACTAGTCAATAAACATGTAAATTCAGAATTCCTTTAGACAATTCTTAGATATTATGTTGTTTTATAATATATTTCTTAGTGTGTCATATTCAAATTAAGGTGTAAAGATGCTTGTGATTTTATGGATATACTACAATTAGAAAAGAATTAGCATTTTCTGAATATGTTTCTAAAAATTGATGAGGAAATGTGTCCCTATTTGAATTCTCTGTATCTAAATAGACTAAAAACGATGGCATTGCACTAGGGGTTCTCTTTAACTCAAAAATCCAACTACACAGAATCCACTTTATGGTTTCTGAAGGAATATTAGCACACATTTCAAGAAAACTGTAATTGTCTTCTCCGTATTCTTTTACATTCCACTTAGGAACTATAAGTCTACTGTGATGAAAAATGTAAGTGAAGCACGTGGAAGGGGAAGAAAGGGTGAGGAGGAAAATAAATACTTGGCAAGGGCCAACTATGTGCTAGACATAGAACGGTGCGTTCTAGTAAACTCTGGAAGTTTTCTCTCTCAGACCCTCTGCACCGCATCTCCATCCATCCATTCATTCACTCATTCAATTGACAAGCAAGCAGACATTTCTTCAACTCGTATCATATGGAGGTACTGAGCCTCCTGCAATTTTAGATGATTCTCATCGATAAAACATGAGTTCTTTTGATGTATTTGAAAAGTGATGTACAAAATTATAGCATCCATATGCTCATTAGTTTTTTGCATAATATTTTTCTCTCTTCCATTTATCCAGGATTTTTTGATATAAAACTAGCTTTTTCCCTACAAATTACGAAATGGATGTCATAAATATAAAAAAAACATGAAATTTTTTCTTTCCCTACTGGTGTTATTCCTCTGTCTGATAAGCCACACTTGATCTTTCGTTACTCCTGACCTCAAAAGACATGTAATGCTGAGAAGGGTTCATGGGGGGGAAAACGCTTTCATACAGATTGGAAAAGGGTCAGCTAACTAACTATACTATTTTTTATGTTGTGAGGAGGATCAGCTCACCTATCCCATCAACACTTTCATTTTTAACTATTTTATTACTATATAGTTATAGAGCCTACAATTCACCAGTATAATATGCTCAACTCAATTGTTTTTATTTTTGAAATATAATTGACAACATTATATTAGTTTCTTATGTATACCGTAACATACAAGACAGTATTATTATCTATGGTCACCATGCTGTATATTACATCCCCAAAATGTATTTATTTTATAACTGGAAGCTCATACTTTTTGGCCACCTTCACCCCCATTTCACTTATCTCCTATCCCCCACCTCGGGAAATCACCAACCTATTCTTTGTATCTATGAGTTTGATGTTTATTATTATTGTTATTCCAGTGTAAGTGAAATAATATGGTATTTTTCTTGCCTGTTGTCTGTCTGACTTATATCATTTAATATAATGCCTTCAAGGTCTACCCATATTGTCCCAAATAGCAATAGTTCCTTCTTTTTCATAGCCAAATAATAATCCATTTAAAATATATACCACATTTTAAAAATTTATTCATCCATCGATAGACACCTAGGTTGCTTCCATGTCTTGGCTATGGTAAATTATGCTGCAGTGTACGTGAGGGCACATATATCTTTTTTTTTTAAGCTCTTTATTGGAATATAATTGCTTTACACTGTTGTGCCAATTTTTGCTGTACAACAAAGTGAATCAGCTATATTTTTACATATATCTCCGTATCCCCTCCCTCCCGTGACTCCCTCCCACCCTCCCTATCCCACCCCTCTAAGTCATCACCCATCATCCCATTGTTCTCCCTGTGTTATGCAGCAGCTTCCCACTAGCCATCTACTTTACATTTGGTAGTGTATATATGTCAATGCTACTCTCTTGCTTTGTCCTGGCTTCTCCTTCGCCCCCCACCGCCCCACCCCATGTCCTCAGTCCAGTCTCTACATCTGCATCTTTAAAAACAGTGCAGATGAACCCAGTGACAGCACATATATCTTTTTGAATTAATGTTTTAGTTTCCTTCAGGTAAATACCCAGAACTGGAATTGGTGGATCATCTGGTAGTTCTATTTTGAATTTTTTGAGGAAGCTACGTACTGTTTTCCATAGTAACTATACCAACTTACATTCCCACCAATAGAGCACAAGCGTTCTCTTTTCTCCATATCACCACCAGCATTTATCACTTGTCTTTTTAATAATTGCCATTTTAACAGGTATGAGTTTCATTGTGGTTTTGATTTGCATTTCCTGATAATTAGTGATGTTGAGCAGCTATAATGTACCTGGTGGCTATCTGTATGTCTTCTTTGGAAAAATGTCTATTCAGATCCTCTCCCCGATTTGTTAATCAAATTGCGTGTGTGTGTTGTTTGGTTTTGTTTTGTTTTTTTGATATTTAGTTGTATGAATTCTTTAAATGTTTGGTATTTAACTCCTTATCAGATATATGATTTGCAGATGAGATGATATGATGTTAGATACAGGAAATCCTAAGCACTCCACCAGAAAACAAACAAAAACCTGTTAAAACTAATCAATAAATCTAGTAAAAATGCAGGTACAAAATCAACATACCAACATCAGTTGTGCTTCCATGCACTAAGAATGAAATAGCTGAAAAAAGAAATAAAGAAAACAATCTCATTTACAATGACATCAGAAACAAGGAAATACTTAGGAATAAATTTAATCATGGAGGTGAAAGATCTTTACATTGAGAACTTTAAGACTTTGATGAAAGAAGCTGAAGAAAACAAATAAATGGAAAGATATCTTGTGATCATAGATTAGAAACATTAGTATTGTTAAAATGACCATAGTAACTAAAGCTATTTATAGATTCAGTGCCATTCCTATCAAAATTCCAATAGCTTTTTTTTTTAGGAAAAACAATTCTAAAATTGTATTTAACTGTGAAAGACCCTAAATAGCCAAGCAATGCTGACAAAGAACAAAGCTGGAGGCATCACACTTCCTGATTTCAAAGTATACTGCAAAGATGTAGTAATCAAATAGTATGGTACTGGCATAAAAATAGACACATAGATCAATGGAACAGAATCAAGAGCCCAGAAATAAATCCACACATACATTATCAAATAATATTTGACAAGGGAGCCAAGAGTACTCAAGGGGGAAAGGATAGTTTCATTAATAAATGATGCTAGGAAAACTTGATAATCACATTCAGAAGAATGAAATTGGACCATTATCTTAACACCACTTACAAAAATTAACTCCAACCAACCAAAGGCTTAAACATAAGACTCCAAAACCATGAAACTCCTAGAAGAAAAAATAGGGAATAATCTCCTAGACTTTGGTCTTGGCAATGATTTTTTTGGCTATGACAAAAGTATAAGTAATAAAAGCAAAAATCAATAAATTGGACTATACCAGACTAAAATGTTTCTTCACAGCAAAAGAAACAGCCAATAAAATGAAAAGGCAAACTATTTAATGGGAGAAATCATTTGCCAATCATATATCTGATAGGGAATTCATATCCAAAATATGTAACAAAAACATATAATTCAACAACCAAAAAATACCCAAACAATATGATTATTACATGGGCAGAGGAACCGAATAGACTTTTTTCCAAAAAGACATACAAATGGTCAATGGGTACATGAAATGATGTTCAGCTAATTGGGGAAATGCAATTCAAAACCACAGTGGAATCCCACCTCACACCTATTAGAATGCCTATTTTTATTTGATGGTAATCAAAAAGACAGGATAAATGATGTGGAGGGTGTGGAGGAAAGGGAACCCTTATGCAGTACTGGTGGGAATATAAATTGGGGCAGCCACTATGGAAAACAGTATGTAGATTTCACAAAAAATTAAAAATAGAACTACCGTATGATCCAACAATCCCACTTCTGGGCATATATGCAAAGGAAATGAAATCAGATCTTGAAGAGATATCTGCACTCATGTTCACTGCAGCTATTGCTATTCATAATAGCAAAGATATGGAAACGAACTAAGAACAGTCTAAGTATCCATCTATAGATGAATGGATAAAGATGTTTATTTATGGATATATAATTATAATACTATATGCAGTTATATAATGTCATGATTATATATTATATTATGAAATACTGTATATTAGTATATTATATACATACCAATAATATAAATAATACATACATATGAATATTATTCATCCATGAGAAAGAGGGGAATCCTGCAACTTGCAGCAATATGGATGGACTTTGAAGGCAGACAAAGACAAATACTGTATGATATCACTTGAATGTGGAATCTAAAAAACTGAACTCACAGAAATAGAGAATAGAATTTAGAATAGAGGCTGGAGGTGGACAGAAATGGAGAGATGCTGGTCAAAAGGAACAGACTTTCAGTTATGAGTAAGTTCTGGGGATCTAATGTATGGAATGGTGATTATAGTTAACCATCCTGTATTATATACTTGAAAGCTGTTAAGGAGTGAAGCTTAAATGGTCTCACGGCAGAAATGAATGGTAATTAATTGAGTTAATGGAAGTGTTAACTAATCCTACTGCATCGTTTCAATGTATATGTATCAAATCATCACATTACAAGCATAAACTTACACGGTGTTATATTTCAGTTGTATCTTAAAGCTGGAAAAAAAGAAACCGCATATTCCTCAGCCCTCAACCACCACTGAACTATTTTCTGACTCCTCTGAATTTTTTCTTCTGGACATTTCATATAAATGGAATCATATAATATGTGGTCTTTTGTGGTTGGCTTCTTTCACTTACAGTATTCATCCATGTTCTAGCATATATGAGTACTTCATTCTTTCTTATGACCAAATAATCTTCCATTGTAGGTACATACAGTACCACATTTTGCTTATCTATTCATCACCTGATGGACATTTGGGTTTTTTTCCTTTTGTCTATTATTTGTAATAGACAAATATTTGTGTGCAAATTTTTTTGTGGACATATGCTTTCATTTCTTTTGGGTATATACTTGGGAGTGGAATTGCCAGTTCATATGGTAACTCTATGATTAACAATTTGAGGTACTGCCAGGTTTTTCCTAAAGTACACAGCATTTTACATTTCCAGCATGTGTGTGTGAGGGTTCTGATTGCTCCACATGCTCGCAAACACTTGTTATCTGACTTTTTTATTCTAGCCATCTTGTTAGGTATAAAATGGTTTCGGTTTGCATTTCTCTGATGACTAATAACATCAAGCATCTTTTCATTGGCTATTTGTATCTTTTGTAGAGAAATGTCTATTCAGATCTTTTGCTCTATTTTTAATGGGGTTATCTTTGTGTTATTCAGCTGTGTAAATTCTTTGAATATTCTAGATACAAGTCCTTTATCATATATATGACTTGCAAATATTTTCTCCCATTCTGTAGGTGATCTTTCTTCTTTCTTGATCGTGTCCTTTGAATCACAACAGATTTAATTTTGATGAAATCCGATTTATCTACTTTTGTTGCTCATGCTTCTTATGCTATATCTATGAATCCATTGCCAAATTAAAGGTCACAAAAATTGAGTCTTATGTTTTCTTCTGAGTTTTATAGTTTTAAAACTTACCTCCAGTTGTCTCAGCACCATTTGTTGAAAAACTGTTCTTTTCTCACTGAATGGTTTTGGCATCTTTGTTGAAAATCAATTGACAGTAGACGGATTTATTTCAGGACTCTCAATTTTATTCCATTCATCTCTTTGTCTACCCTATGCCATTACTACTTTGTATTGATTACCACAGCTTTGTAGTAAGTTTTGAAACTGGGAAGCATGTATCGTCCTATTTTGTTCTTTTTATTCAAAGTTGGTTTGACTATTCTGGGTTCCTTGCAATTCCGTACAAATTTTAGAATTAGCTTGTTCATTTCTAACAAAAAAAAACAGAGAGAAGGAATGAAATAAGAAAAGTTAGCAGGGATTCTGATAATAATTTCCCTGAACCTGGAGATCGATACGTGTATTGCCATCTTAACAGTATTGTCTTCTGATCCATGAATAGGGTATATTTTTCCACTTACTTAGATCTTCAAAAATATCTCATAGATTTGAGTTTAAGTTTTGCACTCTTTTGTTTAAATGTATTCCCAAGTACTTTTTCATGCTATCATAAATGAAAAAGACTAAATTTCGTATTTGAAATGTTCATTGCAGCTGTACAAAAATAATATTGATTTTTTATATGGATCTTGTATTCTGCAAATTTGCTGAACTCATTATTTCTAGTAGAGTTTCAGAAGATTCCTTAGGAATTTCTACATACAGGATCATTTCAACTGTGAATAGAGATACTTCCACTTCTTCCTTTCTAATCTGAATGCCATTATTTCTTTTTCTTAAAAAATTGCTGTGGCTAGATCCTCCAGTACAATTTTGAATAGAAGTGGCAAGAATATACATCCTTCCTTGTGTCCTGACCTTTGGTGAAAGCATCCAGTCTTTTACCATTAAGTAAGGAGAGGGAGTCCTGTGGCTTTGGTTGCATCAATCTGGAATGGGATTTCTGTCTCACTGAGCTGGAAAAGGACAGTGTGGGACTGGTTGGTTTAAATTTACATATGCTCACTGTTTATACCAAATTTTAATAGACTTTTTTGATTAGATGTTTATTCATTTACTGTGTTCCCTTAAGACCATTTCCAGAGATTTTAATTTTTTTTTTTTGCTTTTGTTGTTTTGGTTTTTGTTTTATCATTGTCACCAATTTCCATCTATCTTGCTGGGGTGTGGGTTCGCAGAGCTCCCAACATTGTCAGGCCAGATGTTTCTCTGGCCTGTCAACTCTTGAGAAGTGAATTCAATTAATTTTGAAAGATTTCCTGGTGTAATAGAAGCAAGCCTAGTATGAGAAATATAAATGATCCCTCTTCTACTTTCATGGAAGCCAACCCACCTTTGAAAGTTTCATTACAGAAATAATAAAAAGGGATCTGAAATTTAGAAATAAGAGGTTGAAATGTGAAAAAAGGAACATGAGTTTAATTTTATTACTATTTTGTTGCATAAAATACTTTATAGCTAATATTGCATTTTTTTTAACTTCAACACCTCCTTTTCCTGAAAAAATTCACACAATATTGAGCTTATCTTTCCATTCTTCTCATTTTTTCTTTATAATTTTGTTTTCTATTCATTTTGAAATTAATTATTTTTTATTCCTGTGACCTCTCATCACGTAACTTAGGTTAAGTCTGTGTATGACAGGGATGCAATACAGATGGGATGGGAGAACTAGGTTAAAACTGAACTTCAGAGAAAAATATTTCTCCTCATCACCTATGTGGATCCCATTATGTAGTGAAAGATCATTGCTTTCTATTAGAAATACTTTGGGTAATCATTTGTAAGGAACAAAAACCAGAAAACTGACTAAATAAATGTTTAAATGGAATTAATAGTTTAAGTTGAATATATTTTGGGGGGAATATCTCAAGTTATCCTATACCACCCCAAATTTTGGAATACAAAACAAATAGATTTGGGGGTTAAGACATTAAAAAGGAGGTTTTATTTAATTTTGAATCAGAATTTAGAATTATGCAAATGCTAAGCACAATTTCAGGTAGATTTGAATGGAGAGAAAGTAGATTTACATAATACAGAAACTATTCTCATGTTGATCTTGGAGTATCTGTCATTAACATTCTCCTGTTAACACTTATGGAAGATTTATGCATGCACTGATGGGAGAATTAACCTCTGAATCTGTAATGTCAAGTGGTTTTCATTAAAAGCTTACAGAGATACCTGCTTGACAAATTTGGCTGTTTACAGCTGGAGATGACACCACTAATTTTACAAACATGATTTTATTAATTTCACTTGCAGATGTATCAATTATGCAAAAACCGATGACTTAATTTTGCCTCAGTTTATATCTCTATAGATACCCATCCATGTACAGTATAGAATTCAGTTGCTATAGCAACACTGTCCAGTAGCCATGAGAGAAATGTTCTGCACTGTCCACTATGGCAGCCACTGGCCACATGTGGCTTCTGAGCATAGGAAATATGGCTCGTCTGATGAACTAAATTTTTTTATCAAGAAGAACTAAATATTTGACTTAAAGTAAAATAGATATAGATACTGTTCAGCAGCTGTTGTTTTATTTTAGCACCACAGAGTTAAAATAATTTGTTAATGGAAATACTGCTCCATTCTTTCATTTATCCTGTCCCTACCCTCCTCACCTTCTTACTTCCACAAACGCACAGACACACTCACCATCACCTGTCAATGTAAAAAATAGACAAATGCTGTGCTATTATTTCAGCTTAAAAATAAGATAGGATTAATAGCTGTATCCCAGAGAAATCAAGTGCACTAGATAATTTAGTAACTGGCGAAAGAGTGGTTGTTAAAGAGTAGATATAAAACCACTTAGTGAGTACTTGTTATTTTCACCAGCATCTTTTGAAGCAAACCGCAATTTGAAATGGAAATATGCATTAATTTTTAAATAAGATTTTACTCAGATGGGCTTTTACATGAAGAGTCCAAGAAATGTGGACCAATATAAGATAGTAGGTCACCACACAGTTTATGTAAATAAACAGGTGAACCTTTTGCTCATGTAAAAATTATCACCGTTAGCTGTTAAATAAACACTGTGTTTCAAACTGCGGTAGGTCCTGTGGATGAAAAGATGAGACTGGCTTTGCTCATAAGGCACTCCACTGTAGAGGGGAGGCAGAGAATAGAGATCATTAAGAGAAAATGCATTAATGTTTGTGATATGGGAACATACAGGAGAAATGCCTAGTGAATTTGAGTAGGGCAGATGGGGATTGGTAAGGACTTCCTTGTGGAGAATTTTGCAAGATGAATCGGAGTTCACCAGTTGGCAAAGCTGAAGGAGTTGTTAGAGTGGATAAGGAAGAGAAGAGCAAGAGGACATGTAAGAACAGAATGCAACCATGTCAGTACAGCGGGACCACACGTCGCTTGGACTGGGGCAGGGGGAGGTGAGCATGAAGGCAAAACATGACACTTGACCGGAAGACAGTTGCATCCTTGTAGGAATATTGGACCTGATCCTGTGGGTAATTGAAGGATTCAAATCAGGGGAATCAGATTTGGGTTTTTGGTGTTTTTTGTTTTTTTTTTAATTTGGTTGTAGTCTTACAGTTGTATGGAAATTGGGTTCAAATTGGGCAAATCTAGGGTGATAAATCATTAAAGAGAGTTAAAGGTCTATAGGAAATCCTAAACTGCAATAAGAGGAGAATGGGTACAGAGGAAATAAGTTTTCTATGTATGTAGGGAACATGATGTTCACGGATTTTTAACTGTGAAGGATGGGGGAAATGAAAGTAGGTGGTAGGACTGGAGACTTGAAGAGGCTGGGACAGTTTTGACCCTGATGATAAGGAATTGGAACCAGTAGATGAGTAGGGATATGTACAGGCATGGCCGGGCAATGTGAGGCTTAGCTGACAACCACAATTTCGAGGGGACACCACACCTTACAACTGTGTAACTTTCTCAGGTTGTGTGGTAGGCTCCATGAGTGATGTGTTTTTTACATTGAATTCAGCTAACAATCAAGGGATAAGTTATTTGTGGATGTCGGTGAGAGAATGCTTAAAGTTATGATTAACTTTTTAGGTTGACAAGGTAATGGAAGTGGGCAGGGACTGGTAAATTGGGAGACAGTTTTGTTAAAGGATTGCCATACTTCATGAAGACAGGTAACATAGTAGATGTAAGAAAATGAAAATGCCGTCATCAGGGAATTGAAAATTGAGGTTTTATATTTCCAAAGAAGAATAATTTGTTTTGATAACAGGCTCAAGGATATGATGTTATATGTATGTGGCTGAAGTGGCAGAAAAACAAATGTCATTTGAATCCAGGAGTACATAGAATCATGAGGCTGGGGTGATGAATGTAAAATCTTCAAGGACATTGAAGCCACTTAGAGAAATGGGGCCATTTGGGGTGGAAAGGAAGACTAGGGGCCAGGTGGTAAATACATCTTCAAATACAGGGAAGTGAACAAGTAAAAGATAACAAATGAGGAGAGATCGGGGCCTGTATAATTGGATAAGATGGTCTTCAAAGTAAGTGTTGTTTTCACAAAAGAGTGGAAAAATAAATGGTTAGAAAAGGTACTGTGGATCTGGGAGTACAGCAGCCTGTTCTGTGTTTTTTAGGTAGCAGTCAGTCATACAAGGTCACCAGAAGAGGCTCAGGAAAACAAGTTCATTATAGTCACAGATCCTAGAAACCAGAGGTGTGGTGAACCAGGCAGGGCCACATGAGGAAGCACCAGCATCAGTCAAGGACAAAGAAGGGACAGGTGTGAGGGGAGAACCTAGGCAGCCACATCCTTTATTGGAGTTTCTGTGTGAATGGCAAGGCAGGGAAGAGTAAACAATTTAGGACTGGCTAATTTGAATAATTTCAGCAGACTCTATACTATAGTAATAGTTCTCAGTTGCCTGGTACCTGGCTCTGGGATGATTAGAGCAGAGGAAAATTGCCTCCTTGAGTACATGAGCCATAGAGGGTGTGTGACTGTGGGTTCGTTAGTCTGAAGGTCAAAGGCATGATCCAGGCTGAGCCAGATCTAAGGATTGGCTACTCCTGGGAGGGACAGTGTCTCCCCAGGCAGAAAGATTTTTTAGATATGAAAACATAATATATAGAAAATAAAATACATAAACCATGCATAGGGCAATGTCTGGAACTAGGTCAAATGCAGGGGTTGGACAAGTGTGAGGTGGAAATTGACAAACTCCACAAACAAGGCAGAGATCTCAGGGAGGGGTGTATTTAACATATGATGAGGAGAGGGGGGAGGCGTGTTCCCCTCTGCAAAGCTACAAGTGACACAGGGTATGCTTGCTGTGGAGAGATGGGGGAGTGTAAAGTATGTGAAAGATGCATAGCAGATGTTTGAGAGAATGGATGTTTACATTCTGGGTAGGGACCAAGACTGATTAGAAGTGAGATATGAAAAATTAGCTGACTTCTGTTTTACAAAAGGGATTATTTGATTAAATTATTTTGATATTATTGAACTGATAACTTCAACCTTCCATCAGTATTATGATAGCTTATTGGATTTTTTTCAAAATACATATCACTGTCTGAAGTTATCCTGTTAATTATCTCCTTGTTAGATTCCTTCTGTAGTAGAAAATAGTCTCCCATGAGAGCAGGGCCTTGTGTTTTACTTGGTTACTACATCTCCAGTCTTCAGAACAGTGCCTGGTATATAATAAGTACCCAATAAATATTTGGTAAACAAAATAATTAACTCACTACATTCTTCTATGTTATCGTAAGTGGGAGTAAAAAAGAAGCTAAAAAGATTATACCTGACTTATTGGACATTGTACATGGCATATTGTACATCAAAATCATGCCACAGCTATAGTGAGGTGTCATTAAAGAAGTACCTCTAACATAGCTACTGTACTTATTTGTGTTTTATCAAACACATAGTGCTTCTGTATGCCAGGAACTGTTCTAATAGCATCACTAATATTAACCTATTAATTATTAGTGATGAATTGTTATACTACCTTAGTATTGTAGTTCCCTAAGGAATTTGCTTTGGATTTTACAAAGATCTGGCTTCATTGAAATATGCTCAGTGTAAGAATGTTGTTTACCATCTATGTCTCTGCAAAAAATAAATATTATAATAAGATTAAGTGAATACCTGTAGTATTCTTTGTTAGGCCAGGCACTATTTGTGATGCCATACAATAATTATTTAAAACACTACTAATAGATGCTGTATTAGAAGTTATTTATCTATTGGTTTGGCTTCTGGCAAACTATCTTCATTATCTTGTTTAAAGATATTGTGTTATAAATTTCCAGTATTTTTTCTGATCCAGCTGGTTCATAATTATTAACAGATGCTATCATTCATCTCACTAAGATGCAATGGTGAATTGCTGCAAATCCTTTTAATACCACTAATCACGCTATATTTTCGGCTTTGATTCAGAATGACTTTTGCCATTGATTTTAAATATCTATCTTAAATCATTCTGATGGACTTTTCCAAATTGTAATTGATGTCATTGTCTGCAGAAAGCGATGATGCTATATATAGTATGGGGGTTTTCAAAGTAGTTTTTTTCTTTAGCCTTTTGACAGAATTCCAATATATAAAATATATGTACCATGTGTTGTAGGTGTCTTCTTTTCCTTTCCCGTAGGATGCATGTGTAGCTACCTTGGTTTGAGATAGTGTGTGAATCTGAGTCTTACCCACTCTGCAGCTAAGTCATCATCTGCGTCATCCACCCTGCTGATTCCTCATGGTCCCGAAGCCTGTAGCTATGCATGGGTGGGTGCCTCTTCTATTTCAGTAGTTCACAGTGTCTGATATCAGGGATCACGATGTCTATAAAAGAGAGATGTCCCATGTCAGTTCCCAATACCACCTATCTTGCCTTTTCTTAAGTGAGCAGGGCTTCACTGTCTGGGCCATTTTATGGGATGAGTTATCTTTCTCTAAAGAAATGATCAAGACTCAAGTACATTCTTATCCTTAAATATTTCATACTTCTGTCATCCTCTGAATCTCTGATGCTCTCCACCTCTATATGGTTTCTCGGATGCTCCAAGGAAGAAGAGCCCTCCAGAGGAGGAGAGAGGTGAGGTCTACTGGTATCCAGTGTGGGATAGGGAAGGTTGGAAGAATAATACTGACAATATCCATTTTACTTATGTGGATGCGGTTTTATTTTCCTCAAAAATCAGTCAGAACTTGCTCCACGACAGTTTTTTTTTTACAAAACCCATGTTAAGATCTGCATGAGAATCTTATATTTTATTAATAGCATTTGAACCTTATTTTCTGACCTGGAAACCCATCTTAAATGCTAGGTGAGCATTTCCACCACCCTGTGTTGCATGACCTCCTCAGGAAAGGGGCAAGAAAGTAAGCGTTTCTTCTTATTTCTTGAGGGAGAGCACTGGAACTGCACTCTGCTTCACTGAAAAAAGCAGACATCTGGTTTTAACATGCCTTGGGGCAGTGAGGTCACTCCGGTGCTGCCCACTCACTTTAATACCTTTCCCTCTAGGTGGCCCCTTGGTACATAGGTAGCTGGACAGAGGTCACTAATATGCTGGGTAAAGCACAGTATTTGGATTCAGAAAACCTGGGAATGAGTCTTGCTTTTGCTAGATGTGTCACTTTGGGTTAATTATTAAAAGTCTCTTAGCCTAATATGACTCATTTTACAAATGGGAATAATGATTCTTTCCTCCAGGTATTTCTGGGGTTTGGTGTTTTTTGCTTTTTTTTTTTTTTCTTTTTCTTTATTTTTGGTTTGTTTTTGTAGGAGGATCATGGAGATGATGTTAAAGCCAAACATACTTTATGCTTGGGATCATAGCTGCAAAGGATCATAATATGTAATAAATATGTTCTTTTCCAGCTGAAGCAAACAAAATCAGGTTATGCCTCCTTATTGCTCAAACCATAAGCACTCTGAGCTCCTATTTGGCCAGATTTACAAGGAATGCAGTTTTTTTCTTCTGCTGTTCTCCTTTCCAGAGAGTTTCTAGAAACTCTGAGGAATATTTTCCAGTCATCCTGGTTATCATTTGTCATTTTCCTGTGACATGCTTCTCGGAAACTTTCATGGTCACTTCCAACTATGGGATGGCTTACTTCTTTATGCTGAAATCATGGTCATGGTCATTTCAACTCCCCCAAAGCTAAAATGAGGCCCTAGTATTATTTTTCAGTCTTGTTTTATACTATATTTTACATAAAGTAAAATTCACCCTTCTTAGTGTAGAGTTCTGTGAGTTTTGACATATATACCTTTATAAGTATCGAAAAGATTCATTGACAAAAAAAATTCCCCCAGAGTTCCCTTTTTCCTCTTTGTAGTAAATGCCTACCCCACTGGCAATCACTAATCTGATTTTTGTCTCTGTGGTTCTGCCTTTTTCAGAATGTCCTATCAAGTGAGTCACACAGTGGATAGCCTTGAATCTGGCCTCTCTCACTCAGCAAAATGCATTTGTAGTTTATAATGTAGTTTCATGTCTTAAAGGTTATTCTTTTTTATTGCTCATTAATGTTGCATTGTAGAGATAAACGGTAATTTGTTTATGCACCAGGTGAAGGGCATTTGTGTTTTCCCTAGTTTTTGGCAATATGAATAAAGTCACTTATAAACATGACAGAACAGGGTTTTTACATAAATATGTTTTCATTGTGTGTGTGTGGGGTGGTGGTGGTGGTAAATGACTAGTATAATAAGCACGTTTACATTTCAAAGAAACTACCGAACTGATTACTAAAGTGGCTGTACCATTTTTCATTCTTTCCAATAAAGTATCAGTGTTCCAGTGGCTCTCTATCCTCACTAGTTCTCAGTCAGTTTTGTTTTTCTCATTCTAATATATGTGATTGTATCTTTTGTTGTTTATCCATAAAATAACTTTTTGGCATTTTAATTGGGATTGCATTAAATTTATAACTCTCAAGTTGGGAGAACTGATAGCTTAACAATATGGAATCTTCCTGTCTATGAACATGGAATGTCTCTCCACTTATTTAGTTCCTCCTTGATTTCATTCATTATAGATTTCTAGTTTTACTCACCTGGGTCTTATGCACATTTTGTTGGATTTTACCTACTTCATTTATTTAGGTGCTAATATAAACAATATTATGTTTTTAATTTGAAATTCCACATGTTCGTTGTTGATATATACTAAAGCAATTGACTTTTGTATATTAATCTTACAACTAGCAACCTTGTTATAATTGCTTATTAGTTTCAGGGCGGTTTTTTGTGTGTTTTTTTGTCAGTTCTTTCAGATTTTCTGCATAGATGATCAGGTCATTTGCAAACAGTGATAGTTTTATATCTTCCTTCCCAATGTGTATGCCTTTTGTTTGCTTTTCTTGACTTACTGGATTAGCAAGGACTTCCAGTATAATGTTGAAAAAGGGGTGGTGAGAGGTGCCATCTTTGCCTTATATCTGATCTTCCTGGGGAAGTTTCAAGTTTCTCACTATTTAGTAAGATGTCACCTGTAGGATTTTTGTGGATTGTTTTTTCAAGTTGAGAAAATTCCCTTCTATTCCTAGTTTACTGAGAATTTTTATTATGCATAGGTGTTAGATTTTCTCAAATGCTTTTTCTGCATCTATTGATATGATCACATGGCTTTCTTGTTTAGTCTGTTAACATGGTGGATTATGTTCATTGATTTCTGAATGTTGAGCCTGACTTGCAACCTGGGATAACTTTCACTTTGTCGTGGTGGATAATTCTGTTCAGACTTTTTTTTGGACTCTATTTATTCATATTTTAATGAAGGTTTTGTTCTCTTCATGAGAGATAGTGGTTTATAGTTTTATTTTTTTGTAATATCTTTGTCTGGTTTTCATATTAGGGTAATGGGAATCTCATAGAATGAGTTAGGAAGAGTTCTCTCTGCTCCTATCTCAAAAAGTTAGTATAAATAATTGGTATAAATTCTTCCTTAAATGTTTGGTAGAATTCACCATTGAACCTATCTGGGCATCATGCTTTATGTTTGGCAAGTTATTAATTATTGATTCAATTTATTTAACAGATACAGGTCTATTCAGATCACCTATTTATTCTTGTGTGAATTTGTCAAATTGTGTCTTTCAAGGAATTGGTCTGCTTCATCTAGGTTATCAAATTATTAGGCATAGAGTTATTTACAGTATTCCTTTATTATCCTTTTAACATGCATGAGATCTGTAATGGTGTCCTCTCTTTCATTTTTAGTAACTTCTGTCCTCTCTCTTTTTTACTTCATTATCCCAAAGAGAGGTTTATCACTTTTATTGATCTTTTAAAAGAACCAGCTTTTGGCCTTGTTGATTTTCTCTTTTGTTTTCCTGTGTCAACTTAATGGATTTCTGCTCTAATTTTTATTATTTCTTTTCTTCTAATTACCTTGGATTTAATATTCACTTTTATTTCTAGTTTCCTGAGGTTGGAAAATTATGTTGACTTTGAATTTTTTTTCTTTCTAGTATGTACATTGAATGCTGGAAATTTCCCTCTGAGCACTGCTTTTGCTGCATCTCACAAATTTTGACAAGTATATTTTCATTTTTTAAATATTTTTCAACTTTTCTTGAGATATCTTCTTTGACCATGTGTTATTTGGAAGGGTGTGGTTTAATATCCATGTATTCTGGAATTTTCTAGGTATCTTTGTGTTACTGATTTCCAGTTTAATTTCATTGTGGTCTGAGAGCAGACATTGTATGATTTCTGTTCTTTTAAGTGTGTTAAGGTGTGTTTTGTGGCCCAGAATGTGGTCTATATTGGTAAATATTCCATTTGAGCTTGAGAAAAATATATAGTCTGCTTTTGTTGCATGAGGTACTGTATAGGTGTCAATTATATCCAGTTAATTGAAAATGTTGTTGAGTTCAATTATGTCGTTACTGATTTTCTGACTTCTGGATCTGTCTTTTTCTGAGAGAGTGGTGTTGAAATCTTCAATTATGATAGTGAATTAATCTGTTTCTCCTGCAAGTCTATCAGTTGTTTCCTTATGTAGTTTGATGGTCTGCTGTTAGGTGCATACACGTTAGGAATTGTTATGTCTTCTTGGAGAATTGACCTCTTATCATTTGTAATGTCCTTTTTTTTTTTAAGCTCTTTATTGGAATATAATTGCTTTACAATCTTGTACCAGCTTTTGAGGTACACCAAAGTGAATCAGCTGTATTTATACATATATCCCCATATCCCCTCCTTCCCGTGACTCCCTCCCACTCTCCCTGTCCTGGCGCTCTAAGTCATCACCCATCATCTAGTTGATCTCCCTTTGTTACACAGCAACTTCCCACTAGCTATCTATTTTACAGTTGGTAGTGTATCTATGTCAATGCTACTCTCTCACTTCATCCCAGCTTCCCCTTAGCCCCCTGCCCCCCCCAACCCTGTGTCCTCCAGTCCATTCTCTGCATCTGCATCTTTATTCTTGCCCTGTCACTGGGTTCATCAGTACCATTTTTTTTCTTTAGATTCCATATATATATGAGTTAGTATACAGTATTTGTTTTTCTCTTTCTGGTTTACTTCACTCTGTATGACAGACTCTAGGTCTATCCACCTCATTACATATAGCTCCATTTCATTCCTTTTTATGGCTGAGTAATATTCCGTTGTATATATGTGCCACATCTTCTTTATCCATTCATCTGTTGATGGGCATTTAGGTTGCTTCCATGTCCTGGCTATTGTAAATAGTGCTGCAATGAACATTATGGTACATGTTTCTTTTTGGATTATGGTTTCCTCTGGGTATATGCCCAGTAGTGGGATTATTGGATCATATGGTAGTTCCATTTTTAGTTTTTTAAAGAACCTCCAAACTGTTTTCCATAGTGGCTGTACCAGCTTACATTCCCACAAATAGTGCAGGAGAGTTCCCTTTTCTCCACACCCTCTCCAACATTTATTGTTTCTAGATGTTTTGATGATGGTCATTCTGACCAGTGTCAGGTGATACCTCACTGTGGCTTTGACTTGCATTTCTCTAATGATTGGTGATGTTGAGCATCTTTTCATGTGTTTGTTGGCCATCTGTATGTCTCCTTTGGAGAAATGTCTATTTAGTTCTTCCACCCATTAGTGGATTGGGTTATTTGCTTTTTTGGTATTAAGCTGCATGAGCTGCTTGTATATTTTGATGTCCTTTTTTTTTTTTTTATGAACTTTTATTGAGATACAGTTAACAGAAAATAAACAGCATATATTTAGAGTGTACAATTTGGTATCCCAATCTCCCAATTCATTCCCCCACAACCCTCCCCGCTTTCCCCACTTGGTGTCCATGTGTTTGTTCTCTACACCTGTGTCTCTATTTCTGCCTTGCATGTCCTCTTTCATAGTTGTTAGCATTTGCCTTATGTATTGAGGTGCTCCTATATTGGGTGCATATATATTTATAATTGTTATCTCCTCTTCTTGGACGGATCCCTTGATCTTTATGTAATGTCCTTTCTTGTCTCTTGTAACATTTTTTATGTTAAAGTCTATTTTATCTGATATGAATATTGCTACTCCAGCTTTCTTTTGGTTTTCATTTGCATGGAATATCTTTTTCCATCCCCTCACTTGCAGTCTGTATGTGTCCCTAGGTCTGAAGTGGGTCTCTTGTAGACAGCATATATATGGGTCTTGTTTTTATATCCATTCAGCCAGTCTGTGTCTTCTGGTTGGTGCATTTAGTCCATTTACATTCAAGGTAATTATCGATATGTACGTTCCTATTACCATTTTCTTAATTGTTCTGTTTATGTTTTTGTAGGTCCTTTTCTTCTCTTATGTTTCCCACTTAGAGAAGTTCCTTTAGCATTTGTTGTAGGACTGGTTTGGTGGTGCTGAATTCTCTTAGCTGTTGCTTGTCTGGAAAGCTTTTGATTTCTCCATCGAATCTGAATGAGATCCTTGCTGGGTAGAGTATTCTTGGTTGTAGGTTCTTCCCTTTCATCACTTGAAATATATCATGCTAGTCCCTTCTGGCTTGCAGAGTTTCTGCTGAGAAATCAGCTGTTAACCTGATGGGAGTTCCCTTGTATGTTATTTGTTGTTTTTCCCTTGTTGCTTTTAATAACATTTCTCTGTCTTTAATTTTTGTCAGTTTGACTGCTATATGTCTTGGTGTGTTTCTCCTTGGATTTATCCTGCCTGGGACTCTCTGTGCTTCCTGGACTTGGGTAGCTATTTCCTTTCCCATGTTAGGGAAGTTTTCAACTAGAATCTCTTCCAATATTTTCTCAGGTCCTCTGTCTCTCTCGTCTCCTTCTGGGACCCCTATAAATCGAATGTTGGTGCTTTTAACATTGTCCCAGAGGTCTCTTAGGCTGTCTTCAGTTCTTTTCATTCTTTTTTCTTTATTCTTTTCTGCATCAGTGATTATCACCATTCTGTCTTCCAGGTCACTTATTTGCCCTTCTGCCTCAGTTAATCTGCTATTGGTTCCTTCTAGTGTATTTTTCATTTCAGTTATTGTGTTACATATCTCTGTTTGTTTGTTCTTTAATTCTTCTAGGTCTTTGGTAAACTTTTCGATCTTTGCATGCAGTCTTTTTTCAAAGTCCTGGATCATCTTCACTATCATTATTCGGAATTCTTTTTCTGTAAGGGTGCCTATCTCCTCTTCATTTAGTTGTTTCTCTGGGGCTTTATCCTGTCCCTTCATCTGGTACAAAGTCCTCTGCTTTTTCATTATCTTTCTGTGGCTGTGGTTTTCAGTTCCACGAGATGAAATACTGCTGATACTGCTTGATACTGCTGTCTGCCCTCTTGTGCTTGGTGTCCTTCTTTATTCCTGATTAGTTTCCTTACTTTGAACTCTGCTTGGTCTGAAGTTAATGTATCTACTTCTGCTTTCTTTTGATAATTACTAGCATGTTATATTTTTCACCATCCATTTCCTTTTTTTTTAATATTTATTTACTTGGCTGCACCAGGTGTTAGTTGCAGCATACAGGATCTTTAGTTGTGGCATGTGACATCTAGTTCCCTGACCAGGGATTGAACCCCAGCTCCCTGCATTGGGAGCATGGAGTCTTAACCTCTGGACCACCAGGGAAGTCCCTCCATTTAGTTTTTTTTTTTATAAATTTATTTATTTATTTTATTTATTTATTGGCTGCGTTGGGTCTTCATTGCTGCACACGGGCTTTCTCTAATTGCTGCGAGCGGGGGCTACTCTTCATTTTGGTGCGCAGGCTCCTCATTGTAGTGGCTTCTCTTGTTGTGGAGCACAGGCCCTAGATGCGTGGGCTTCAATAGTTGCGGCACATGGGCTCAGTAGTTGTGGCTTACAGGCTCTAGAGCACAGGCTCAATAGTTGTGGCGCACAGGCTTAGTTGCTCCGTGGCATGTGGAATCTTCCCAGGGCAGGGCTCGAACCTGTGTCCCCTGCATTGGCAGGCAGATTCTTTACCACTGCGCCACCTAGGAAGTCCCCTCCATTTACTTTTTTTTTTTTGGGGGGGGATTACACCAAGTTCAATCATCTGTCTTTATACACATATCTCCATATTCCCTCCCTCCCTCGACTCCCTCCCCACCCTCCCTTGAGTCCCCCCCATCCTCCCCATCCCAGTCCTCTAAGGCATCTTCCATCCTCGAGTTGAACTCCCTTTGTTATACAACAACTTCCCACTGGCTATCTATTTTACAGTTGGTAGTATATATATGTCTGTGCTACTCTCTCACTTCGTCCATTTACTTTTAATGTCTATTTGTTTTTATATTTAAAATGAATCTCTTGTAAACAAGACATTGTTGGGTTATGTTTTTTGATCCACTCTGACAGTCTCCATCTTTCAATTGGTATATTTAGACCATTGACGGTCAATATCATTACTGATATAGTTAGATTAATGTCTGCCATATTTGTTACTGTTTTCTATTTGTTGCCCTTGTTCTTTGTTTCTATTTCTGTCTTCCATCTTTTTTTGCCTTTTATGGGTTCTTTTGTTTTGTTTTTTTTGTTTTTGGCCATGTGGGGCATGTGGCACCTTAGTTCCCAATGAGGAATCAAACAGTCATCCCCTGCATTGGAAGCATGGAACCCTAACCACTGGACAACCATGGGAATCCCCTTGCCTTTAATGGTTTTAATTGAGCATTTTATGGTTCGTTTTTCTCTCCTTTCTTAGTATATAAATTATACTTTTAAATACTTTTTTTAGTGGTTACCCTAGAGTTTGCAATATACATTTACAGCTAATCCCAGGCCATTTTTAAATAATGCTATACCACTTCACAAATATTGTGTGTACCTAATAATAATATATCCTAATTCCTTCTTATATTATTGCTGTCATTCATTTCACCCACATATAAGCATACATAAACATATGTATATATATATGATATAAATATAAGCATACATAATTGAATACATTGTTGCTATTATTATTTTGAACAAGCTGGTATAGGTTACATCAAATTAGAATAAGAAAAAGAAAAGATTTTATTTTGCTTTCACTTATCCCTTCCTCAATGTTCTTACTTTACACAGATCCAAGTTTCTGACCTCAATCATTTTCCTTTTCTCTAAACAATTTCTTTTAACATTTATTGTGAAGCAATTTTACTGACAAGAAACTCCCTCAATTTTTGTTTGTCTGAGAAAATCTTTATTTTTTTCTTCACTTTTAAGGGATAATTTTGCAAGGTACAAAATTTAGGTTGGTGGGCTTTTTCTCTCAACACTTTAAATATTTCACTCTGTTCTCTTCTTGCTTCCATGGTTTCTGAGAAGTTTGATGTAATACTTACCTTTTTTCCTGTGTAGGTAAGTGTTTTTTTGCCTCTGACTTCTTTCAAAATTTTTTCTTTATCTTTGATTTTTCTGTAATTTGAAAATAATGTGCCTGCATGTATTTTTGGTGGGGAGAGGGCCTTTATCTTGCTTGTTGTTGTGTGAGTTTCCTGAATCTGTGGTTTGGTGCCTGATGTTTATTTGGGTAAATTATTGAGAAAATTAGTTTTTCAAATATTTCTTCTATTCCTTTGTCTCTGTTATTTTTATTATGTTTATGTTACACCTTTTGGCAGTTTTCTCGTGGTCTCTGGATATTCTGTTCTGTTTCTTTTAAGTTGTTGTTCCTTTTGCTTTTCTGTTTTTGAGGATTCTATAGATATATCCTTTAGCTCAGATATTTTTTTCCTCAGCTATGTCCAATCTATTCATAAGCCTATCAGGGACATTCTTTATTTCTGTTACAAATTTTTTATCTCTAGCATTTTTTTCCTTTAGGATTTCTGTCTCTCTGCTTCATTTCCCATGTCTTCTTGCATGCCATTGTCAAAAGTTCAGAAAAAGAAGAAGCAAAACCAATTAATCACCAAAGTACATAATTAGTGAAAGTTTATTGTGCACACGGCAAAAAGACAGGTCATGAACTGGGAGCATTCAAACCAACATGAAATGAGACTCAGGGGCATTTTGTCATAAAGCAGCTTATACAGTGAGAAGGCAGAGACTGTTCTTCACAGGGATTGGTTAAATTAGAATTTTCTTGAATGATAATAAGAAATTGGTTAGTGATTACTTCATTTCAATGGTGGGAAACAGTTTAAGTTTTTCTTATGATTTCCAGAGGCATAAGCAAGAAATGACCTAGGTCAAGTTAGCCTTGCAAAATAAACTAAATTAAGCTTTGTTTGTATGACTAAACTGGTTTTGTATGCGCAGGGAATTTTCAAAGCTTATCTCTACTTTTTATTCTAACACTGTTTGCTTTATCCCTTAGAGGGATTAATATGCCCTTAGCATATTAATCATATATGTTTAAAATTTTTCGGTCTATAATTCCAACGTATCTGCTATGTCTGATTCTGATGCTGTTCTGTCTCTTCAAATTGTGTTTTTGGCTTTTTGGTATGCCTTATAATTTTTTCTTAATAGGTGGACTCAATGTACTATGTATAAGGAACTTTTGTAAATAGGCCTTTGGTGATGTGGCTTTGAAGTCTGGGGGGTGGGGAAGCCTTCCAAAATCCTAAGGTTGGGTCTAGTCTTTTAGTGAGCCTGTGCCTTTGGATTGGGAGCTTCACAAGTGTTTCTCAGTTTTTTCCTCCCCCTAAGGAGGGACAAGGGAACAGGTTAGCTTGAGTGGACTAGAGTTGGGTATTTCCTTTCCCAGTTCAGTTAGGCTGTGATAAAACCCCAGCAGGTTAGGCTGTGGTTAATTAGTTTCTCCTGATGGGAGGCTATTTAAGAAGAACAGAGTGCTCTGGTTTATTTCAAAATGGTTCCTTTCCCCCTCCCTTTGCCAGAGCAAGAGGGGATTATTCTCTAGTATTTAGTGTAGGAATCTTGGTTGAGTTCCTGAAGGTAATTTTTACAATATGGGGGGGGCACAGGGAAAGTGGGCTATAACTGATTCCCTGTAGAATTTTTAACTTACAGAGTTATCAACACTGAGATTCCAGTAATTCATCAGTTATAGTTCAGGTTTTCTGGGCACTGATTCCCTTAGGGGTTTTTACTCGTGCTCCCCTAAGCTATGAGTCCCTGTATTCACCTGTCTTTCTCTCCAGTCTTGGGGGCAACATTTGCTGTGTGTCCTACCATCTCTTAAAGGATCAAGAAGAGTTGTTGAGATATAGATATGGATATGGATATAGATATGGATATAGATATGGCTATAGATATATCTCAAGTATATGGACTTACAGCTGAGACCATCATAATGATTTCCTAAAACATAAAGCATATTTACTTCATCCAAAAAACATCACATAATCCCACATTATGCTTTTTTGTTTGTTTTCCCTAGTCAAGAAACAAAAGTATTGGGTTGGTCAAAAAGTTTCTTTGATTTTTAAGTAAAAATAAAAGACACATTTTTCATTTTCACCAAGAACTTTGTTGAATGACATATTCACTGTTTTATGCCACTACCTTCTGCCATTTTTCAGGCAACTTCATAATTCCATCTTCCGAAAACTTTTTATCTTTTTGAGCAAAGAACTGTTCCAGGTGCCTTTTACAGTTTTTTAGGGAATTGAAGTTTTTTCCAGTAAGAGAATTGTGTAAAGATCAAAATAAATGGCAACGTGAAGGTGCAATTTCTGGTGAATTTAGCAGATGAATCAGAACTTCCCTGCCAAGCTGTAACAGTTTTTGCCTGGTCATCAAAGAAATGTGGTCTTGCATTATCCTAATGGAAGATTATGCATTTTCTGTTGACTGATTTGGGATGCTTTTCATCCAGTGCTGCTTTCAGTTGGCCTAATTGGGAGCAGTACTTGTTGGAATTAATCACTTGGTTTTCTGGAAGGAACTCATAATAGAGGACTCCCTTCCAATCCTACCGTATACCCAACACTACCATTTTTGGACAAAGACCGACCTTTGGTGGTGTTGTTGGTGGTGGTGATTCATTGCCTCATAATCTCTTCCATTCCACATTATTGTACAGTATCCACTTTTCATTGCTCGTCACAATTTATTTTAAAAACAAAACGTTTTCCTTATATTTAAATAGAGAATCGCATGTGGAAATATGGTCAAGAAGGTGTTTATTGCTTAACTTATGTGGAACCCAGACATCAAAGCAATTCACATAACCAAACTGGTGCAAATGATTTTCAGTTCTTGATTTAGATATTGTGAGTATGTCAGCTATCTCCCACATGGTATAACGTTGATTGTTCTCAGTGAATCTCTTGATTTGATCACTGTCAACTTCAGCTGGTCTCCCCACCTGTGGAGCGTCATCCAGTAAGAAATCTCCAGCATAAAACTTCGCAAACCAGTTTTTACACTTCGACCAGTCACAACAGCTTCTCCATACACTGCAGAAATCTTTTTTTGGCATTTCAGTTGCGTTTTTACCTTTCTTGAAATAATAAAGCATAATATGCCAAAAATGTTGCTTTTCTCCCCCATCTTCAGTATTAAAATCGTTACACAAAAATTTACCACTTTTGATTAGTTTTTTAAAAATGCACGCTGATATGACAGCTGTCACAATAGACTCTAACAAAGCTGTTTCAGATGAAGTTAGACAACTAAGCACTACTAGAGCCATCTTACGGAAAAAAACAAATGAACATTTTGGCCAACCCCCAAAAATTGTGCAATTATTTCTTACTTCTTTAAGACATTTAGTAGATTGGGTGTGAATACTATGCTAAAATCCTTTGAGTGGGCCAGAATGTTTTACAACATTTTATCTATAATATGACCAAGGATGGGGAATAATTTGAAGAGTTATACTAGGTTTTTATGACTTAGGGATTGACTACTCTGTAGAATGTTAAGTAACAGGCAACAAGTTATAGATATTGCAATTCTTATTAAGCTCATTGTACAACAGAATATTCCACATCAGCCTAAAAAACAGCTTAGCTTTTACTTTCTAAATAAAAATGCTGTGTCTTTTTACAAGTCATGAAACATAAAGTACTCTTATTTGTGGACTTGGAACTTTGGGGGAAAAACAATAACTATTTCAGACCAATAAGGTGTATTTTAATCACTAACTCCCACAAGACAATAATTATGCCAAGACTTTCCTTTTAAACTTCTTTCTTATAACAGGAAGAGTCAAAGAGGAGAAAATGGGTCCAGTGCTGGTTCTGTTGCAGGAAGATTATATCCTTATTTAAATCTATAAGGAATCTATGCAATGGAAATAATAGAAACTTGGTGGTCAATTCTGCATTTCAAACTCAGTTTTCCTTCAACTATTTTAGTTGTTCTCATAAAAAATTAAGTACATGATTTAGTTCTTTATTTAAGAGAATGCTGTTTGGACTGACCTGTTTCATGTAAATTGACAACACTATATTATACATTGGTTTACAGCTCCTGCCAGTTGTAAAATGAAATAATATTGTTTTGTCTTGTCCCAAAGTTATTAAAAGAGTAGTGATAGAGTTTAAAGCAATATTGATTAGCTAAAATTACTATTTTAACATACATACCTTTCAAACTGATAAACATAAGGGAATATAGCATAGTTTGTACTATAAAGTACTTGTAGCCCAACATAAGTAGAAAGATATTTCATATCAAGCACACTTGTTTTTCTTTTTTTTTTTATAAAGTTATTTATTTATTTATTGGCTGTGTTGGGTCTTCGTTGCTGCTCGCAGGTTTTCTGTAGTTGCAGTGAGCAGGGACTCCTCTTCATTGTGGTGTGTGGACTCCTCATTGCCGTGGCTTCTCTTGTTGTGGAGCATGGGCTGTAGGCACGTGGGCTTCAGTATTTGTGGTACATGGGCTCACTAGTTGTAGCGCATGGGTTTAATTGCTCCACTGCATATGGAATCTTCCTGGAGCACGGATCTAACCTATGTCCCCTGCATTGGCAGGCAGATTCTTAACTACTGCGCCACCTAGGAAGCTCCCACACTTATTTTTCTGTTTTATTTTATTTTATTTTGGCATAAGAATAAAGTAATGAAATGTGGTTGATCTGTTCAAAGACATAACCAATTCCAGTTATTATTTATTCATCAATACATCTATATTCCAATTTCTTTATCTGTAAAATAAATATGGGTAGTAACCATTGGCTGATTATCTGATCAAATCTATGATGATGTGGCAGTCAGTTTACAGAGATTAAGGGTGTCAGAACTTCATCTTCATTTGAAATATCTTTCTGTATATTTCATACCTCCCCCAGCACACACCAAAGATAGACAATGGTTAGAATTTGACCTAGAATTTATCAAACATACAATCTATACTGCAAAACTAAAATAGCTGATTGCATTTTATTTCCTCCAGTATTGTTTCCTTTAGTGTGTTTCTCTATAATAAAAATACTAAAGAATACTAGGACATGAAGGTTTTTAAATATTGGTCTAGATAAAAACAAATTAGAGTGCCTAAAATATTTTTGAGGATCAGGAATCACTGTGAGTAATAAACCATTGGTAAACTATAATGGTGGCCATGAAAGCTTTTTTCTCAATAAAAGACATAAAATAAATGTTATAACGTTTTAAAATACACAAAATACTAAAACTCAAGTAACCAAAGTGTTGAACGTTACAATATTTAGCCGCTCACAACTAAGTGCCTTGAGGGTTTTATTTTCCCCATCCATCAGGGGGTATATATTGCTTCAGTAAACATTTTAAGATGGATGAATTCCCCAACTGTTAAAAACATCAGTCTCAAAAATTATCTCATGTGAAGTTTTATAACAGGTGTAACCAGTTAGGGTTGATTCTTTTAAAATAATTTTAAATTAGTCTTTAAATATTTAATCATATTGTAGCCTATACTTTAGTTCACTAGTTTGATGCACTATAGAATTTCAAATTATTGAAATAATTTTCAATCCATTTTTGTTTTTAAACATCATCTCATTTATTCCTCATTGCAGTCCTGTGAGGTACTATTATTATCCTCAGTATTTAATGAGGAACCCGAGACTTAGAGTAAGGTCACACAGACAGCAAAAGCTGGGGGGAGAATTAAATTGCTTGAGTTCAAGATAGTTTTTGAATAAATTCTGTCTATTTGTAAAAACTTGAGGCCACATTACATTTCTGCAGAGTTGATAAAGAAATAGAAATTTGTAGGTTTTGTGTTGTCATTTTATTCTGTTTTTGCTTTTTAATGACAAAACTGAGTAGCATTGGGAACCTTCCAAATTCACGTCAACCCAGAAGAATATTTCTATATAAGTCTAATGTGTCTATCTGGAGGTATATTTCCCTGTATATTTGAGCCTAGGGTAGGGTAAGAGTGAAAATTGGCTTAAAATTAAACTTGTATTACGTTTCTTCAAAATTTCTCGCTTATTATGAATTTCCTGTGATTTAATTTGTTGGTTAAAAGATAATATACCCTTTGTTTCCTGTTGTCGAACAGATATGGCCCTATGGCAAGAAAAAAAAATTAATCCATCTCATATATAAGGTATGAGGACCCTTCATTAATGCCAGACTGAAATCATGTACAAGCAATAAAGAAATAATCTTCAATAAACTTTTTTTACAAGTTAGACACTAGCTTTTTACTATAGTTGATTTCCTTCTATTGTTAATTATTAATTTGAGCTAGTTGAAATTGCCAATATTTGACATTTTTTGATCATAAGAAATGGCAAGTTCATATGATTCACTTTAATTTAAATAGAATGGGTAACAAACAGCTCAGCTTAGCTGAGTGCTAAAGGGCATTGAAAGAAAGGAAGTGAAAAATAAAGCCAAGGATCTGGTGAGTAGTTTGAAAGCAACAATGGTTTTATATTTAAAAATAAAAAAAAGATCTTTTGGGGTTTTCATATGTGTTTTTAATATACTTTATTTTTAGAACAGCTTTAGGTTCACAGCAGAATTGAGTGAAAAGTACAGAAAATTCCCATATACTCCCCAACACTTCCTGTCTCCACACAGCTTACAACCTCCCCCATAATCAGTATTCCTCAGCAGAATGGTGCATTTGTTACAACTGATGGACCTACAGTGACACATCTTTATCACCCCCAAATCCATAGTTCACATTAGGGTTAAATCTTAGTGTTGTACATTCTATGGGTTTGGACGAATGTATGAGAAGCATCCACCATTATAGTATCATACAGAATAATTTTATTGTCCCAAAGTCCTCTGTGCTCTGCCTATTTGTCCCTCCCTCTCCTTGACCTCTGACAACCATTGTTCTTTTTTACTGTCTTTGTAGTTTGCCCTTTTCCAGAATGTTCTATAGTTGGAATCATACAATATAACTTTTTCATACTGTCTTCTTTCACTTTGTAATATGTGTTTAAGGTTCCTCCATGTCTTTTTGTGGCTTTTATTTAGCTCATTTGTTTTAGCGATAACTAATATTCCATTGTCTGGATGCACCATAATTTATCTGTTCACCTACTGAAGGACATGATGGTTGCTTCCAAGTTTTGACAATTATACATAACTCTGCTATAGTAATCGGTGTTCAGGTTTTTTTGTGGACATAAGTTTTTAACTCATTTGGGTAAATATCAAGGAGTGTGATTGCTGAATCAGATAGTAAGAGTATGTTTAGTTTTGTAAGAAACTGCAAACTGTTTTCTAAAGTGACTGTACCATTTTTTAAAATTTATTTTATTCAAGTATAGTTGATTTACAATATTGTGTTAATTTCTGCTGTGAAACAAAGTGATTCAGTTATATGTATGTGTGTGTGTGGGTGTGTGTATATATATATTCTTTTTTATATTCTTGTCCATTATGGTTTATCACAGGATATTGAAGATATTTCCATGTGCTTTACAGTAGGACCTTGATAAATGATAATTTGAACAGGCCAATCACTGGAAGTGAAATAGAATCTGTAAAAAAAAAAAAAAAACGCAACTCCCTGCAAACAAAAGTCCAAAACTACATGGCTTCACAAGCAAATTCTACCCAACATACAGAGAAGAACTCATTCCCACCAACAGTGAATAAGAGTTTCTCTTGCTCCATGTCCTTGCCAGCATTTGGTGTTATTAATGTTTTGGATTTTCACTGTCCTAATAGGTGTGTAGTGGTGTCTAATTTTTGTTTTAATTTGCACTTCTCTAATGACATACAATGTTGAACATCTTTTCATATGCTTATTTGCTCTTTGTATATCTTCTTATGTGAGATGCCTGTTCAGGTCTTTTGACCATTTTTTAGTTGGGTGGTTAGGTTGAGTTTTAAGAGATCTTTGTATGTTTCGGACAGCAGTCATTATCAGGTGTGTCTTTGCAAATATTTCTTCCCAGTCTGTGGTTTGTCTTACTTTCTTGGCAATGTCTTTCACAAAGCACACATTTTAAATTTTATTGAAGTCCTATTTTTTTCTGCATAGATTGTATCTTTGTTATTGTATGTAGAAAGTCATGGTCATGCACAAGGTCATCTAGATTTTTCTCCTGTGTTATTTTCTGGGAGTTTCTTAGTTTTGCATTTTATATTTAGATCTATGATCTATGCTGAGTTACATTTCTTGAAGTGTATAAGGTCTGTGTCTAAATTTTTTACATGTGGATGTCTAGTTTCAGCACCATTTATTGAAAAGACTGTCTTTTCTTCATTGTATTGTCTTTACTTCTTTGTCAAAAATCAGTTGACTATATTTATGTGAGTCGATTTCTGGACTCTCTATGTGTTCATTGATCTATTTATTCTTTTATCAGTACCACACTGTCCTGACTACTGTAGCCTTAGAGTAAATACTGAAGTCAGGAACTGTCAGTCCTCTGACTTAGTTCTTCTTCAGTACTGAATTGTCTTCACTGAGTCATTTGTCTTTCAATGTAAACTTTAGAGTAAGTTTGTTGATAATCAAAAAGTAACTTCTTAGGATTTTGATTGGGATTGCATTGAATCTCAAGATCAAGTTGAGGAGAATTGACTCTTTGACCATATTGAATCTTATCAATGAAGATGTAATATTTCTCAATTTTAATTAATTTTTCTTTAATTTCTTTCATTAGTAGTTTTCCTCAATAGGTTTTATGTATATTGTTACATTTGTAACTAAGTATTTCATTTATTTGGGTGCTAATGAAAATGATATTGTGTTTTTATTTTATTTCATTTTTTAAAGCACTTTTATTGAGATAAATTGACATACAATAAACTGCATATATTTAAAGTGTACAATTTCATATTTTTTTATTATACGTAATGTATATGTGGCAATCCCAATCTCCCAATTCACCCCACCCCAACTCCCCCCACTTTCTGTCCATATGTTTGTTTTGTACATCTGTGTCTCTATTTCTGCCTTGCAAACAGGTTGATTTGTACCATTTTTCTATAGTCCACATATATGTGTTAATATACGATATTTGTTTTACTCTTTCTAAATCACTTCACTCTGCATGAGTCTCTAGGTCCATCCATCTCTCTACAGATGTCCCAGTTTCATTCTATTTATGGCTGAATAATATTCCATTGTATATAGGTACCAAATCTTCTTTATCCATTCATCTGTTGATGAACATTTAGGTTGCTTCCATGGCCTGCCTATTGTAAATAGTGCTGCAGTGAACATTGGGGTGCATATGTCTTTTTGAATTATGGTGTTCTCTGGGTATGTGCCCAGCAGTGGTATTGCTGGGTCATATGGTAACTCTATTTTTAGTTTTGCAAGGAACCTCCATACTGTTCTCCATAGTGGCTGTATCAATTTACATTCCCACCAACAGTGCACGAGGGTTCCCTTCTCTCCACACCCTCTCCAGCATTTACTGTTTGTAGATTTTCTGATGATGCCCATTCTAACCAGTGTGAGGTGATATCACATTGTAGTTTTGATTTGCATTTCTCTAATAATTAGCGATGTTGAGCAGCTTTTCATGTGCCTCTTGGCCATCCATATGTCTTCCTTGGAGAAATGCCTATTTAGGTCTTCTGCCCATTTCTTGATTGGGTTGTTTGTTTTTTTGATATTGAGCTGGATGAACTGTTTATATATTTTGGAGATTAATCCTTTGTCTGTTGATTCATTTGCAAATATTTTCTCCCATTCTGAGTGTTGTCTTTTCGTCTTGCTTCTAGTTTCCTTTGCTGTGCAGAAGCTTTGAAGTTTCATTAGGTCCACTTATTTATTTTTGTTTTTATTTCCATTACTTTAGGAAGTGGGTCAAAAAAGATTTTGCTGTGATTTATGTCAAAGAGTGTTCTTCCTATGTTTTCCTCTAGGAGTTTTACAGTGCCTGGCCTTACATTTAGGTCTTTAATCCATTTTGAGTTTATGTTTGTGTATGGTGTTAGGGAGTGTTCTAATTTCATTCTTTTACATGTAGCTGTCCAGTTTTCCCAGCACCACTTATTGAAGAGGCTGCCTTTTCTCCATTGTAAATCCTTGCTTTCTTTGTCATAGATTAGTTGACCATAGGTTATCTCTGGGCTTTCTATCCTGTTCCATTGATTTATATTTCTGGTTTTGTGTGAGTACCATATTGTCTTGATTACTTTGTAGTATAGTCTGAAGTCACAGAATCTGATTCCTCCAGCTCCATTTTTTTTTCCCTCAAGATTGCTTTAGCTATTCAGGGTCTTTTGTGTCCCCATACAAATTTCAGGACTTTTTGTTCTGGTTCTGTAAAAATGCCATTCATAATTTGATAGGGATTGCATTGAATCTGTAGATTGCTTTGGGTAGTGAAGTCATTTTCACAATGTTGATTCTTCCAGTCCAAGAACATGGTATATCTCTCCACCTGCTTGTGCTGTCTTTGATTTCTTTCATCAGTGTCTTATACTTTTTTGAGTATAGGTCTTTTACCTCCTTAGTTGGGTTTATTCCTAGCTATTTTATTCTTTTTGTTGCAATGGTAAATGGGATTGTTTCATTAATTTCTCTTTCTGATCTTTCATTGTTAGTGTATAGACATGCAAGAGATTTCTGTGTATTCATTTTGTATCCTGCAACTTTACAAAATTCATTGATTAGTTCAAATAGTTTTCTGCTGGCATCTTTAGGATTTTCTATGTGTAGTATCATGTCATCTGCGAACAGTGACAGTTTTACTAATTCTTTTCCAATTTGGATTCCGCTTATTTCTTTTTTTTCTCTGATTGCTATGGCAAGGACTTCCAAAACTATGTTGAATAGTAGTGGCAAGAGTGGACATCCTTGTCTTGTTCCTGATCTTAGAGGGAATGATTTCAGTTATTCACCACTGAGAATGATGTTTGCTGTGGGTTTGTTGTATATGGCGTTTATTATGTTGAGGTAGGTTTCCTCCATGCCCACCTTCTGGAGAGTTTTTATCATAAATGGGTGTTGAATTTTGTCAAAAGCTTTTTCTGCATCTACTGAGATGATCATGTGGTTTTTATCCTTCAATTTGTTAATATGGTGTATCACATTGATTGATTGATTTGCGTGTATTGAAGAATCCTTGCATCCTGGGGATAAAGCCCACTTGATCATGGTGATGATCCTTTTAATGTGTTGTTGGATTCTGTTGGCTAGTATTTTGTTGAGGATTTTTGCATCTAAATTCATCAGTGATATTGGTCTGTAATTTTCTTTTTTTTGTAGTATCTGTGTCTGGTTTTGGTATCAGGGTGATGATAGCCTCATAGAATGAGTTTGGGAGGGTTCCATCCTCTGAAATTTCTTGGAAGAGTTTGAAAGGGATGGGTGTTAGCTGTTCCCTAAATGTTTGATAAAATTCACCTGTGAATCCATCTGGTCCTGGACTTTTGTTTCTTGAAAGAGTTTTAATCACAGTTTCAATTTCATTACTTATGATTGGTCTGTTCATATTTTCTATTTTTTTCCTGATTCAGTCTTGGAAGGTTATACCTTTCTAAGAATCTGTCCATTTCATCCAGGTTGTCCATGTCATTGGCATATAGTTGCTTATAGTAGTCTCTTATGGTCCTTTTTATTTCTTCAGTGTCTGTTGTAATGTCTCCTGTTTCATTTGTAATTTTATTGATTTGAGTCCTCCTCCTCTTTTTCTTGATGAGTCTTGCTAGAGTTTTGTCAATTTTATTTATCTTCTCAAGGAACCAGCTTTTAGTTTTATTGATTTTTGCTATTGTTTTCTTTGTTTTTATTTCATTTATTTCTGCTCTGATCTTTGTGATTTCTCTCCTACTAACTTTGGGTTTTGTTTGCTCTTCTTTCTCTAGTTTCCTTAGGTGTAAGCTTAGATTGTTTATTTGGGATTTTTATTCTTTCTTGAGGTAGGATTTTATTGCTATAAACTTCCCTCTTAGAACTGCTTTTGCTGCATCCCATAGGTTTTGGATCATTGTGTTTTCATTGTCATTTGTGTCTAGGAATTTTTTGGTTTCCTCTTTGATTTCTTCAGTGACCTCTTGGTTATTTAGTAGCGTATTGTTTAGCCTCCATGTGTTTATGTTTTCTACTGTTTTTTTCCTGTAATTGATTTCTAATCTCATAGCATTGTGGTCAGAAAAGATGCTTGATATGATTTCAATTTTCTTGAATTTACCAAGGCTTGATTTATGACCCAAAATGTGATCTATCCTGGAGAATGTTCCTTGTGCACTTGAGAAGATAGTGTAATCTACTGTATTTGGATGTAATGTCCTATAGATATCTATTAAATCTAGCTGGTTTATTGTGTCATTTATAGCTTGTGTGTCCTTATTAATTTTCTGTGTGGATGATCTGTCCATTGGTGTAAGTGGGGTGTTAAAGTCCCCCACTATTATTGTGTCACTGTTGATTTCCTCTCTTTTTTTTAATAAATTTATTTATTTTATTTATGTACTGGCTGCGTTGGGCCTTCATTGCTGCATAAGGGCTTTCTCTAGTTGCAAGAGCAGGGGCTACTCTTCATTGTGGTGCACAGGCTCCTCATTGTAGTGGCTTCTCTTGTTGTGGAGCACGGGCCCTAGGCACATGGGCTTCAATGGGCACATGGGCTCAGTAGTTGTGGCTCACGGGCTCTAGAGCACAGGTTCAATAGTTTTTGCACACGGGCTTGTGGAATCTTCCCACGGCAGGGCTCAAACCTGTGTCCCCTGCATTGTCAGGCAGATTCTTTACCACTGCGCCACCTAGGAAGTCCTGATTTCCTCTTTTATAGTTGTTAGCATTTGTCTTATGTATTGAGGTGCTCCTATATTGGGTGTATATATATTTATAATTGTTTCTTCTTGGATTGATCCCTTGATCATTATGTAGTGTCCTTTCTTGTCTCTTGTAATATTTTTTATTTTAAAGTCTATTTTATTTGATATGAGTTTTGCTACTCCAGCTTTCTTTTGATTTCCATTTGCATGGAATATCTTTTTCCATCCCCTCACTTTCAGTCTGTATATGTCCCTAGGTCTGAAGTGGGTCTCTTGTAGGCAGCATATATATGGGTCTTGTGTTTGTGTCCATTCAGCCAGTCTATGTCTTTTGGTTGGAGCATTTAGTGCATTTACAATCAAGGTGATTATCGATATGTATGTTCCTATTACCATTTTCTTAATTGTCTTGTTTTTGTTTTTATAAGTCCTCTTCTTCTCTTATGTTTCCCAATTAGCAAAGTTCCTTTAACTCTTGTAGGGCTGGTTTGGTGGTGCTGAATTCTCTTAGCTGTTGCTTGTCTGTAAAGCTTTTGATTTCCTCATTGAATCTGAATGACATCCTTGCTGGTTAGAGTAAACTTGGTTGTAGGTTCTACCCTTTCATCACTTTAAATATATTGTGCCACTCCTGGTTTCTGTTGAGAAATCAGCTGTGAACCTTATGGGAGTTCCCTTATATGTTATTTGTCATTTTTCCCTTGTTGCCTTTAATAATTTTTTTTTTTTTTTTTGCTTTAATTTTCCTGAATTTGACTACTGTGTGTCTTGGCGTGTTTCTCTGTGAGTTTATCCTGCCTGGGACTCTCTGTGCTTCCTGGATTTTGGTGCCTATTTCCTTTCCCATGTAAGGGAAGTTTTTGACTATAATCTCTTCCAATATTTTCTCAGGTCCTTTCTCTCTCTCTTCTCCTTCTGGGACCCCTATGATGCGAATGTAAATGCCTTTAATGTTGTCCCAGAGATCTCTTAGCCTGTCTTCATTTCTTTTCATTCTTTTTTCTTTATTCTTTTCCGCATCAGTGATTTTCACCATTCTGTCTTCCAGGTCACTTATTCGACCTTCTGCTCTTGGTTCCTTCTGGTGTATTTTTCATTTCAGTTATTGTATTGCTTATCTCTGTTTGTTCTTTAATTCTTCTAGGTCTTTGTGAAACTTTTCTTGCATCTTTTTGATCTTTGCATTCAGTCTTTTCTCAAAGTCCTGGATCATCTTCACTGTAATTTTTCTGAATTCTTTTCCTGGAAGGGTGCCTATCTCCACTTCATTTAGTTGTTTTTCTGGGGTTTTATCTTGTACCTTCACCTGGTATAGAGTTCTCTGCCTATTCATTTTCTCTATCTTTTTGTGGCTGTGGTTTTCAGTTCCAGGGAAGAAAATACTGCTGATACTGCTTGATACTGCTATCTGCCCTCTTGTGGAGGAAGCTCTCTAAGAGGCTTGTGGGTGCTTCCTGATGGGAGGGACTGGTGTTGGGTAGGGTTGGGTGTTGCTTTGGTGGGTGGAGCTCAGTAAACCTTTAATCCGCTTGTCTGCCAATGGGTGGTGCTGTGTTCCCACCCTGTTGGTTGTTTGGCCTGAGGCGACCCAGCACTGGAGCTTACAGGCTCTTTGGTGGGCCTAATGGCAGACTCTGGGAGGGCTCATGCCAATGAGTACTTCCCAGAACCCCTGCTGCTGGTGTCCCTGTCCCTGCAGTGGGCCATAGCTGCCCCCCACCTCTGCAGGGAACCCTCCAACACCAGCAGGTAGGTCTGATTCAGTCTCCTATGATGTCACTGCTCCTTCCCCCTGGGTCCTGGTGTGCACATTACTTTTTGTGTGCCCTCCAAGAGTGGAGTCTCTGTTTCCCCCAGTCCTGTGGAGGTCCTGAAATCAAATCCCACTGGCCTTCAAAGTCTGTTTCTCTGGGAATTCCTCCTCCTGTTGCTGGACTGCCAGGTTGGGAAGCCTGACAGGGGGCTCAGAACCTTCACTCCAGTGGGTGGACTTCTGTGGTATAACTCTTCTCCAGTTTGTGAGTCGCCCACCCAGCAGTTACGAGATTTGATTTTATCACAGTTGCGCCCCTCCTACCATTTCATTGTGGCTTCTCCTTTGTCTCTGGATGTGGGGTTTCTTTTTTGGTGAGTTCCAGTGTCTTTCTGTTGATGACTGTTCATCAGTTAGGTGTAATTCTGGTGCTCTTGCAAGAGAGAGTGAGCTCATGTCCTTCTACTCTGCCATCTTGAATCGTCTCTCCTGTGTTTTTAATTTTGAATTCCATTTGTTCATTGCTTGTATGTAGGAAATAATTGACTTTTATATGTTAATCTTGTATCCTTGCAACCTTACTATAATCTATTATTAGTGCCAGAAGGTTTTTTTCTTGTCAATTATTTTAGTTTTTCTACTAGACAACTGTGTCATCTGTGAACAAGGGTAGTTTTATAAGTGTGATATTGAAAAGGAGTGGTGGTAGAGAGTATCTTAGCCTTATTCCTGATCTTATCAGGAAAGTTTCTAGTTTCTCACTGTAAGTGTGATAATGTTAACTGTAGGTTTTTTGTAGATTTTTTTTTCATCCAATTGAGGAAGTTTTCCTCTACTGCTCGTTTGCTGAAAGTTTATATCAAAAATAGCTATTAGATATTGTCCTATGATTTTCTCCATCTATTTATATGATCATTTAATTTTTCTTTTCATGTAATTGATCTTTTCATGTGATGGATTACCTTAAATGATTTGCAAATGTTGAACCCACCTTGCATATCTAAGATAAATACAACTTGATCATGGTGTATAATTCCTTTTATACATTGTTGGATTCAATTTGCAATATTTTGTTGGGGATTTTAGCACCTAAGTTCATAAGAGACATTGGTTTGTAGTTTCCTCGTCATTTGTTTACCTAGTTTGGTGTTAGGGAAATGGTTTCATTGAATAAGTTAGGAAATACTTCCTCTGCTTCTGTCTTCTCAAAATGATTATAGAAAGTTGGTATTTCTTCCTTAAATGTTTGGTAGAATTCACCAGTGAACCCATCTGGGTATCATGGTTTCTGTTTTGGAAAGTTAATTGTTGATTCAATTTTTAATAGATATAAGCCATTTCCGATTGTCTATTTCTTCTCATGTCAGTTTTTGAAGATTGTGTCTTTCAAGGAATTAGTTCATTTCATCTAGGTTACCAAAACTGTGGGCATAGCGTTGTTCATAGTATTTCCTTATTATCTTTTTGATGTCTGTGGGATCTATAGGGATGTTCCCTGTCTTATTTGTGAAATTAATAATTTGTGCCTTTCTTTCTCCTATTTTCTTTATTAGCTTGACTAGACGCTTATAAATTTTACTGATCTTTTCAAGGAACCAGCTTTTAGTTTCATTGATTTTTTTCTGTATTATCTACCTGTTTTCAATTTCATTGATTTCTGCTCTAATTTTTAAATTTTTTTTCTTCTGGTTACTTTGGATATCATTTTCCTTGTATTTCAAGTTTCCTCAGATCGAAACTTAGATGATTTATTTTAGAACTTTTCTATTATATACATTCTATGCAACAAAATTCCCTCTAAACACTGCTTTAGCTGCATACCACAAATTTTGATAAGTTGTATTTTCATTTTCATTAAGTTCAACGTATTTTTAAATTTCTTCTGAAAATTGACTCACTTATTTGACTCATTTATTATTTAGTAGTATGTTGTTTAATCTCCAAGTATTTGGGTATTTTTCAGGTATCTCTGTTATCCATTTCTAGTTTAATTCCTTTGTGGTCTGAGTGCTAAGGTATTTTTATGGTCTAAAATGTAGTCTAATAGTTTTGTTTTTTATTCTTTCTTGGAAATCACCTCTCTGCTTAAGTTGTTAATCTCTTCTTGTATGTTATCTACTTTTTCCATTAGAGTCCTTAGCATATTAAGCATAGTTTTTTAAATTACTGGTCTGATAATGCCAACATCCCTGCCATATTTGGGTCTGATTTTCGAGGTATTTAAATAATTGTAATTTATTAAAACTGCTTTATAAACAGGCATCTTAGAAATAATATCTAATTTAAACACTTAAGATTTTACTGTATTACAAACCCACAGTTCCTTTTCCATAATTCAAAAACCAAACAGCTCTCAGAAATAAATTTTTTTAACATGAATTTGTGGCAAACTCATGTTTGGCAAAACCTGACCTGAATTGCCATGAAGCTGTTTATGGTCTTTATTTATCTGTTTTAGTGTACATAGTCATATGATTTTATAGAGAAAACTTAATATATTTTATAGAGTGCTTCTGAGATATTTCAAACTGTTTAGTTTATGCTCTGCATGCTCTATCTAAATCCAAAAAATTTCTAAGTTCCAAACATATCTAGGACCAAGGGTTTAAAATATTACAAACATAATAATATTTTTCATCTTATAATTCAAGACTTTTGTAATAGGTAGTATGTTACTGTATAATTAACCAGTCATGGAGTCAGATAATATGGTTAGGGCATTTAATAAATGGGTAAAATAGGTGTACAGATAATTTCATTTACAACTATAAAGGATAAGATTGTGTCAGGTATGTTATTTAAGCATGAATAAACCTGAAATGTTGATGAGATAACTGATAAATAGTACTCTCATTTACTAGTTATCATGGTCTTCTTACCCTCTTCTTCTAATGATTTTACATTCAAAAGGGAATGCAGCGTTGATTTTGTTTTTAATTTTCTCCCAGAGACCTAAGAACAAGCATGCTATGATGTCTATTCGAGTCTCACTTTTCAGATTTTACATTTATAATGTAAAAGTTTATGTGCATTACATGTTGTTGTTCTACAGTTGGCCATTTCCCAGACACCTCCCTTTAGAAGTAAATATCAAAGGAAAATGGTCTCATATTTCTGTAAGATCTGAAAATTATATATATAATTGAAATATATGTGTAATTAATATACATATATATATTTGGATTTGGATAATGTTCAGTGAAGTCTACTGCTGTGAACAGATCTAAAGCTGACATATAATTCCAAGAACTCAAATGAAATTTGTCCTTAATGCCAAGATTTCTGGGATGCTTTTACAGAATTATATCTTATTTAGAGCTTCTGCCCTAGACAAAGACTCACATTTCTCTTAATGTCAAGGTCATCAGTAAAGGTTTGTGCTATCTAATATAGCAGCTACTAACCCACACATAGTTATTATTATCATTGCTATTATTGATGATGATATTGCTGTTATTTACTACTAATACTCATTTTAAAAGTAAGACAAATGAAACAAGATTAAATATTTAATATGCAAGTTAAAAGGATTCTAAAATTGACATCAGGCTTGGCAATTTTGTCACATACCAATTGTTTTTCATTGTCTAAAGCCTAGGATGGTAGAATTATTACCAAATATTGTGAAAATATTTATATAACCCCACTGGCTTGTAAATAAAAATAGTAATAGTGCCTTCAAACCACTACAGTATTGTAACCATTTGAATTGTCAGTGATGGAATTAATGATTAGGAGTTCAGTTCACTTCCAAAGATCACTTTCAACTAAATTTGAATTCTGAGAAGAGAAAGAAAATTGTTTTTCTAAAAGCATATGGGATAGTATTAAAGTCAATTTAAGGTTTGGGGGAACATACATTAATAGTATGTATAACATTTTTCATTTTTTTAGAAGTACCTAGCAAAATCTAATTGTTATTTAAAGTAGATGTTCTGTGATCTGATACTTACATTTATCTTTTATTATTTTAATTGTAGGACTAAAGTGAGATATTGGAAGAGGAATTTTGCCCTTTGGGGATTTCTCCTTTAGGGTGATAGGTTAATAACTTAAATAGTTGTGTTTGAAACTTTGAAAGAAGAGTTAAACCAAGGATTCACATCTTTACTTATCAGATCAAAAGACTTCTATAATATCATTATATTCTCACCTTGTAATAAAACATAAAATCAGTATCCCTGACATCTATCTCTAGAAGCTTCAAGAACATACACTTTGTTGGATTCTTTCTCTCAAAAACGGTATAAGCATTTCAGCTTGGGGTTGAAAGAAACCTGAAATGTCATCCCTAGCACATATTTCTGTCATCATTTGTAAGTAATAATAAAACCTTAAGAAATTGGTTAAGAAACATATAAGATTCTCTCAGGAACAATTCCTCCACATAGAAGTATATAGTAACTTCAAATAAAATGTGCTGCTTTTGACTTATGGGTTCTATTTCTAAGTGGAATAAGCAGAATGATGGCACAATTATTTTCTTAGGTACAGAAACTTCAGTAACCATTGGCATCCTAGGCATGTGTTCCAGGAGAAAGTTATGAGAATCAATTGTTCCAAACCATTTTAGAATGATGGCTTATACTCTCCTTCCTATCCCCACTCCATCAGATTTTGTGCAGTCTGACCAATATTTCTTGTCTTTTTTGCTTGGAAATGTGTGTTAATATCTAAGATACTTTGTTATCTGTTTAGTGTTGAATCCCTCAGTATGATTTCATTTCATGTTTCTAAGACCCTCCATCCTCATAAAAACTGCTTCTTATAGATGACTGTCTATCACTACTAAGTTAAATTATATTCATCAGAATATTTTTTAGGTTTAAAATAGCAAGGGAGATATCTGTCTTTTCTACTTCTGACTCACCATTTAACAGTGGTACTTAGTAATTAAAATTTATAATCAATGTGTAAAATAAAACTACTAGTAATAATAAGGGTAGAAGAAAACAACTGTATATGAAAAGGAAGTAAAGAAGATAGAATGTGTTTTTTGGATAAGGAAAGATATGAAGGACAATTTTGGTTGGTTGGTTTTGGGTTTTGGTGGGGTTTCAGGGGTTTTGTTTGTTTGTTTTTTGGTAAGGGAGAAAAAGTAACTTTTTCCTAAATAAAATGATTGTCTCAGCATAAGAAAGAAGGAAGGAAGGGAGGGAGGAAGGAAGGAAGGGAGGTAGGAAGGAAGGAAGGAAGGAAACCCAGTGGAAACCAACCTTGAAAATTTCCTGAGCAGATAAAACCAGTTTACTCATATAAGCAAAGCTTTAATTTAGCTTATTTTGTGAGACTAACTTGACCTGGGTCATTTCTTGCTTATGTCTCTGAAAAATCATAAGCAAAATTTAAACTGTTCCCCCAAATTGAAATGAGGTAACAATTTACAGGTTCCCTATCATTATCATTTAAGAAAATTCTAGGGACTTCCTTGGTGATCCAGTGGTTAGGACTCTGCACTTCCACTGCAGGGGGCATGGGTTCAATCCCTGGTTGGGGAACTAAGATCCCACATGGCATGTGGCACAGCCCAAAAAAAAATTAAAAAAAAAGAAAATTCTAATATTATAACCAAATACCGTGAAGAATAAACTATCACCGCCTCCTCTCCTTGTAAGTTGCTTTATAACAATATATCCCTTATCCTCATTCCATGTTTTGGTTTGAGTGTTCCCAGTTCAGGAACTGTCTTTTTGGTGTGTGTACTATAAGCTTTTTACTGTTGGTAATCTTTACTTTCCAGTGAAAACTAGGTAGTAGCAATTGTGAACTATCATATATTAGCATTGCATTTTAGGTTAAAAATTTTATTAGTACATAATTATAAAAACTTACAGTTTTTATTTATTTTTTAAATTTTTTAAGCTCTTTATTGGAATATAATTGCTTTACAATCTTGTACCAGTTTTTGAGGTACACCTAAGTGACTCAGCTGTATTTATACATATATCCCCATATCCTCTCCCTCCCACGACTCCCTCCCACCCTCCCTGTCCTGGCCCTCTAAAGCATCACCCATCATTGAGTTGATCTCCCTTTGTTATACAGCAACTTCCCACTAGCTATCTATTTTACAGTTAGTAGTGTATCTATGTCAATGCTACTGTCTCACTTCATCCCAGCTTCCCTTTCGCCCCCCCACCCCAGCCCTGTGTCCTCAAGTCCATTCTCTACATCTGCATCTCCACTCTTGCCCTGTCACTGGGTTCATCAGTACCATTTCTTCAGATTCCATATATATGAGTTAGCATACAGTATTTGTTTTTCTCTTTCTGGTTTACTTCACTCTGTATGACAGACTCTAGGTCTATCCGCCTCAGTACATATAGCTCCATCTCATTCCTTTTTATGGCTGAGTAATATTCCATTGTATATATGTGCCACATCTTCTTTATCCATTCATCTGTTGATGGGCATTTAGGTTGCTTCCATGTCCTGGCTATTGTAAATAGTGCTGCAGTGAACATTATGGTACATGTTTCTTTTTGGATTATGGTTTTCTCTGGGTATATGCCCAGTAGTGGGATTACTGGATCATATGGTAGTTCTATTTTTAGTTTTTTAAGGAACCTCCAAACTGTTTTCCATAGTGGCTGTACCAGCTTACATTCCCACCAACAGTGCAGGAAAGCTCCCTTTTCTCCATACCTTCTCCAACATTTATTGTTTCTAGATGTTTTGATGATGGTCATTCTGACCAGTGTCAGGTGATACCTCACTGTGGCTTTGACTTGCATTTCTCTAATGATCGGTGATGTTGAGCATCTTTTCATGTGTTTGTTGGTCATTTGTATATCTTCTTTGGAGAAATGTCTATTTGGGTCTTCCACCCATTTGTGGATTGGGTTATTTGCTCTTTTGGTATTAAGCTGCATGAGCTGCTTATATATTTTGGAGAGTAATCCTTTGTCAGTTGCTTCATTGGCAAGTATTTTCTCCCATTCTGAGGGTTGTCTTCTTGTCTTGTTTATGGTTTCTTTCGCTGTGCAAAAGCTTTTAAGTTTCATGAGGTCCCATTTGTTCATTCTTGATTTTATTTCCGTGATTCTAGGAGGTGGGTCAGAAAGGATCTTGCTTTGATGTATGTCATAGTGTTCTGCCTATGTTTTCCTCTAGGAGTTTTATAGTGTCTGGCCTTACATTTAGGTCTTTAATCCATTTGGAGTTTATTTTTGTGTATGGTGTTAGGAAGTGTTCTCATTTCATTCTTTTACATGTTGCTGTCCAATTTTCCCAGCACCACTTATTGAAGAGGCTATCTTTTTTCCATTGTATATCCTTGCTGCCTTTGTCAAAGATAAGGTGCCCATATGTGTTTGGGTTTATCTCTGGGTTCTCTATTCTGTTTCATTGATCTTCCTTTCTATTTTTGTGTCAGTACCATACTGTCTTGATCACTGTGGCCTTGTAATATAGTTTGAAGTCAGGAAGCCTAATTCCACCAACTCTGTCTTTCTGTCTCAAGATTGCTTTGGCTATTTGGGGTCTTTTGCGGAAAAACTTATATTTTTTAGAAATATGTATTTGTAGTATAATTTTTAATGTGACAAAGCCATTTTGTTAATAAACCCAAGCATTTTTTGTCTCTCTGTAAAAATTTAAAAACCAAATGTAGGTAAACTTATTTTAAGCAGTTCATGTTTCAGTACGTTATCTTAATTGGAAACGATATAATGCATATCCATTATTTAGTTTAATAGTATAATCTTTGATCTTATTTACATTTATTTAAAAATTTTTAGCAGTTATGCTTGGATTAGACATTAAACAGTTAACCATCATCTTAAGTTATTTTTCTTGTTGACAAATTTTATAACCTTTGAACCAAGAAGCAGGTTCTCATCAGACATCATATCTGATGGCTGCTTGATCTTGGACTTCCCAGCCTCTGGAACTGTGAGAAATAAATGTTTTTGTATAAGCCATGCAATCTATAGTATTTTTGTTACAGCAGCTCAAATGGATGAAGACGAGCAGCATTTGCATCATCTGGCACTTGTTAGAAATCAAAATTCTTGGTCCCCACTCCAGACCTACTGAATGGGGTCCAGTGCTCTCTGTTTTAACAGATCCTTTCGGTGATTCTGATGCATGCCAAAATGAAAGCACCGCCATGCTAGCCAACTAATACCTTAAAGAACAAGCTTGAAAAAAACATTTAATATCATTTTGAAGTGCCAAAAAAGTAGCTCTGGTTTTTAAAATGAAGTGAGAGTGATTTCCTTTCAGTGGTTATGAAATGGAGTGATTTTCACATAACTAAAATTTCATGGGAATCTTCAAAGTAATTATTAATTTTTGCACAAACACTTGGCAAATGTCAAAATGAAGTGTCAAATGTGACATCATCCAAAACTGCTTATTAGAATTAATCTCAACCTTAGGACAGCATATACGCAATGGTAAATCAGTAAACAAAATAACAAATACCAATTCCTGGTTATTCAAATGTGTAATTGCAAATTCACATGCAATCGTAAGTAATAATACAGAGGTATCTTATGTACCCTTCATGCAGTTGAATATGACATTTCAGTTGCCGTTTGGAAAGATGTTTTAGACATTTTGAATAAAATAAGTGAGAGATTACAGACTCTTAATTTGAAATATAAAGGCTTTGTTTTTATATTTAGTTGGTAAATAATTGAGAGAAAACAGAGAAAATATTAATGGAATATAAAAAAATCGACAAAAATGAGAAGTGAAATTGATAGACATTTTGACACTGAGAAGTAAGTGACTTGTAATAAAAGCATTCAGGCCTTACTAAAGACAGCAGTTCCTTGGGAATAAGAAAAATAGTTAATGAAGAGAAATGAATTATATTAACACATTGGAAGAAGACTAATTTCACAATGGATTTGAAGAAAACATAAAACTCATAAATGTCACTTTAATGAAGACACCAGTCACTTATCAAGAAAACTTAAGATGCCCTAAATATGAAAGGAACTAGATTAAGGATTTCCTCACCTGAAAGCAGTGTAACAATTTGCATGATATTAGCGACATTTAATTTGAAGAGCAAAGGAAAGTTTCTAAACTATCAACAATAGAAGACACATTTACATCAGATATGCTAAAGTAAAGACTGAAATATTTTTCTCTTCTCGGTATTGAATATGATAGTACAAAATCACTGTCATGTGAAGAAGCAATCAAAGAGCATGCAGCCAAGAAATGTGGAAAGGAAACAGTAGCATAGAGATGGGCTTATTTAATTTTTAAAATATTATTTTTCTACATTTTGTGATGGTTGTAGCATTTATAAGCTATTTAGTATGTTGTAATTTATTGTGGTTTTTCTCATTTTAATTAAATACTTTTATATCTTTGTTTTCAAATGCACCCCCTCTCCAAACTTCATAACGTTCAGACCTCAAAAAATTTGGATCCATTCAATCCTATGAGCCTAGAACAGTGCTCTAGGTATTAAGTAATGCTTCTTTAAATTTTTTTGAATAAATGACTGTCATGTAAAAATATTCAGAATGGAGGAGATATAAAACTAATTACAAAATTTATACATTTAAAAATTCATTTTGAAAGTTTAAAATCATTTAAAAATAGAGAATATAATACATAGAACTACTGATACCCATCACCCAAATTCAACAGTGATTGACTTTCCACGTTTTCCTTTTTCACTTTTTTCCTTTTTTTTCTGCAGTATTTAAAAGCAAATCCCAGATATCCACATCATTTCATCCCTTCATTCCTCAATTTCTGCCTCAAATAAATGTGGACATTTTCGTATATAAATATTTACTTAACCAATTGTTAGGTCATTACATCTAATCTAATACATTAAAAAGTATTCAGTGTTATCATCTAATAACCTCTTCATAGTCAAATATTCCCAACTTTCTCAAAATTGCCTTTTGGCATTGAGTTTATTTGAATCATGATACAAAAAATTCAACACATTTCCTTTTATTAAACTTTTTAAATCTCTTTTCTTTTATTAATTAATTTATTTATTGGCTGCGTTGGGTCTTCATTGCTGCTCATGGCCGTTCTCTAGTTGCTGTGAGTGGGAACTGCTCTTCATTGTGATGCGAGGGCTTCTCAATGCGGTGGCTACTCTTGTTGCAGAGCACGGGCTCTAGGCATGCGGGCTTCAGTAGTTGTGGCACGTGGGCTCAATAGTTGTGGCTTGCGGGCTCTAGAGCACAGGCTCAATAGTTGTGGCACACGGGCTCAGTTGCTCCTCGGCATGTGGGATCTTCCCGGCCCAGGGCTTGAACCTGTGTCCCCTGCATTGGCAGGTGGATTCTTAACAACTGCACCACCAAGGAAGTCCCCAAATCTCTTCTAATATGTCACTTTTTTTCCTGTGTCACTTACATATTGCTGAACCAAAGTCAATTGTCCTGCACAATGTCTCATATTTTGGATTTGTCTGTCTACTTTCTCTTGTGTCTTTTACATATTATTTTATCTGCCTCATTTCCTATAAATGGAAGTTAGCTTCAGACTAGTGATTCTCAAACTTGAGCTGCATCAGAATCCCACTGGAAGGTATGTTAAAACACAGATTATGGGTCTGGCCCCAAAATGTCTGATTCGGGTGATCTGGGGTGGAGGTCAATAATTTCCACTTCTAATAAGTTCCCAGAGATGCAGTTACTGCTGATCTAACAGGGACACGTTGAGAACCACTATTTCTAGACTGAGGTTTGATTTGATTCAAATTCTTTTTTTTTTCATAAGCTTGCTTCCTAAGTTGTGCTGTATGCTTCATTTTGTATCACATTAGAAGGCACGCAGTGTCTGGTAATCACACTTTTAATGATGCCAAGAGTGCCCAGTAGATTCAGTAATGAATAACTGATATTTTAAAAATAACTTGCTGAATTCAGTGAAGTTTCAGGATACAAAATCATCATACAGACATCTCTTGCATTTCTGTGCATGAATAATGAACTATCAGAAAGAGAAATTAAGAAAACAATCCCATTTACAATTGCATCAAAAAGAATAAAATAATTATGAATAAATTTAACCAAAGAGGTGAAATTCTCTGACCACAGAGTAAGCAGACTTTCTTTAAATGTAAAGTTAAGCTTCCTCTCTGTGGGAATTTTTCTAGGTCCAGAGTTGACAGTTCTATTTGGGTGGGAAATGTGAAAAAAGAAAAGTGCAAATGTATTTTCTTTGCTGAGAATGGTCACATGTTATCTCAAGAGGAATGAATGGAATATATAACTAAGCAGAAATCTAATCTTGTCCCCATATACCAGCACCTGTGTTTTGAGGATAAGCAGGTATATATCTTCCACAGGGCATAAGTTATAATTCTTTATATCTTTGTGTTTTTTAAGGTCTAATTTGGATTTTTTGGATTTACACATGGAATATGAAAATAACTGTTCTTGAAATGCAGGCTTGTTGAGGGTATGATCATCCAAAGTTTTATTGACGTGACATAGGTTTATGAGGCAGTGACTGCCATATGTGGGTTACTAGGAGGCCACTAGTAACTTTTATTGCTTGATTATATATTATCACCCCAATACCCATAATTCCCCATTTGTTAAAGAGGACTATATTTAGAGCAGTTTTAGATTCACAGCAAAATTGAGAGAAAAGTACAGAGATTTCCCATATGCCCACCTCCCTCTACACATGCATAGTTTCTCTGTTATCAGCATTACTTACCAGAGTGGTACATGTGTTACAATTGATGAACCTACACTGATGAATTATAATTACCAAAAGTCCATAGTTTATATTAAGGTTCACTCCTGGTATTATACATTTATGGATTTGTACAAATGTATAATGACATATATCCACCACTGTAGTATCATACAGAGTAATTTCATCACCCTAAAAATCTTCTGTGCTCTATCTCTTCATCGCTCGCCACCCCCTAAACCCTGGCAACCACTGATCTTTTTACTGTTCCTAGTTTTGCCTTTTCTAGAATGTCATATAGTTGAAAATATGCAATATGGTCTTTTCCATTGGCTTCTTTCACTTAATAACGTGTATTTAAGGTTCTTCTATGTCTTTTCATGGCTTGATACCTCATTTCTTTTACTATTAAATATTATTCCATTAACTGGATCAACCACCGTTTATTTATCCATTACCTACTGAAGCATATCTTGGTTGTTTCCAGGTTTGGGCAATTATGAATAAAGCTGCTGGAAACATTAATGTGCTGGTTTTGTGTAGACATGATTTTTAACTCATTGTGTAAATACCAAGGAGCACAATTGCTGGATCATATGATAAATATGTTTAGTTTTGGAAGACAAGCAAAACTGTCTTCCAAAGTGGCAGTACCATTTTGCGTCCTACTAGCAATACGTGCATTTCTGTTGCTCCACATCCTCTCCAGCATTTAGTGTTGTCTGTGTTGTTCCAGATTTTGACCATTTTCATAGGCGTGTAGTGATATCTCATTGTTGCTTTAATTTGCATTTCCCCAATGACATATGATGTGGAGCAGCTTTTTCATATGCCTATTTGCCGTCTGTATATCTCCTTAGGTGAGGTGTCTCTTAAGGTCGCTGGCCACGTTTTAATCGGTTTGTTTGTTTTCTTACTGCGTTTCTAGTTTCTTTGCATATTTTTGGATAACTGTCCTTTTACAGATGTGTCTTTTGCAAATATTTTCTTTCAGTCTGTGGCTTAGCTTCACTCCCCCGTATTTAAAGACCAAAGACTTTTGTAGTAAAAGGAAAACTACAGTCTAAAGTGCCAGCTCTGTAGAGAGCCTTTCTTAGATGCTGTGAAGGAAAAGGTGGAAGGCTATATTTTGACTCCTATCTCAGTCTAACTTGCATATTAACAGTGAAAAGTATAGAGCAATGGTGGTGTTTAATTCTGTGTCAAATGCCATTGGATATTAATAGTTCACAGTGGAGGGAAAGATCGAAGTTGACTCAGGTAGAAGTGGGAATCTTTGTGGAAATTGAGCTTAATCTGATTGGCCTTGAAAGCTAGTTATTTCTTCAACAGTGAGACAGGTGAGAAATGACACTCCATCTGAGAAACAGAATTCATAGTTACAATAATTTCAGTTTATATCGTAGAAGAAAAAAACATTGATTTTGCTCTAAATTTAGATTCTGAAAATTCTCAGATCTATGATAGGTTTTCTTTACCCTGAGTGACTAGGGCTATAAATCCTTCATGGTTCCAAGTGGTGCTGTTAGTAGCAGACGGTTGGCTTCTATGTCTCACATTGTATCTAAAAAGAATAGATTAGCCCAGCATATTTCCCAAGGAAGGGAGGGAATACGGGGATATGTGTATAAAAACAGTTGACTGAACTTGGTGTACCCCTAAAAAAATAATAAATAAATAAATAAAATTTAAAAAAAAAAGAATAGATTAGCCCAGCATATTTGCGTTCAGATAAGTATATCACAATACTTTTTAAATATTGCACATTGTCATTTAAAAAGCATATATACTATATTTTTCAAACCCACAGAATATCTGCCTTATATTTGATTAGGTAATTCCATCTTGTTAATGATCTGAACTATAAAAATATGCTGGTTTTTCACTTTTAATGTCAGTGACCTATTCTAGTTTTGTTATTCCTCATCTGATTATGCAGTAATAATATGTTAGTGCAATCCTCAAAGCATCCAACACATATGTTATCATTGCACAGAGGCATTTTTGAATGCTGATGATTTAAAATTTCCCATTGTAAAGGTCTTTCAAAAGCAGTTGACTATGTTGATAGATTTGAGAATAGCTGCTATTGTTTACAGAAATGTTATTATCTATTTAGCTGGGGCCACCTAGGTATCTAAGTCATCATATGTGAAATCTGGGTCAGCAATTTGACCTTGTAATGATTGATTTCTGTACTAGTCCAAGCTCCATTGCAAATGGTCGAAACACAAAGATTTAAGCAAAAAATATAAAGGAGGGCGGGGACGAAGAGGATATAGTATCACACAGCTGAAAGGTCCATGGGTTAATTTAATTTCAGACAGTTGAATCTAGATACTCAAATGACGTGATCAGGACTGTTTCTATTCTGCTTAGCTCTGCTGGATTCAACTTGATTGTAGTTACAGGCACACTTTCTTCACTTAGAGGTGAAGTTGAAGCGCTCCTGCCTAGGGAGGGTGGTACCCATAGGATTGGCACTTTGACCTGGCAAAGCAGGGGCTGATTCTGAAAGGAACAGGTGCTGGGCTAACAAAGAAGTAAAAGATACCACAGCAGGACCCATGGTTGGTCTTGGACACCATTACCAACATTTGTGAAAATTGTCTTGGTTGGCATTTGGCTTTTGTACATTTAGCATTGGCTTTTGTACATTATGAAGCACTAAGCTTAAATGGTTAGGAGGAAACCTAGTTCTTTTTTTCTAAACCAAAATTAGATGCCATCTCTAGACTCACAGACAAATTATAAACTGATTTTCAAGCATCTTGTCCTAGCAATCCTAGTATCAATATTTTGTATAGTTCTTGCTGGGCAAATCAATTAAATATACCTACCCCTCAATTTTCCTTATCTGTTTCAAGAATACTAATGCAATTAGACTGACTAAGCTCTGAGGTCATTTCTATATCCAAGAATATGTGATTCAGTGATTCTTTTACAAAACTGATTACAGATTTGATTTTTTGGTTGTTTATTTTGTTTGGTTTGGTTTGGAATACGTATATTGAATGAAAACAGTAATTGCTCTCGAAAAGCTAAATTCAGTAAATCTTTCTGCAGTTATGAAAATGTTCTATATGGCTATTGAGCACTTGAAATGTGACTGGTGTGACTGAGGAAATGAATTTTTAATTTGATTTCATTTAACTTAATTTTGATTTAAATTAAAATAGCCATAGCTCTGGAATCATCAACTTATTTAAACTGGATTTTTGAGAAACGGTTGACATTAAAAGTAAAACAAAATTTATAAGTGTGTGCAAGGAATTTCAAAGCAGTAATTTCCCTTTTTCTTTTCAGTCCCCCGCACATAGCTATTCAAGCTATGACTCGGGCAAAAATGAGAGTGTAGACCGAGGTGCTGAGGACCTGTCCCTAAACAGGGGAGATGAGGATGAAGATGACCACGATGACCACGAAGATGCTGAGAAAGTTAACGAGACAGATGGTGTGGAGGCTGAGCGGCTGAAAGCTTTTAATGTGAGTCCTGCCACCCTCCCAGTGTGGCTGAATTTTTACCACTTCACTTTCATGTTGTTGCTTGTTGGTAAATGTGGATATTTTAGAGACATGTTTGTTTAATTTACAGAAGGATTTAAAAAGTACATGAAACACTCTTTGCCAACCAGACACCAGAATTGCTGTGTTTTGTTTAGAATTTTAAAGCCAAATGTGAGCTGAAAACTGCAGTTGTGTTGTGTGAGTATGCATGTTTACCTAGCGGATGAAGGGGGCCTCAGCTTATCCCTCGGAAGAGTCTGCCCATCATCCGTTATTTTTTTTGCTTTCCCAGCTTATCTAATTATGCATGACAAAAGAGTCAATTGTTTGTTTTCTGAGATTAGTATACTGTGCAGTGTAGCAATGTAACAGTCCTATTTATTATTGATAGAGAATTTTATGGGGTGCTTAATCGTCACAGTCTACTGTTATTTCTTGATTTTTTTCTACGCAATAGTCTATACTTTTCTGTCTGTCTGTCTGTCTGTCTGCCTTACTCTCTCTCTTTCTCTCTATATATTTTAATCCAACCATTTAGAAAGTCTTTAAAAGGTGTTTGCTTAAGATTTCTGGCTTTCCATTGCAAAGTTCTCCAGTGCATAAACCAGAAAAGAGTATTTTCCTATCAGTAATCAAGACAGGAAGCTAGGAACAGCAGAGAGCAGCCCTCCAAACCCTTCTCCTCTGTCTCCCTCTTGCCAACAGATGTTTGTCAGGCTGTTTGTAGATGAAAACTTGGACCGAATGGTCCCAATCTCTAAGCAGCCCAAAGAAAAGATCCAGGCTATCATTGACTCATGCAGGCGACAATTCCCTGAGTATCAAGAGCGTGCCCGAAAACGCATACGTACTTACCTCAAGTCCTGCAGGCGGATGAAAAGAAGTGGTTTTGAGATGGTGAGTTTTGAATTAAAACACAGCCCTAGATTCCATCCAAATCCCACATGTAAACCATGACACGATTTTTTTTTTCATCTTAGTGTCTTTTTAATTTTTTCCATAACGTCAGGTCCAAGGGGTTTTTGTTTGCTTGTTTGTTTTTTCTCCTTTCCATCTTCCTGAAGTATTTCTCCCCTTTGTTGATTCGATAAGGAATACCTTGTAAGACCAGTGCTCACAGGCCCACATGGTACCATGTCCTAGGAAATGAGGGTCATCTGAGTGAACACCAGTGAGAACCAGCATCTCATTCTTGTGTTTCTTTCTGTTACTGCGAAAGCAGATCTAAGCTTAATCAAGTCTTGAACGGAAGCACCAGCGGGTGCTTTAGGTGGCATGTGAGCACGGCTTTCTCTGGAACAAAAGGAAATGGATGGCTCCATCTAAGTAAAACCGTTTTCACAGCAACATTTAACAAATAGCAGGCCTTGAAAGCAAAGGTCAGGGAATGAAAATCCTTATGTGAAAAATACGGCTTTTGTGTACTCTGTATATTTGTGTGCTTGTCTTGTGGATGGTGAACGTGAGCTTTGCGATTCAGCTGGCTTTATAGATGGATGATATGATGCCAGTGTTAGATATTATGGGTGGAAATTCAATATCAGTGTTCTTTTGAACTTTATTCTGTCTCACCTTGATTGAGTTGTTATACCTCGAAGTAGTTTTTACAATGTAGTTTTCAAATTTCTTTGTATTTTTTGTGTGTTTGTATGGTCATGTATTAGAAATTTTCTGAAACTCTTTTGTTTGTACTTTTGAGAAGGCTCTGTACAGCCAAGACTTTTCGTGTTTGTGATCAGTGCCCCAGCGTACTAGGTGTGACGGAGCAGGAGCTGGTATAGTTGATATAGATATAGGAGAGGTTTCAGAGTATTTTGTATATGAGAAATCATTTTTCAGATATAAATGAAATGAATGACAAGTCATAAATCCCATATTATCTATTTTTATACAATGGCTTATAAAAATATCTTTGATTTTTTAAAAGAAAAACAGCTGTTTCTAATAGAGAGGCAGTCAGCCGAGATGGTCACTAACACAAGCCTCGGTCCCCAGAGAGCTGGTCTGGAGTTCTGGAACCATCACTTTGTAGCTGTGTGACCCAGGCAAGTTACTTCAGCTTCCTGAGCTCCGGTCCCTTCTCTGGAACTGAGAATAATCCCTAATTTATAGTGCAGACAGGATTATATAAATTGTCATGTAAAGCTCAACAAGTCATTTTTGGCACATAGTAGCCACTATGTATTGCGTAACCACTCAATAAATCTGAACTCGGAAAGTATAATCAACCAAATATTATTTAATCCATCATCTGATAAAAGCTGTCCAAAATATTTGTATTATAAAGTCACAGAACACTGCATTTAAGAATTTACTTCCCAGAATAATCATATTGAAGTTAGAGTTTGTTGTGCCTAAATTATTTTAACACAAAATAGCATAGCTGTGCCTGATCTAATTAAATTATGAGAGTCGAGGTGGTATGGTGTAAGAGAGGAGAAATTGCTTGAAGAAAATACAGCTATTTCCCCCATTATTGAATTATTTGAAAATTATTATCACCCAATAGGAGAAAGATGACAGATGAAAAGGATATCTAACCGGGTATAAAAGCCCAGAATCCTGGCTTTGACACCTGGTTCATCATCACATTGGCAATTGATATAAAATTCCAGTAGAAACCAAATATGTCTCATTCAGTGCACAAATGCACAATATATACTTTCCTCTTTCAGTAACAGTGAAGGTAATAATGTCACATGTCAAGATTTTATTTACCAGCATCTGGCACTACTATTTCTTCTTAATCTTTTAATGTTATTTAGAGATTTCTTTCTTTGGTAAAATTTATCTTATTTTCCATTTATTAATCATTCTTTAAGAGAAAAAAATAATTGTCATGTAGAACTAAGTTTCTCAGAGGTGTATTTGAGATAATCACAGGTTTTCTGTTAGTTGTATTTATTTGCCAAATATGAAAATCTGTTTGTTGTAAGCTTTGTGCTATGCATAGAGAAAGACAAAAAGTTCATATGAAATCAAGTAGGTTTACAAACTAACCTTGAAGGCAATAATGCTGTAAAGAAATGCTGTTGATAATAATTTTCACTTGTTCATTTTTTGTTCACTTATTCAACACATGTATAATGTGTATAACATCATACAAAATAATGAGAAATGCCAGAGATGCCCAACTTGTTAGTTAAAATTTAACATATTCCCTGATCATCATGATTCTTTGAAGTTACAAGTTGTGGGAAGTGAAATGCATAAGTGATAATATAAGGCCTAATATAAATAAATGTTAAGTGACAAACACAGATGAAAATTGGTATTGCAGTTTAGCTCACTTTTAAAAAATCCATTACTCAGTGAGGTACTACTGGCATAAAAATTAAATTTGGCATCTAGTTAACACTTGGAATTACGGTTTGCTTTGTGTATTGCTTCATTGTCATGGAGCGGGTCACCATTTTGAACACTCATCCTTACCTAGAACAAATATGAAAAGGCATGACTAGGGCAGATAGTAATTACAACTAAATATTGTACCTTAATATTTTTGCCTTCATAATTCTAAAGTTTAATATAAGATAATATCAACGGTTTTTAATAATTGAAAGAACATTAAAAATATGCTTTCTTTTATCGTTTTTGCTGTAGGTAGACATGAGGAAAACGTATCATTTTTAAGATAGGATTATTTCTACAAGCAAACTATTTTGTAGTACTTCAGAAGTCAAAAAAGCAACCTAAAGAAGTTTTTAATATATTTGTAAAATGGAACTCGAAAATGTAAGATTATTTGATAGGGGACTCCGTTATTATAAAATGAAAGTGGTATTCAGCAAGCTTAGCTGATCCAATTACTTAGGGTCTCTAAGCCAAAACTCTTTGAGAGAAGCACAAAATACTGAATTATATCTTTCCTACTGACTTTGATTAAGAAATTCAGAGATATTCCCATAGAAGTGGTTTATCACAATTTATGTTAGTACTATACTTGAGAATCTTGGCGTTCACTCTAATTTTTGCTATCATTAATACAAAATCTATTCATGTTTAATTAGTCTACACTATCCCTTAAGAATTTACAACACAAATACTTTTCATTGACTTCACTGAATGCATACAAATATTAGAGTATATATTCATGCATTCTTATTTCACTGAAATTATTAAGACCCCCAAAGGTCTTAGTCGCTTAAGTAGCCAAAATTTTTATGTCGCTGCTTCAACAGTCTCTATAATGCATGAAGTTAAATCACCATATTATGATGCTTTGCTACACATTTTCACTAATTCACTGTTTCCAATCATCTCAAATTGTAAATTAGTCAGTGTTGAATATAAAAGGATATGTCTTATGAAAAATAAATCCAATGTTTTATACAGAGTACTGTCTTAGTTTTCATTAGATTTTAAGAACCAGAGTTAAGCAGCCATTATATTAACCCTTAGACAAATATATCAAATCATTATGGATTCTATTATGCAGCTTTGACTGTCAAATTACTTCAGCTAATTTTCTGAAGAATATTTGTTGAATGTTCCAGAAAATAAATGTATTTCTCCAAGGTGTCCTGATCTTAAATTCAAGAGCATAACAGATAAAATCATAAAAGGAAAGCTTTAGGATCAAGGTGAGGTTGGCCCATACCTGAGTATTATTTGTGTTATGTGACATGATTTCTCTTTTTATTTTCTGAGTTTGCATTGTTTAGAGACTCTTTCACCATGCTGCATATGTTTAGATGTATTTTTATAAAACTCAAATGAAAATATTTGGGAGAGATAGTCTAAGAGACTTTCAGTCCATCCTTCCTCCTATGTCTTATATTTTGACACTGTACCAAGTTAGATCAAGTAGCCTAGATACTTGAATTCAGTAAACTCAGCCTCTTGAAAAATTATCTATTTACTTTTTAATATTATGTAGTTGACTATGTTTGAAGAATTAAGTCTCGTGCTATTTTTTGTAAAATTTTGCCAGGGACGTTGTCCACTAGGCTATTTAATATCCACTATAAATGTTATCATTTTGGAACTCTCTTTTAGCATGTAATGAAAAACAATGTGTTTCTGCTGCAGAAATAGAGTGCTGTTATGTTTTCTCATCATTAACTTATCTATGTTCACTTTTGTGCCTGTGAGGACGTTCAGAGGCAAAAATCTTTCTAAGGTCTCAATTATCTGTTTGTTGAATTTGTTTTAGCTTACATATTTCCTTGGTAGCTCTAATATCTATTTGGAGGAAAAAGAGATATAAATTTAAAAACAAATGTGTAAATAATCTAATTATGGAAACATCATACTTTCAGGCCATCTTCTAAGTTCTTTATTCATAGTATTTTTTTAAATTACCCTCAGTAATTTTGATATCTGACCTTCTGATTTCACAGTTCTTTCACTGGAAAATAAATATTTAATGTTTAGGAAATAGTACATTTTTGAGGGAACTGAACTAATTACATCCTTTGTCTCTACTTGTCTGATGCAGACTAAAGTAGAGAGATTAGAATTGTCTTCAATTCACAGCTTTCACAGATGTTATAGGCATTGCAAAAGCTACAGTGACACTATTCTTTAGCAAATAGAGCCATTATAAAAAATGAGTTAAAATTCTTCTTTATACTAAAAATTTGATCAGAAATATACTGAGCCCTTCATACAAGATCTTGATTAAAAACTTTATACCTGTGCAACCATTATTATTCACAATATTCTTCGTGCATCTTGAGCACAACTGTGCAGGTTTCTCTCTTTGTGACCAATTAACTTAATTGATGCTAATTAGCAAACACATTTTGTTTGAATTCCCCACCTGCTATTTGTACCAATTTTTGCCCTCTCTTTTATAGATGTCATCTACCATCCCCCAGGATACTTTCATACCATCCTCTAAGTTCTCTATTCATAGTATTTCTTTTTAATTACATCCTATAATGGCTTTGTTAATAATATTGATAGCTAATCTTCTACATTCACAGTTCTTTAGCTTTCTCAGTTTCAGTGATCTGTGTCATTTTAGCCATTATTAGTATGGATATACCTTACTTTCACTCAAAGAGCCTGCACAAGCTATATTAAAATTTTTCACAATCATCTAAAGGTTTTCAAGTATTCCCTGCTGTCTTTACAGAGGAAGTGTCCTGGTCTTGTTTGCTCTGGATAACGCTGCTGCTTCTGCTCCTGTCATTTGACCTCCTTCAGAACGTTGTCTTCAACCATCCCAGTGGTCGAATAGTTTCAGTTTTCCCTTTTCACTGAGTTTTCCCTTTTCTTCTCTTCTGCCTTAAAAAAAGGCCCCAGATTTCAAAAAAAAAAATATATATTGAATTTTATAACTTCTATAATCTTTCATTGAAGACTTAATGAGTCTTTCTTTGCCATGTTTCCTGAAATATTGTTTTATCCTCAGAGGTTATGCCTGTTACCACCAACTCCCTTGGTAGTCCCTTAAATTCAGTCTCTGATTCTCACCGCTATGTTGAATTAGTTCTTATGACGATCACATGACTACCTTTGCACCAAATACAAAAATTACATCCTCAACTATGTCACCCTATTTTCTTTTTCTTTTTTTTTAATTTAATTTTATTTACTTTATGGCTGTGTTGGGTCTTTGTTGTTGCATGCGAGCTTTCTCTAGTTGCAAAGAGCAGGGGCTACCCTTCATTGTGGTGCACAGACTTCTCAGGGACGTGGCTTCTCTTGTTGTGGAGCACAGCCTCTAGGCTTGCGGGTTTCAGTAGTTGCAGCACATGGGTTCAATAGTTGTGGCTCATGGGCTCTAGAGCGCAGGCTCAGTAGTTGTGGAGCACGGGCTTAGTTGCTCCTAGGCATGTGGGATCTTCCTGGACCAGGGATCGAACCCATATCCCCTGCATTGGCAGGCAGATTCTTAACCATTATGCCACCAGGGAAGTCCACTTCATTTTCTTAAGACTCTTTTTTTTTTTTTTTTCTATTTCTATTTCTATTAATGTACCTTTTTCTTGATTTGGGGCACTTAAGATTCTGTGCTTGGCCATGTACTGCATATTACCCTCTCCACAGCTGCAGAGATCTGCCCCTGTGTACAGTACTCTACTCTCAAAGTAGATCCCAGTCATATTTAAAGCCCTGGTATTTCATTCCACATATCAGTCAGATGTTAGACAAATTGTTATATCGTCACCAGCTTCTCTGTACTCTCTGGCACCCAATCTCTCCACTGATCTTCTACCTCATCTACCAGATCACCAGTAAATTCCTCTTGACTTATCTGTTTCCAGCAATCACACCACTATTGTCATTTACACCAGTGTTCATAAGCTTGGAATGAGATTTGACTCTCTTCATACTTATGACTTGCACCCTACCACTGGCTATATGCTGTTTATTTTTCCTTTGCTGTCTTTCCCAAATCAGTCCCATAAATTTGAATTTTATCAGCTATCATTTCAATTCTAACCTTTCATATCTCATACCTACACTCTTGCATAATCCTTCTAACTCAACTATCTACTTCCATCTTATACTCCCTCCCTATCCTCTAAATTCATAAGCAGAGACAAAACTAGGATTTGCACCTGAAAATTATGAAATTTGGGACCTTTTTTTGAAAGAAAAGTAATAGAAAATTATGAGCAAAAATTAGGTAGAGGGATAAATATTTATCTACAATTAGAGAAAAAGCACACACAAATTTTTTAAAAGAGAGAAATCTTGAAGATTCAAATCTCTTTCTTCAGACATATCTTTAGACAATTTTCAGACACACTTATATTAAATACTTCTTGGTTTTAACTTGGCTTCCCCTCCCTACCTAGAATATTTACAACATCCAGAAACTCCAGTAATCCCATCCAGTTGAAGAACCCTGGTGCCTGAACTTTATTGGCTTTATGATAAATCTGCCTTTGTTCCTGGAGTAATCTTCCTCAATTCTGGCTTCGATACTGTAATCCTTTTGTCATCTCAGGACAAATTCTGTTTCTTAGTATAGTATGTTAGAGTATGACCTTCTGAAACTGAGACACCTAGATTCAATTCCTGCACAATTTTATACGATGTTTCTGAGTCTCCATTTTTCTAAAGGAGAGGGCTCTTGATGTATTACATGTGATAATGTAAATAAAATATTTAGCATGTAATCTGGCCCTTTTCTACCCTTTCTTCTAATATACTCAATTATTTCCTTTAATGTCTAGGTTATCAGAGGGAACTGCTACTCTTTCTCTCAGTGTGTGTTCTCTTGTTTCACTGATTTTTCCAGACTCAGGGTTCATGGGTACTATTCTCTCTTTATTTACTGAATGTATTTTATTTACTAAAATTGAGGAGTAACTAAAGTGTAAAGAATACAGCTATCATAGCTTTCAGAGTTACTCAAAAATGGATCTTTTAGTTTAAGCAAAAAGTTGACTTGAGTCTCATGGAATACCCCCTCACACACCCCACTCACCTTCCCTCTGCAAATACATACAAATGCTGAGTAAAATATAACAATTTTTAAATACACATATAAGCTAAAAAGAAAGAAAAGGAAATTCTCAGGCCTTGAAATTAGTAGAAAACTCATAGCCAGTTTTGTAAGCCCTTAATTTGATAGGGTAACAGAGTAGGAAGATAGAAAAAGTGAATTTAAGCCCAAACAGATTAGGGCTGGGATTTGAATACCAACTCAAGTTCAGGAGATGTGGATTTTGGTTTGTGACTAGGCAGGAACCTGAACTGGGAACTATATAAAAAGCTGGGACCCTGGAAGGACTACTCTTCCATGAAAGGGAAAGTAGAAACATCAAATCACAACTTCAAAAAATGAAATGACAGGCTTTATAAACATTGACAGTTTAGTGTCAATGTTTAGGTTTTAACCTTACTAGATGGGTTAAATAGCACATAAAATGATTCAACCAAAGAGAAAATTGATATGCTAGAACTATGGAAATTACTCACAGAAAGAAAAAAGAGAAGGGGAATTTGAAACAGAAGTTAACTTGGGGACTAGAATGATACAGATTGAATAGACATTCCAAAGGAGAAATTAGAGAGAGCGAGGACAGCATTCAAGGAAAAAAGGAGGAAGAATTTTTCAGAGTTGACTAGACCATGAATACTAAGAACAGAGAAACAGACCATTTCTGAGCAGCAGAAAGTACATCAAGGCAAAACTGCAGCAGACCCAAGCAGTTCTTAAATGTCACCAGGAAGAAACAAGAAATCATCTAAGACAGGAAAGCAGACTAAACATCATACTCGTCTTCAAAATAGATGTCAGAAGACAGTCTTCAAAATACTAAGAAAAAAGTCTTTAAATTTTTTAGAGAAACTACTTTTAATCTACAAATCCATGCCCAGCTAAACTCTACTTTCAGAGTGAGGAAGAAAGATATTTTAGACAACTACTGAAATTACCACTCACAAGCTGTCTCTGGAAGAACTAAAATGTGCTCTAAGGAAAAAGGAAAGAACCCGGAAGAAGACACTGAAAAATTAGCCTCATTGGTGAGCGAATCTGAAGAAAACACTCTGATTTGAACCAGTGGATGTTGGTTCATAGCTATGTTTTATCAGCTGTTACTTGTGGATCTTGTACTGTATCTCTTGTAGTTCAGATTCCTCATGGGAAAGTGGAAACAAATAGCACTTATACATGAAAATGAACAACACTTGAAATAACAAATATAAAAAACTCCTGGATAACATAGTACCTGGTCTTTGAGGAACAGGATAAAAATGCAATCGAATCTGAAATTGTGTTCTACTGCTCCCTTTATTGGGAAGCCCTTGTTGTGTCAATCTGTTGAACTCCTTGGAGGACTAAATCCGATGTGCCTTTATCTATGTAATCCTCACTTCTAGGTCAGAACAGCCTTAAATCTCTCTTTCTTCCATGTGCAAGTTGTACTTTGTGGTACTTTTGTAGTTTTATTTTATCCTGTGTTATATTACTGTTATTTATATATGGGCCTTAGCTCCCTAATAAGAGCTTACGTTCTTTGACTACTCTGCTTCTTAGCTTGTTCATTTCTGTATCACGCACTATGTCTTATACAGTATAATTAGTTGCTCGTGAAAGCTGCTCAGTCCATGTTCAATTCAATGGAATTAAAATGGTTGAATTAAGGATGAATGAATGAGTGGACCTTCATACTGATGTGCTACTTTGTGGTAGAAATTACTTGGGAGGTAAGCTAGTGTTTATTGTGTGCTCTGTCTTTCACAGTATCCTGCAGTTGGCATTTCCATTTTAAAAGCGACTAATAACTGAAAATTGAGCCTAATGTATTTTAAATGTTTAGGGAGATTTTTTTTCCTAAAGAAGGCAGTCATATAACGTTGAATTTTAATTCTCTTGAAACACTATTTAAAAATTATTTTTCTCTATTTGGCAATTAGTATGAACATTAATTGTATGAATGGAATTTATATATAGTTTTAGGTTTCATAAGAAAACTATTAAAAGATGCCATGATCCAAAATAATCATAAGTAAATAGAATCACTTATTTTCAGAATGAAAAGATGTTTCCTAGTGGAGATTTGAATAAGCTGTCAGTTATAATGAAAACATGTCACTTTAGCTGAAAATTTAGTTTATCTCATCCTGATCAGATGTAAGTGTCAGGTGACATTAGCTAAATTGGGCTTTAGTATCAACTATAAAACTTAACAATTCCCCATGTACTTGTGAAAGATCATTATTAAAGGCCAGTAATGTTCTAAAATTAAGGCCAAAGCATAGACTGTTAATTCATAATGAAATACTTATAATCAAAGCCTAGATGAGGGTTAATTAGCATTTTTTAAAATACATTTTTTAACTCGTTTTAAATTAGTCAAGGAATTTTTCTCAAGAAACTGGGAAGTCCAAGGATTATCACATAGCTGGATCCAGAGGCTCAAATATCAGGGATTGGCCACTCTCCCAGTGCTTCTCTGTGTATTGTTTTACCTCTCGGACGGAGTCTTGCTACCTGTTGGGAAATGTTACCATCAGCAGCTCTAAACTTCTGTTCTTAAAACTGCCAATCGAAGAGCAGTCTTCCAGCCCTGGGTCCCCATTTCCATGAAATGAAGGAATGGGCTCCCATGATCGTCCCCCAGGACTAAGTCATGTGTCCAGAGTCAGGTCAGTAAGGGACTTTGCTTATCACATCCACCAGAACCATACAGGGTGAGGTCAGGCAGTTGATTTGCTATTTTAGTCCGCATCCACCACCCTTGTCTAAAATCTTGAATCATCAGTGGTCCAGAATTCAGAACTTGTCTGATCTGGGGACACGATAAAGTGCATATTCTGTGTATTACATGACACTCACATTGGGGTCTGGAAAAACAAATGTTAGTCTTGCTGCTGTAAAATATAGGAATATTCACAGAAAGATAACAGAGACAGTATTTATTTTGTTTATCTCCGTATCTCTGGACTTGGCACAGTTCCTGACATATAAAAAGTGCTCAGTAAGTATATGTGTTGAATAAACTAGTAAAGGTATCACAGACTTTATGTCACTACTTCATGGAATTCTAACAGCTGCCCCGATATAGAGATTATTTTTCCTATTCATAATTTACTGATTAAACTTCAGTCTTGCCATTCATAAAAATAGAATAATGATTCTTGGCCGAATGAGTGAGGCTCAGAGAGATTAAACAGCGAAAGGGGTCTGGCAGATTGCAAGGAGCTGATTACATAATAATATCCAGGTCTGCCTGACTTAGTTGCTAAACTTACTTTAGTCCACTGATACCTGCAAATGAAGCTACCTGGTCAAAAGAAGGGATTCCTTAGGAGCTACAGCTTTTTACCCTGTAACAGTTATGTGGTTAGGCACGGCTATGCCATTTTGGGGTGACAGGATATCATCCAAGCTGCAGAATTTTCAAATTATGTATTTTAGAAAGTAGCAAGATTAGGAGAAATCACCTTAATGTAAAACCCTACCTAAACTCGTTGATAGTTCAAATCGTTTGCTTTAATTATCTTAAAAAAAGCTCATTCTACTTACAATCTCAGATTGATGTCACAGTTGCTGCCAGTCTGCCTTGTCTAATACTTGATTAAGCTGTACTTAAACACCAAGTCGAGAGCATTGCCACAGTAACCCATGAACAGAAGCTTACAGTCTTGATTTCTTTGACTCTTTTATAATTGCAGAAACAAAAAGAAAACCTACATCATCCTAAGTGTACAGCAAAAGTTCAGAGGACTCTAATATTGCTTAGTTTTAAGACCAAAAAATGGAATAGTTTGTTGGTGTGGTGGTAAGTTTTACAAGCATATATAGGGAAAGACACATTTAGATTGTGCCAACAGCAATCACATCTTAAGCCCCAATTAAAATGTGACTTTTTAAACTCCAAAAGCCCCATGTGACTGTTCAGCCATCTGTTTAATGAAACAACCACCACTGAGTTGGGCATAGATAATTATTACAGTGAGAACAGTGCTGGGGAAAGATCAACTCATCCCAGTTGAGTATGACAGTTAATTATGAAGAGATAATTAGTGAGGGCTGGTTAGCACTATGTCATATCCAGGAAAGAAATAAGGTAACAAATCTCAATCTAGGTATAGATCATGTAGAATGTGTAGTTATGTACATTTTTGAATTATTATTTTTAATTCTTCTAAGATATATACTAAATAGTAGATTTACTCAGCTATATTCAGCCAGGAGAAGTGTTCTTTTCCATAAATTATCTATTGAACTCTTTGCATTTGATTTTTTTTGTTGAAATATCATTTGAAGTTATTACAATGGAAGCTTTTGTGTTTTAAGGCCACTCTTACTAGTGTAAGAAGGAATCTTTAGCATTTATCCCTGGTGGAACTCATGACTACAGCCCGTAACACACTGCCAGGAAAACACTAAAGAGATGATTTTAGAATAAGCTCTTCACTATTAAATGTAGCGAAGGAAAGGAGAGCCCCCTTGAAGATGGTTCTGAGAACTCATACTAAATAATAGTTTTAAATTTCTCTACGATAACACTGCTTTTATGAGGAGTATAACTGATTAGTTTCCTTCTTGCTATCTTGGTCTGAGTACTTTTGAGTTGTGAAATAGATAATGGCCGCATTATGGAGGAAAAATAAGCAAAAGACTTTCCTATGTAGTATCGTATAACCAGGCATAGCCTAATTGAGCTCTGTGTGTATTGACGAGCATTGGCATTTATTACTGGTTCATCAGTGTTAGAACCAAGGGGATTGTTACCAGGATTGCCTCACAGCAGAGAAAGAACTTCTCTGCCTGCCTCCTTGTTCTCATTTTGGGCATGAAACTAAGCTTTATTATGTTTCATGTACAGTATTTTCTTGGTGCTTCTGGTTGCTTCAGCATGAAACTCTTTTGAATTTAGATTGCATCAGTTTAGAACATGCGATGGTATTTAGATAAGTTCCATTTTATCATGCTATTAATGAAGAAGGGTTTTAAAGAGTTAGTAGGAAAATGTTTTAGGAGGATTTTGATAACTTTACAAGAAGAATTTTAGGAAGATCCTAATATATTCTTTGTTTCAATGCATGATAGAATTCGCTGTACGTGGATTCCTCTGTTGGAATGTGCAGTGTTTCAGAGCTCTAGCTTTCTTTCAACTCACTGAGGCCTTCTTTGTAAAATGAGAATAAACTTTACTAGGGATTATTATTCTCAGTTTACCATCAGACTTAAATATGAATTCAGGTGTTTCCACATCATAGCTGTGTGATCTTGGGAAAGTTATATAGGACTTTAATTTGGTTTTCTTTAAAATGGGTGATATAAGTACTTTTTCTCAAGGGTTGTTTGGAAGAAATTAGATAATGAATCTTAAGATTTTTGTATTAATGCCTCCACATCTAAGCAATCAAGATGAATTAGGCATTATTAATATTTATCTTAAAATTAACTTAGAATGAACAGTACTGGTTTTCTCCTTGGAGGTACATATTTTATCATGTATTTAGGATATTGTAAATTCCTTGAAAAACACATACATGTGTATTAAACTGTAATATGGACTTCATTCATTCATTCTGCCCTTCTCTCCAATGAGCTTGAATCAGTTATGATTGTAATACAAACATGTCTGCTTATTTTTAGTTGAGTCAACAGTTTATATGTAAAGATTTTTCCCTAAAATATTTTATTTTATAAATAATGAATTATGTAAAAGTACTAAGAATACAACAGAATTTAGGAGAGGGAAGAGTTGAGAATTGGGGGACATAAAACCTGGCTTCTGTTTCTAGCTCGGTTTGTCCTTAAGCAAAAATGTTTCTTCAAACTTTAAGGAAGAAACTTGTACTGAATGATTTCTATGGCCATTTACAGTTCTCAGATTATGATCCTACAGTAAACTCAGAACAACTCTATTTTCAAAATTATATTATTTGACTTCTGGCCGTGTCTAATCACGTATCTTTGCTTCTGTTCATTTTTTTCCCACGTAATAGGAAAGAGTACTTAATTGCTTTATCTTGAAGTTGATTTTTTTCCCCAAAATCTTGAAATAATTAGGTTATCCACTGACCTTAAAAAATATCTAGTTCCATTCATTCAGGACATTATTCTAGTTTCTGAGAAGACCAATTAATTATATCTGGGAAAAACCCAACTCTCTCTATCACTTTCTCCAAAAAAAATTGTATGAATTATTATGCACGGTAACTTATACTGTTCTAATAAAAGTCATTTCCCATTTTGTTTTTAAATATTAAAAAAAGAATTTGAAAGGAAATGCTACCAACTAATTTTAATTAAAAAGATAATTTACCTTGTATTCTCTCTGTTAACAAACTACCAGGTGTGTGAGGAATGTATGTGTTTATTACTACCATTTAATCAGCTTAATGAAGCTCCATGGCCTTATATATTCCTAATTTTGAATAGAGATACCAGGTAAAGAGAAAAAATAAAAGGAATGAAGAACAGAAATAGGTCTCTGAATTTTATGTGCCTATCAATAATTGGATCAGGAAAATAGAGACTACTGATATGTTATTTAGCTTCTGTTAATTCAGTCCCTAAAACCAAATGAAGTGTCAAAAAATGTAGTTTATAGAGGTATGAACTCTCACTTCTATCTGAATAATGCTAGCTACAATCAAATAAATGATTATTTTTATAAGGGAATGTTCTTATTCCTGTTTTTCCTGTAACACCGTTGCCTTTGAGGCAACAGAATTCAATTCAGAACAAGAACATTGTGTATCCAATTCCCACGGGGTTTAAAGTATAATTTTGAGCCATGCTATGGCCACCTTTTAATGAAACACTGATTTTTGTAGCTTAGTATATTTTCAATTCTGAGCTAGACTCTCTTCTCCATATTCAACAAAGTACAGAATGAAATGAAGCAATATGCATTTTGAAATGATATATACATCTTTATGACAATTTAAAATTTTTTAAATGTTTACATCATTTGACCCTCTCTGTTCCCAGCCCACAGTCCTGGCTTTGTAATTTTCTTCTCCAAACTATTCTTCCTGCTACCTCAGGGGGGCCTGTTTTCTTTCTTTTGCAAAAATCACATTCAAAATATCCTAATGCTTTATCGTCAAAGTTGTCTAGCCATCACTTCTGGCATCTCATAGGGTTAGCAGGTGGAGACTGCACCCTATACCTTTCCTACCTCTTGCCTACAGAGGCTACTTTGGAGGTGGAAACATGGGGGAGTCAGCTGAGGCAGCAGCAGAATTGCTTCCTAGTTCACGAAAGGTCAAAGCCTGGTCTCTTCTGCACTGAACAGATTCTACTGAGGAGTATCTAGTAAACCACTGTGGTCTGAATTTAGCTGTTCTAGAGTATTGTTTGAGATAGAGAGGTTGTGGTTCAGCTTGCTAAAGCACATCATACATGCCAGAGTTAGCAAAATGAATCAAGTGCAATAAAGGCATGTTCACATTCATTTACAAAACTTAATTAAAAGATCTCTATTAGTTGGGAGACCTCTAATAAATATGTATGGCATCCGTGCATATTTTGGACTTAGGCTTTGAAAAGTCTGAGATGGCATACCATTATATGTGTTAGATTGCTGAAAAACGCTTATTTTATAATTTCATATTTTGCTATCTCATCTGGTTTAATTTTTGTGTTACTTCTTATCTGTCATTCGCTTATCATAATTTTTTTAAAAACCTGTTTAGTATCATTAAGTACTTCATCTTTCAGTTAGATAATTTTGCATGTAATTATGGGGAAAAATGGAAACCTTTTCTGATTATCACAAATGATATGGAGAATCACAAACAATTTGTAGTTAATTAGGAGCTTAGTCGGGGGGTGAATGAATTTCTATGTGGGCTACATAGAATATGGATTTCTAACATGTACCTGTTAGATTAATAATAGTAACATATATTTTATAAATAAAACAAATCATGTAGGCACACACAGCACATCTCACATCCAGAACATCAAATTTTTATTATAACAAAATTGTTCTGACTGAATTTTTAGTTTGTTTTTAAGCTAAAGTAAAGTTTTTGGGTTTTTTTTAAGGATTGTAATCACATCAATTGTGTCACAACTTAGACTGTAAATAGTCATGATATTTCATATTAAGATTGTTTGATATGGTCTGAGTGTCTGTCAGTTTTTCCAGCTGTTTCAGCCCTGTCACTTGTTTTTGTTTTGTTTTGTCGTGCATTGTCATATAAGAGAATTAAAGGACTTGTTTTACTTGCAAAACCCAGTCAGCAATTGTACCACTGCCTGTTCAAATGCCAGCTTAATGTCTCAGTTTAAACACTTGTGACAAAGGAGCTGTGGGGATGAATGATGGATGTGTAGCGAGTCTAGCTTTAACCTCTAACTAGCTTTCATTATTCATCTTTGCAATTTCCATTTCCTCTTTCTATTGAAATCAGTTCAGTTGAAATACATGGAGACTCCTGCCTGTCCTATGAGATCTTCTGAGCATAGCATTGGTCTGTTAATGATACTGTTAATAATTTTTTCATGTTTTTCTCTCTCTTTTCTTTTAGTCTCGACCTATTCCTTCCCACCTTACTTCAGCAGTTGCAGAGAGTATCTTGGCTTCAGCCTGTGAGAGTGAGAGTAGAAATGCCGCCAAGAGGATGCGTCTGGATAGACCACAGGTACTGAAGAGTGTTGGGGTCTGGTGATCACCAGCTATAGCAAATACGGTTACGTTAATCTGATTTATGGAGAACAGAATCTCTGGAATGGATTTGAAGTCCACAGAGATATAATTTTTCTGTCTTTGTGATATGAATTTAAACTTGAAATGCATGTCCATGACATCAGTGGAGATGCAATGACAGAAATTTTCTGCGATGAAAAATGGACAACTGTAAAATTAATGTTATAATTCTATTTAGTAACCTATTTGAAGGCCACTGACTTCTTTAAATAAGAGGCTCTAACTGATCATTTACAATAGTTTTGTAAATTGACCTGATCGTTTATGATAGTGACCTGATTGTGTTCTTTTTGAATGAAAATGAACCTCTCTTTAATTTCCTCTGGTCCACTGCTAAATGTTAATACATTATGCTGGGTGTGGGGAAAACACAACATGATCTTGAAGACTAGAAAGCCATAAAATGGGGTATAAAATAATGAAAGTTTATGTCCTGGGCTTCCCTTCACATTAACAAATCATTTACTATATAAACATTAAGTATCACCTGTCTATGTCTCTTTTCTAAGGCTGTATATCCATGTGATGTAGATGTGTATATTTTTTGTGCATTGTTCACTGATGTTTCACTCAGTTTTTCCCTTGGTTTATCTGCTTCTATCTGTCTCTCCCCTTCTCATGTCTGGAATGTTTTTTCTCGGTTTCCTTTTTCTGTTAGCCCTCTTTCTTAATTACCCATGATAAATAACTAAATTGTAATATATAATTTTAAATATTATACATAAAGTATGCCATATTCTGATTTTTAAATTATTTTTACAACAAATGATCTGGGTGCTTCATATTTCTGATTGAAGCTGGGTTAAGGAGACTAAATTGTCCGCCCAATTTTGTTGTTCCTGTGAGCCAGTGAGTTTCAAAGAAAATGGAAAAAAAAGTCTTTCTATTCCAGGCTTAGAATATTTTAAAATGTTTTAGAATGGCATTATTTTTTAATTGCTATGTTTTTACTTGATATAACGTGCCAATAATTCTAAACAATGCAAAAGATGAAGCCTTGAATTAAATAAAAAATATGGTATTAGCCTCAGATAAAATATATACGAAAATGCTGATTTGGAATTTGCCAAACATATTTATTCACATACACATGTCCTCAGTTGAGACGTTTGTCATTATTATATCTCTAAAATATATCTTGCTTAAAATAAATTACAGGCTATTATACAGTACCCTATTTAGCATAATGATTAAGACTGCCCATTCTGGAGTTAAATACAACTGATTTTGATTATCAGCTCTACCCTTACTAAGTATGTGACCTTCAGCAAATTATTCCAGTTCTTTGTGCTTCAGTTTTCTCATATGTAAAATTACAATAATAATAGTACTAATCTTATAGGGGTGTGTGAGAACTCGAAATGATAGATTTATGTTAGGTACTTAGAAATTTGCCTGTCACATGGTAAGTATCAAAAAGTGCAGCCTAGAAGAGGTTATTTTAATTGATGTTCTAGCTTTTCTGTCATTGCATTGGTATCAGTAAGACTATAAAGGAGCATTAATAGTACTATCTCAGACATAGGAGTTTTGAATTCAGACTAAGTCCATTTGAGAAAAGATCATTATTCTAGAAATCGGTATGGTACAATTCTGGGATTGAAAGGACTCTCCTGGTTGTCAGTTCGCCACATACCTCACCCAGTCTACACCTAGACTATCCTTGAATCATAGTATCAATCATCTGCCACTGTTGTTATGAAAATTAAATGACTGATTCATGTTATGTACTGCCTACAATCTCCTTCTACAAGATCCCCAAAGCTTCTCATCCACCAATATCTGGTCCAATCACTTAACCTCTGTTGGCCTAATCTGTAAAGTGAAGGATACAAATATAAACTTATTTCTTCTTACTACGAATTCTATAGATTTCCCTTGGCATGCAGCACAAAGGTTTCTACCATGTGGATTTTGCATTTTCATCAAAGCATGGAGATGGGGGCGAGGAGAGCTCCCCTAATTGCATCTAAACACTCTGCCTGAGTAGAGACAACCAGGCTTCTTTTGGGTGTTGGCAATGACATCATCCTTTTCTAGGCACATTCTTAACTCAACTCATACTTCTTAGAATTTGCTAGTGACTCAAAGATTCTTCATTGTGTCCCTGCCTTTCTGTTGGTGCATGAAGGTTCAACAACGAGACAGTTAAAATCTAAATTCTGTTCAGCTGCACATATAACTGCCTGCTGCCCCTGGTCAGCCACACGTAGGGCTGCAATTATATGTGTCCTTCAGAATTTATGAGACTTGATAAATTAATTGGGCTTTATAAAGCTCTCTGAGCTATGAACATGAAAGGTACTATGGATGTGTTAAATACTTTATTTCATATGTCCACCTTGCCCCAGGATCCAGAGGAGGCAGCCTCAGCCCTAAAGCAAGCCAGTGGCAAGGGCAGGAACCTCCTGCCTCATCAGGAACCAGAGGACACCTGACTGAGGTCAATCCCCAGTGCATTATAGAATATATGCAGCATTTCCTTTCTTTTAACATGAAAATCTGGAATTTTTGTGTTACCTAGGAAATCCTTTCTCACTTTGACAATTCAAAAGATGCACAGAGCCAGACTTCACATTTATAATTCTATGACATAACTCAAATTGTCTTTATATTTGTTATCTAGCTATTATTTCACTACTATTTCCTTAAAAGCAAATCTGTCTCAGTGTTTGATTACAATTCATCTCATCAGAGAGACAGGCAGAAAGTGAGAGAGATTAGAACCATCCAATTGCTGGTCATTTATCTCCCATCGGTGTAAAGTTGCTGCTCTTTTGGAGGGATATATATTTTATTCCTAGGCTTGCTGAAATTTTTGATTAATGTGAGGGTTCCTTTGGTTTCTTTTCTCTATTTAGTTCTTTCAGTTAAATTAGCTTGTAGTTTTATGGAAGGAATCACGTGAAACCAATGGTCAAGGGCTTCTTCGGCAGATCCAGCCCTCATGAAGGAGACTGCAGAATGAGTGCTGGGTGACAGATTTTGTGGTGACTGGGACAGGTGGGAAATCAATGGTCAGCTGTAATGTGGCACCTTTGACTTTGTTGAAAAGAACACCGTAGGGGGAAAGGGGAAATGGCATGTTAGTTGCTTATGACATAATAAAAGGTGAGAAAGCAGGGGAAAAGATACTGAAAACTGATATATCACTACAATGAAAAAGCAAATCACTGTTAGTAAACCAGCAGGAAACCATTGGCCCAAGACCTAAAAATATTTAATAAGCCCATAGTTCCTGCTACGCTGTTTTCCACAGTACTGGTGAATTCTCTGCGACCTGTATCTTTTTATGATTTTTCCCTTGTTCTGTTAGGGTGCTAATGAGTGAGCATGTTATTAAAAGAAATGTAATTGTAGTTATTGAGGTTGAAAATACAGCCACATAAGCACAGTGTCATTTTAATGCAGACGTTTCATTTTGTCATGGATGTATTTGAAGACGATCTAAAATACCACTGTCAAGACAGCTTTTGAAACAGGCAGCTCTCCTTTCTTATTTCCTTCTGTATTTGCAAGTCGTTTTCACAGTGCATAATTGAAAGAAATATTTTTTCAATAGGATTTTATGCATAAATGTAAACATTGTGATAGTAACTGAGATAGGGTTTGAAACCTATTTCTGTGGCCTTTCAGCCTACACTCGCATACCCCTACCCTCAGTCATCCTCGGCTTTCATTCTACTTCTAGCATTTGTTTTTCTTATATACAATATTTTGGAGAAAGAAAACTGTATCTTTGAGTGTTCCAACGTGTGTTTCAGCGTGGCCCTTTCATCCAGAGGAGAAAATATACTATATAAGAGAAATAAAGTACCACCTAGAGTGGTTCCTTGAATATATTGTATTTCCTCTGAACATGCATAATTTTAAACAATTGAGATAGAATGTACTTCCCGAGTCATCTAACTGTAATAGGCCTTATTTTCCTCGTTAGTAATAATAATAACAGCAACAGCAGGAACATGCATGGATGCAGCACTGCGTGAGGGGCTTGGGGGTGGGGGGTTGCAAGCCTATTTGGGGTAACTGTCATGGCTTTTCAGGAAGTGGAGACGCTGAGGCTTAGAGCTCTTAGGTCAGAGCTGCTCAGAGCGGATCCCCACTTGGATCCAGTCCTTGTGCTTTGTAAAATCATGCTTATAGTAACATTTTTTAAAAAATCTTTTCAGACATGCAGGCTTATTTTTGATAATTTAGGAAATAGAGTAATGCATAGAGAAGAAATACAGTTGACTAGTAAAGCCACTATTCAGTTTTATAGTATAATTCTTTCTACTACTCATATTTCTATGCAAAACTTCCTGTTTTAAAAAGCAAAATAGCATCACATTGTATCCTTCCATTTAGCTTGATGGTGTGAATATTTATAGTATCGCTATGTAAGTTTATCATTTATTTTTAAAAGCCACTTAATAATCCATCATGTGTTTTCTAAATTATTAAATGCTGATTTTATTTTTTAGGATAAATTATGAGAACTGGGTCAAAAACCAGCAAGGATCTTAAAACTCTTAATATATATAAGGTCCATGCCCTTAATTTCTACCATATTCCTATAAAAATAAGCATTTTTGTTGGTTTTATAAAAGTATGCCCATTAAAAGCTTGATTTAACAAGCTTTAATTTCTGAGAATCCTTGATTTTTAACCAGTGGTTCCTAAACCTTTCAAACATCGCATGTCTTTTTTATAATAATCACCTTGAAATGGCCCACTTCTAGATTCTGAAATGCAATTTATAGTTAACACAGATTATCTCTGCTCACAATTTATGTAAGTATAATGTCTTGATTTCAATATAAATAATACATTATTTATTTAAAAAGTAATATATAATCAAATAACATGTATTTTGGTGTGGCAATGTTGGGATTCCACATCACTAGAAGATACAATGAAGTCATCAACTGCTTCTACCTGTCCCTCAAGTCAGTGAAGAAGCAGCAGCTACAACTGTTCTCTGATACATGTGTGTTTTGGCAACTCACAGCATTCGGTGACATGAACTTTGCAAATGGTGAAAAACTGTTGATACAGTTCCAAACTAAACATAGCACAATACTCTCTCAATTTACATGGTAGTATATTCCTGAGACAATACAACATATATTTTAAAGCATGCACAAAAAGTTTGTTCTTATACCTAAAATGAAATTAAACTTGAGGCTCATAAAATCCTATTCAGGCTTTCACCTAACAGAAATATCCAGCAGGACTTTTTAAAGTTCACATGGGAACAGGGACAATTCTTGGTTGAATTGGTACATCCTGGAGCATGTCTGAGCTTCCCCATAAGCTGGTCTTCCCACTTCATGCCTATTTCACCTGCTGTATATTTTCCAAACGTCCCCTAGGAGTGGTAATACTCTTTCTGAGAAGCACTGCTATGGACAGACTAGTTTAGGATTTGAATACAGGAATGAGAATAATAAATTGTCAGATCTATTCCTTGATAATGAACGCTTAACTCAGTTCCTCCCATTTTGAGGAGACTGGCCTTGAGGTTCAAAACCCACAATTTTCCATAAGATTTGCACTCATTACGTCAAATTAATTCTCCCTCCATCCTTTTTTCTATCTTCTATTTACTTTTTTCTTTTTAAATTTGCCAGAGCTTAAAAGTAAAAATTACATGCTGTAAGATAAAAATAACTTAACCAGGCCCTTTGGTTTAATTTTATTTCTTTGCAGGAAGGTGGTAAATGTCAGTGGCCATAACAATTATGCCCCCAGTCAAAAAAACTAAGCCACATATGATTACTAATTCCAGTTGTATTCTTAAAGTATAATTCCATTTTGTATTCATCATTCAACTATTTTCAATATCTCCTGAGATTATAGTTACATTCTTTTCTAATTTGGAAGTCACCATCAATTAAATTACCATGTTTAACATTTACAGTAGGGATGCCACAACATCCAGCAGTTTGCTACAAATATAATGCCACACAAGACAAGACTCAGTAATCTTCAAAAATGCATGCTTCCATCAGCTTCAATCATTCATAAATATGCTGTTTGCACACTCACTATTGGAGGGTGTGACTAGGTGTACACTGAACCTTCTATTCACTCACGTGGTCTCTGAAATACCTGGCAGGGTTTAGTAAGTAATCATATTCCAAAGGAAGATAGGTTTTCTCACATAGGAAATAGCTAACACAAGTAGGTAGTGAACCATGACTTTAAGTTCATGAGCACCAAGGGGTGAACAAATTAGTAAACTGATCCAGAGAGACTTAAATACATTCTCACTACTGCATACCAACCATCTTACCTCTATTGTACCAGAACAGACTCTCGGAACGGTTATAATCACATTTTTAAATAATAAAAGTAGGGAAATATTATACGTTCCATTATATTTTTGTAAACATAGCAATTTTATAAACATAAAAACTAAGGAAAAGTAAATATATGTACCAAATGAAAATGTTTTACAGATACATAAAATATCACTTATGGATAACAGCATTAAATATTTAATATTCTAATTTAAAATTTTTAGTTCATTGTGCATGTTATATAATAATTGAGAAACATGGTTAAATAGTTTTACTGGAATTTTTATTTGCTCTGTAGGGAAGAATATTTGACCTGTATTCTGTTGGTATTTTGTGAGCAAGATAATTGCTTTACGAATCTGTTTTCTTTCAGCATTAGCTTAATAATGTGGCTGGACTTCAAATAGGTATTATTTCCAACTTGAGTTCTTGCAGGATAAGTTTTTAATGACAAGAGTTTTAAATTCTTGTTTTCCCAAGGTTTTTGAACTGCTCTAGGTGGTTCCTTAAATATTTCATTGTATCTGTATCAGCAAGGAATAAATATGATTAAAGGAGAAAATTAGTTCTAAGTAGCCCTAAAGTAGTTTATTTAGCAAATATTCATTATATGGAAGACATTTTGCTTGGTACAGAGGCTACAAAACAAGGATGGGGTACCTTTACTGAGGATTTACCTGGTACTAGATTTACTTAATATCACTTGCTACTGAGCAGGTGTTTTTATTCTCTCTTTGCAGATGAATGAAACATAACACGTTTTTTCTAGAAACTCACATTCTATTAAAAACAAGCAAAATTAGTATGGTAAATGAAAGTATAAGGGTGTGATCAGATTGTTGTGAATGCCAGAGGAGTGTTCTTCTAATTCTGCCTGGAAAACCCAGGAGGGCTTCCCAGAGGAGACACTATTTGAGCTGGACCTTGAGAAATGAAGGCGATTATGAGAGACAAAAAAGCTAGCGGTTGATATTCCAGACACATGGAGCCTTTCCAAGCATGAAAATTTCTTGAGTATTAAAAACCATAATCTCTGTAAGTGAAACTTGAGATTCCTGGGAAGAAATAAAAGGAGAGGGGATTGAACATGAAGGTTTAAATTAGATTGTGGGCATTTTATATGCTCTGTTACGTTACTTGGACTTTAAGTACATGCCAGAGATGAGTGGGAAGGAGAGTGACATGTCCAGTTTTTAGGAAGCTTCAGAACACTAGGGACAACAAAATGTAGATATGTACTAGGGGCAAAGGTGAGGTCCCAATTCAGCAAGAATTCCTTTCTCTACTGCCTACATTTCAGATTTTCTATTTAAATGTGACAATATTTAAATTCGAGCTAATGCCAAAAAATAATTATGAAGATTAATCTGCTATAGGATATTTCGAAGTTACAAATGAGTGATTTGGGAATACCTGCTCTTCCATGCTGCAATGTTAGCTCAGCTAATGAGGAATCAAAGTTTAATATTCTCCTATAGTGTCTACTAATATATAACTGTATGCATAGATTGTTATTCTTTCTATCATAAATGTTTTTCATCTTTTTCTCTTTTTATGATGTCTCAAAAAACTGACATTATGGTTTTCCTCAAAAGTGACTTTTTATCTTTTTTTTTCCCTTAACTTGAGAGTAAGGTTACTTCTGTGTAATATTTCCTTAGTGTGTGTATTTTCACTATATAATGTATATCTAAGTAGTGATGTACGAGGTATGATTCTCTTGGTCTCTCAATAGTACTATGTAGCATGTAGATCAAATGGTTTCCCTTTTTTATGGATGAGGAATCTGAATCCGAGAAACTTTCTTTTGGATACATCTATGTAGTTTCGGGTGGGGGGAAACTGGGAACAGCCTCAATTTCTGATTTAATTTTTTGTCTTTCTGTTACTCATTTTGCTTTACTATTTGATTTTTTGGCTTCATTGAGAACGCTCCCATGTTTGTATAGAAATGATTCTTTTTTAATTTTAGGTGAATCTTTGGCTTAGGATGTTATTAATTTCAAGTGGATCAATGTCAGGATATGAGTGGGTGGTTTGAATTTCTCTCTTCAGAGAGAGAAATTCATCATAATATGTTGATTCACTTTTCGTTGCCAAAGTCAGGGGAACATATGGTTTACTGGGTTCTCTATGAAGACTGCATTTTTGTTAATATTATTTCTTTTAAAACCAGTTATTTTAGGCTTAGCAGACAAATGAAGAGTCTGACATATTTTGTTTGTGCCAAATATATTCATTTTTATAATTTATTTCTCATAATCTGTTCATTCCTTGTCGTCTTTTCTCTTTAATCTAGCCACTTTAAAATCCATTAGTTACTCTGAAACAATAATTTTATGTGTATTGGGGAAATTCAAGTTTATAATGAAATTAGATAATATAATAGCTTGACAAATTGGGCTGTGCTTCCTAATGAAATTTATGATGTTTAACATGACTCAGGTGGTAAATACCACGATCCCAGTGGCCTCGAGAAATACACATTGTTCTCTTAGTTACTCAGCATTTTGGGAAAGCACGGTTTCTGCAGAGCTAGGTATTCTACATAGCTGTGGCTTAGCCTTTATTACGAATGATTTTACTTTCATGTGTAGTGGAAATATTCCTAAAATCTCAACGCATCTTCCTTTCATGCCATAAGTCTTCCGATCATAACTTTTGAAGATGGATTTAGTTATTAATATTAATCTTTACTAAGGATTGTGTGGTGCTGACATCAGAGCTTTAGCTACAGACATAGGTACTGCAGAGCAGGTGATATAACAAGTGATCTTGTAAAGTCTGTCCTAGAGAAAGCTCCCTAAGGCAGGTCAACTCGCTTTATTGGTAATTTACCTCTTTCTCGTAATAGGTGAAGGGAGCCTGAGTTTCTGATAGGCTTGGCAGCAAAATTGATCTTCACCTATTAGCTTTGCTGAAATGGATCAATGTCTCATATAATCTCTCTTCCTCAGGAGGAAACCCCATCTTTCCTATGCTATCAGTGTTCTTTGCCTGTCAACAATATTAATTTTTTTTTGCTTCAACAATCCAGTGGCTTTTCAATGTCCAAGACAGTCTGTATTTGTACTTATTTATACCCTGTTAAAAGAATATAAGGAAAACTACCTCTCACTGTTTTAGGAGTTTATGCAAAGCTATTTTCTAAGAGCTCTTACTGCATTCACTCATCAAGGGGAAAGTGATGTTTATATAGGTCAAAAACCAAGTCACATTTATTTTTAAGCTCCCTTAATATTTTGCCTTGAATGCAAGTAAGATCAAGATAGCATTTTCAATGAAACAATTAAGTTGAAAGACCAGTGAGATTCCTACATTAAGATTAAACTTCTCATTAAATCATTTCTCTGGTAACATTCCATGTTCTTATTTTTCTTGGTTTTGGTGCTAGTTCTGTTTTTCAGAAAACAATAGTGTACTCTGGGCCTGATATTCAAGGACCCTGAAGGAACTTTCAGTGCCCGGCAGGAACCTTCGCTTTTTTCATCCCTGAGGTTTGAGACTAGCCACCTATTCCCAAATCATTTGTGAAAATCTCAGTGAGATTTAATCGAGGTCGGGGTTCTGAGTTCTAGAAAGAGGGCAGAAAGCAACAGTACAAAAAGAAGTCATACTTGTAACTGTAAATGTAAGTTATAAAATTGGTAGATGTAAGTGAAAAGTTTATCTGAATCCTGTAGGCATTATGATTTCCACCAATAAATGGCAATTAAAGTAAAGCTTTCTACTATATGCCAATGCCTTTCCTATACGTTATTTATTTTTGCTACATGATTGCTTTTGGGTGGGGAGACCTGACAAGTTTAGAGAAAGAACTTAGCCTTTGATTCAGGCCTTTGGAATATAGAGTCTGGAAACTCAGAAGCAGTGGGATGTTTTAACTATAATACATATGTGGGCATTTACTTGAAGTTGCTAACACATACATAACTTTTCAAAGAAGAGCCTCTTTTCCAAGTTTTTAAACTATCATTTTTATTATAGGACATACTGGACTCAAAAAACGTTAGAGCTTCCGAGAACCTCACAGACCACTTAGTTCAATAAGTTTATTTTATAAAAGAAACAGGTCTGGAAAGGTTTATTTTTAGTTTAGATTTTCCTCCCTTCCTCCCTCCCTCCTTTCCATTCTCTTTCCTTCTTTTTCTTTCTTCCTTTCTTTCTTTCTTTCTTTCTTTCTTTCTGTCTTTCTTTCTGTCTTTCTTTCTGTCTTTCTTTCTGTCTTTCTTTCTGTCTTTCTGTCTTTCTTTCTGTCTTTCTTTCTGTCTTTCTTTCTGTCTTTCTTTCTGTCTTTCTTTCTTTCTTTCTTTCTTTCTTTTTCTCTCTTTCTTTCTTTCTTTCTCTTTCTTTCTTTTTCTTTCTTTCTTTCTTCACTGATTTTTTTCATATTTCACTAGAAACAGAATTTCTCTTTAAAAAGAAGGAAAACAGACCAACACAGTACAAAGAATTTAGCTCCCTTTGATTTCAAAGTAATGTTCTGAGTAATGAAAATCAGAATGCTTCATAAATTTCAAATCTTAAGGCCATCATACATTCACAGCATGCAAGAATTTGAATACTCTTTTGAATGCAGAGCTCAGAAGGTCACATTAGTTTAATTCAATTGCATTTTTCTGTCATTTATTACTGCCTGTGAAGCAAGTTTGAGAAGTCCAATGAAGCTGTCAAGCTTTGTATGTCTCCATAAGTGTGAGGAAAATTTCCTTTCCAGGGAACTGCTCAGCTATCTGTGTATCTTCTTTAATTCTTTACATAAGATCCTACATTTGAGGACATTTTAAAAAATACAGAATCCTTTCTGCAGTTTTTTATTATTTTATTTTATTTTATTTATTTATTGGCTGCGTTGGGTCTTCGTTGCTGCACACAGGCTTTCTCTAGTTGCTGCGAGCGGGGGCTACTCTTCATTGTGGTGTGCGGGCTCCTCATTGTAGTGGCTTCTCTTGTTGTGGAGCATGGGCTCTAGGCACGTGGGCTTCAATAGTTGCGGCACATGGGCTCAATAGTTGTGGCACACAGGCTTAGTTGCTCCGTGGCATGTGGAATCTTCCCAGAGCAGGGCTCGAACCCGTGTCCCCTGCATTGGCAGGCAGATTCTTTACCACTGCGCCACCTAGGAAGTCCTCTGCAGTTTTTTATGTTAAATGAACTTCTTGAATTACCATGCATTTGATCATTCGTATTCTAAGAACAAAATTTGTTGAAACTGTTTCAGATACCAAGATTCAGGATTAAATGCCAAGCTCTTCATCATTCAAAGTATCATCTCTACTATATTGGAGAAATAAATCAGGTCATGTATGGGTAACATAACATACATAATTATACTAATGTTTGTGTGTTCTCTTACACCTTAATTTGAATGCACGTAATTTTTCTCATTTAATTTTTTCCCCAAAACTCGGTGATGTATACGTCATTATTATTCTTACTCATGACTAAAAATTACACAAAGAGGAAATGCAGTGCCTCGTTGTTGCTCCTGTTTTCTGTCTATAGAAAGGACATTTGGGGGCCTCAGAGATGTGCGATTGTGGAGCAGAATCTTTAATGCTCCAAGCATACCGTCTTTCCACAAGTACGTCTTTGCTCTGGCAGTCTGCCAGCTCCAGTTGCACTCCTGTATTTATTTGTACACCCATCTCAAAGTGCACCTGCTTTAAGAAGCATCTCCTGGACCAACTCTCAGCCCACAAAGCTAAGTCCCTTTTCTCCTTCTCTATGTAGCAACGACTATTGGCATAGCATATTTTAGGACTTGATTATATTCCCAGGTAACATTGTAATGGCCTCCAGGTGTCTTTTGGAATATTGCCTCTATAATTTTTTATCACTCTGTGGGATTAAAACAGCTTTGGCTTTCATCACTCTGAGCCCCAAAGATACCTAGTTATGTACTGGGATGAGGATAAGCACTAAATAAACATCCATGTTTGATGTTTACTGATGTAGCATGGCAAAAAGTTCAGTTTTAAGGAAGGAAAGAGCCTTTTAATGAGGTGCCTGCCAACACAATAGGAAATGTTCAAGCCTGAGAATGGTAATATGTAGCCAAATAGAGCAGGAATCATTGCAATTAATATTGCAATTTAAAATGTTGTCTGACAGCTTGGTAAACACAGTTTTAACACCAAATGGGGAAAATCACAAATACAATATGATAGGAAGGAAGGGTATAGGCTGGGGAGAGGATGTCTCACCATTTAGTTCTTTGAGCACTATTGCTTTCCACTGTTCAGTGAGAAAAAGAAGGCAGCTATTAGGTTCCTGACAAAGCAATTATAGCGAGACACAGACACTGGGAGCTGACCTGACATTTGCCCTTGGGTAGTTGTCATAGCAGCAGGCTGAATGGAGCAGTTTAGTACAATTGCTGCTGCAGGCTCCAGACGGAAGAAGTTCCGCCCTAAATGCAGCACATTTGAACATTAATATATAAGTATATGTATTAATTGTTCCTTAGTGGTGGCTGTCTCTCTTTCTCCTTTACTCGGCACTTATCTAATTTTAAGGATTCTTTTCATGAGAAGTCCATATTCAAAGGCAACGACAACTATGTGCCTTGGGAGGATTTGCAGTGATGTGTCCAGGGTATCAGTCCTTGGGGAGAAGTTATTTGAAACAGCGTTGCTAACAAAAGAAAGATTTAGATGCTGTAAACTGGATGTAGCTTTTTTTTTTTATATAGCTATGTATGTTGTGTCCATTCTTATCAAATAAATAATTTTTGTCCATGTTACTCTTTGCTTATTCCCAAATATATGCTTGCACCTCTAGAGCTGTGTATCATACACAAGAGATAGATGTTTAAAGTTATCTATAGAAAGATGAATATGTAGGTAAATACATTATGTCCACATAAAGGAGAGGGTATCTGTCAGTATGTTAAAAAAAAAAAGGCTTTGGGATCGTTACTGGGGTACTCATTTGAGTTTTTAAAATACTGCTTTTAGTTTAGTAGCCTAAATTTGGTGTTAATGTGGACATGTTCTCCAAAAACTGAAGTCTTAATAGCAACATTTAAGTTAAATATCATTATATAGTCATATTTTATAAATATTTATTAATGCATGCATAATCTCTAAACACTCAAACTGTTAACTGCATAATTTTTTAGCAAAAATATGATTTCTATTGCAGTGATAAATAAAATATATGATAATCTTCTGCCTAAAACAAACAAAAAGAATAAAAATCCTAATATTCTACATGATCAGCAGACCTGTATATTCTAAATCATGACCTTAAAAAATTTCTAATGGATACATGTATATGTATGGCTGGGTCACTGCTGTGTACCCGAAACTATTACAACGTTAATTGGCTATACCCCAATATAAAATAAAAAGTTAAAAAAATGTTTCTAAATATTTTCTAAATCATGATCTTATAGAATTATGGAGTAAGCATCAGGAAAGGATCATAAAAGATTAGTAGACTCACATCCAGGAGGATGTATTGGTTCTCTTCCACAATCAATATATATATTCCTAACTTTAGAGTAAACTGAAAAATGACATTTTTTCACTCAGTTTTTTTGAGCTGATGAATATATAAATAATGCTACTGACAAAGGAAAAACAGAAATATAATCTGAATAGTAATAATTTATTTTTGCTTAAAGCTTGAGGAAAATTAATATGATATATTAACTCTGTAGTAATTTCAAACAAGCATTTCAGAAATTACTAAAGGAAACATAGAATAATCTGAATACATAATAACCTAAATTTAAGATATCAAATTAAAATTGAATTTTGTCTCTGTTATGACTCAGGTTGGAAATTAGGGGACTTTTCCAAAAAGCCTGGAAGCACAATTTGTTTGGACATGAGAATATGCAAATGTTAAAATTTAGTGTATTGTTATGAACTTACTTTTAAGAATGTATTTAAAAATATAAAATATATTCACTTCAATCGCACAAAAATTGAAGGTATATCCCATCCAATCTAAATCCATATATTATATATGAAGAGAGATACTCACCTGTATTATTCCCCTGGTAAAACCTTAAGCAACATTTGTCTGCTGCCTCAGGCCATTGAGATACAGCTGACTAACCATCTCTATATTATCGCAGTCTACAGGAAAGTATTCAATGAATACACATTTAGAGATGAGGAAAACTGGCTTACTTTTCTCCTCAGAGATAACTTGAATTAGGAATTTTCAAGTCATTTCATTCATTAAGTAATCAGTGAAACACCATACCAAAATCTTTATTTTTTATGTTAAGTTTAGAAGTGACCCAGGAGAGTGTGATCTGACATTCAGTGACTATTGAAAACAACTGCAGGAGAACAGTGCCAAGAATTGGGATATCTAACACATAGAAACCTCTTACTTGAAAGTGTTAGAAAAGTTAGTAAAAAATGATTTAAACAAAAGGGAAATTATAAGCCCAGGTAACTAAAAATTCTATAAGTAGGCCAGCTTTATACGTATGTGGGTTGATTGTCTTATAGATAAATAGGATCTCTCTGAGAGGTCTCTTGGCTCTATACCATCTTTGTTGTTTCTATTCTCAGTTTCTCCCTCATGGTAACAATGTGGCTGCAGCAGCTCCAGTTTTTCATCTTCACAATTGACTATGATTGGGTTACACATTCAACCCTGAAGCAACTGATGAGGCCAGGAGAACAGAATAAGTTGCATGCTCAGTTTTGGATTCATGGATGTAGTCAACTATGCACAGCACATGGAATAAGTGGGAGAGGAAAATCAGATATAGTTACTAAGAGAGGGAGGGGAGGAGATGAATGCTGAAAGGTCAAAATAAAATAATGTTTGCTCTAGTGGGCTATTTTAGTTTCCTAGGGATCCCATGACAAAGTACCACTAACTCAGTGGCTTGAAACAACAGAAATTTATTATCTCACAATTCTGGAGTCTAGAAGTCCAAAATCAAAGCCCTAGAAGGGCCATGCTCCCTCCAAAGCTTCCATGGGAGGATCCTTCCTTGCCTCTTCCAGCTTTTCTCATACCCTTAGGCATCCCTTGGCTTGTAGCAGTCATCACTGCCTCCATCTTCACATGACCATCTTCCCTCTGTGTCTACATCTCTTCTATTCTTATAAGGATACCAGTCACATTGGATTAGGGCCCACCCTATTCAATGCGGTCTCATCTTAACTAGATCACATCTGCAAAGACCCAATTTCTAAATAAGGTCATATTTGTAGGTATTAGGGCTTAGGACTTCAGCATATTTTTTTTAAAAGTACTCATTAAATCTTTTTTTAAAGACTTATTTTATTATTTTTTTATTTATTTTTATTTATTGGCTGTGTTGGGTCTTCGTTGCTGCACACAGGCTTTCTGTCGTTGCGGAGAGCGGGGGCTGCTCTTCATTGCAGTGCATGGGTTTCTCATTGCGGTGGCCTCCCTTGTTGCAGAGCACAGGCTCCAGGCTCGTGGGCTTCAGTAGTTGCAGCATGTGGGCTCAGTAGTTGTGGCTCATGGGCTCCAGAGAGTAGGCTCAGTTGTGGCGCAACTCAGTTGTGGCGCAGCTGGGGCTTAGTTGCTCCGCGGCATGTGAGATCTTCCTGGACCAGAGTTCGAACCCATGTTCCCTGCATTGGCAGGCAGATTCTTAACCACTGCATCACCAGGGAAGCACAGAATATGTTTTTGATGACACAATTCAACCTGTAATGTCTACACTCTCCCATCCTTGCCAAATTCATGTCTTCCCCACTTGCAAAGTACATTCACCCACCCCAACTTCATCAGAATTCTTAACCCATTGCAGCATCAATTCTAAATCTCAAATCACACCTAAATATAATTAATGTAAAAAGTCTCAAATCTTATCTTCTAAGTCATCTAAATCCAGTATGGGTGAGACTCTGAGTATGGGCCATCCTGGGGCAAAATTCCTATCTACCTGTGGAACTATGAAACCTAGAAAACAAGGCATATGCTTCCAAAATACAATGATGGGAGGGGCATAGGATAGACATTTCCTTTCCAAAAGGGAGAAATGGGAAGGAAAAGAAGGGGTCACAGGTCCCAAGCAAATTCCATTAGATTTCAAGGCCTGAGAATAATTGTTGGTATCTCCATGCTCTGTCCTCCCAGCACAGCTGGGTGGTAGCCCCACCCTCCTGGCCCACTTGGACGGTGGTCCTACCCTCTCAGCCCAAGACATCTGGTTGGCTAGTCTTGGTCAGCTCTGCCCTCTCTGATCTCTGCACCTTCGACTTTGCCCTTGGAGCCATTCTTTGTTCATTCCATCCTACTTCTGTTCCTTTCAGTTAAGGCTTGCAGTTTTTCTGTAGGTATGAAATTCTCAAAACCTTTATCTGTCTTCTATGGATGTCAAGGTGATCCACACTGTTTGACACATCCTTCCTGGATGACTTCGTCTGTATCCCTAGCCTTTGCTGAGATTGTTGATTTGACCCATAAGTCACACACCTGATCTCTTTGGAACAGAGTTGCCCAGCCACACTGTTTCCAAAGCACGCTATCCGGAAAATTTTCGAAGTCACCGAGTTCTGGTTCCTTTGTGTTAGTAAGTTCAACCCATGACATAGGCTAATTCCGATTTTTACATTCCGTTTTTTAAAGGATGTAACACATAGCTCTATGCCCATGTGTCACACCTAATGAGAGTTTACCAACAGAAGGCATAGAATTTAAAGTGTGTCTATAAATGCAAAATATATAACTACTTCCAATGCTATTTAAATGGAAAAAAATTATAAACTGAGTTTTATTTATTTAAAGACTTCAGGTAGAGCTAATATATGTATTCATTTATTTGTTTTTAAAAATCACATGAGTTTTATCATCAGGTGTCAGGTATATGTAATCTTTCTCTTTCTCTCCTGTACATAGTGTAGATAAACTCTTTTACAAAATGAAATTTGATAGCAAAATGTGAAGAAATGCTAGTCATCTGAAATCAGTGATAGCTATGGAGAGTACAAGCACTGGAAACACAATTTTTAGAGAAGAAGGTAAATATTAGCCCTATTGCCTATTGACAAATGTAACAAATATATATACTCCATTATGTTGTTACTGTCAAAAATAGCAAGTACTTTACACACCTCCACACCCCCACCCCCACAAAATTTATTTTTTTAAACATCTTAATATTTTATTTTTCCCTAAATAAATATTACATATAAAATAGCAATATTACGTAGATTTTAAATGGCTTGTTTTCTGCCTTAGAGACAAAGCTCTTACAGAACCCAGTGATTCATGCACACAAACCCTGTATATATATCCCCTGATCAAGATCATCTTTAATTAGCAGGCTACTAATAAATGCTTCTTAATGATGAGGAGGAAACCAATTGTTAATTAGTTGCTTCTTAAAAGTACTGTCCATTCATTAGCTCTACACTGCTGACCGAGCTTTAAATGTGTATATTCTGTTCTAAAACCAAACTAAAATTAACTTCTCTCTATATATTGCTGTCTTTTGTTTCTTTGTTTACCTTATTGCTTTGCTCTGAATATGAAAGCACTGTAGAAAATTTGACAGTGATTTTTTAATCATGCAGACACACACTCAAGACAGGTTCTGAAAAATTGTGTGTATCTTAGCATGAAGGCAAGCACATTAAGGGCCCGGATGCACCCCTGTGCAAGGCTGAGGGGATGAAAGTCAGGGCTGCTTGGCTGCAAATTCCTGCCCTTAATCCCTTCCTGAGCAACCCAGTCAAGGGGAGGAAAGGGCATGCGTGTCTGTCTTTATAACATGACAGGGCCCCGTGTTCTTTGAACCTCAGATATGATGTCAATGTAGTAGATGCTTTTGTATCAAGTAACTCAGGAGCCCTTGTTCATGAGACACAGATGAGGAACCCTGGGCTGGGCCATATCTGTGGCCACAGGGTTCAATCATACCATTAGGCCTTACAAGTATTTCCAGGAATAATTCAGTTTCCATGCATTGTATTAGGTTGGCCAAAAAGTTTGTTCTGTTAATGAATACATTGTTCAATAAAGTTCTTGGTGAAAATGAAAAATCTATCTTTTGTTTTTACTTAAAACCAAATGAAACTTTTGGCCAACCCAATAACATGTGACTTGCCTCAACAGTCAGAAAAGCGCTGCTCCAGTATTTCGAAGATAAATAAATAAATAATGAATCATTAATTTCTCAGTACATTAAACCAATATGTTTCAAAAGTATATAGGAGGGGTGGCAGAAGGCAGACGTGTTTTATTTGGCCTGAACATTGCTGTAAAATGTTTACATTTGAAGGCTTTTCAATGTGGTCTTGAATTTTCCACTCTCCCCACATCGTCCCATAGTCCCTTAACCAGACCTCTTCACTCACACATGTACCTTGCCTGGTCCCTAGAGGCAGTTGAGTTTGATGCCTCGTAGTATATCAAGACTTTTGATTTACCTAGTGTTAGCTGAGTCTTTTATCATCCAAACCTATGTGCCAACATTTTTGCTTTAAAAATTAAAGCTTTACTAATCCTTTGAAAAAAATAATTAAGATGAGAAATGAGATAGTCTTTAGATGCTTTATCCACTCCAACTGATATGAATGCAAAGATACTATCTCCTCTACACATTTCTATGGCAGTATAGAAACTTATGTTTAAAGAATAGGAAATAGGAATAAGAAGCTATTTAAATTTGACTCTTCTCTATAGTTTAGCATGGATGAATATGTGCTTTTGCCCTTGAGAGGATACTTGCTATTTTAGAAGTAATACATGTATCAGTCAGATTTTATGAGAATATGAATATACATCAGTCAGAATATAGGAATATAAATCAAACTCAAGCTGAATTGCGAATTTGGTCCATAACCAACCACTGAATGAAGGTTTAGTTTCTTCTTAAAGTCCTAATTTTTTTTGCGTGACTTCCGTGAGCTACTTGAAACCAGCAACCTTCCTTGGCACAAAACATGAAAGGGAAACAATTGGGCAGATTTTTTTTTACCCCCTTGGCATGAGTCTATCAGTTTTGGTTTTAAACTGAGTTTTCTGTTACTTCCGGTAAGTTCGGAGGGAAGATAAGCCTCTGGGTCCCCAAATAGGTAAATATATTATTTATGTTTGGTCATAGCAAAGATGTTTAGTTTAAAAATGAGACCAGAGTCTCTAAGCTAGAATTAGAAGTCGTTTATAAAGCAAACAAAAAAATAAATTAAAAAGTCATTTAAAATGAAGGATGCCTGGCATTAAGCATCCTGAAAGCCCACAGCTCATAAAACACTTTAAAGGAGTGGAAGGAATGAGTGAGCCCAGTAAGGAAAATGCAGCCTCCTAAGCAATCCCGAAAAGGCATACGTCTTAGAATGAGGTCCTCATTTTTAAATTAGCCTCCTATAGAATTGAAGATAATCATATTGGCTTTTTTTGTTGGTGGTATTGCTAAGTACCCAACTTATACAGCATTTTACTGTATAGTACTCACAAAGCTTTACAAAGATTAATATAACCTTACTTAGATGGACTCTGCAGGGCGATAGAACGGTACCCCTTTGTCCACCTAAACACACCAGGACCGAAAGGGTGGAGGGCAGGACTTAGCATTTTACTGCAACTCTGGATGAGCTGCTGATGGTCACTGGAGTGTTCTTACATGCTGCTCACTGGTTTACACACAGGACTGTATCCCATCATTGCCTTTGCAAGGGCATGTGAAAGGTTGAGGAGGAAAGAAAGTTGCAGTTCATTTGCATAATTTAGGCTCCTGGAAATTAAAAACTATTCATCACCTTGTTGATTTTGTACTGAAATAAAAAAAAAAAACTGCTTATCAGCAAATCCAGCCTCCTGCACAGTGCCTGGGTTAAAACAAAAGGAGCAAATCCCATCAAAGAGAAGTTTTGAAGTGAAGATAAGGCCGAATTCATGGAGAAATATCCTGTGTGGTTCCATTATTTTTCACTTTGCGTAATTTTACTTTTAAAGACTATTTTAGAATAAAAACAATCCTTCCTTAATAACTGAATGATGTTTGTACTTGAAGGTATAGTTGAGGGCAGTTGGCAAATTTTAAATGATTAAAAAACAAGCTTGAATTTTCACCTATAAACATCTGAAAATATACCTAAAAATAGACATATTTAGTACTAGGCATGCCAAAAAAACTTAATATTTAGCATTCATTATAGTAAGTATTATTTATTAGGTAAACAGATAGAAAATAGAATATTTTTTGTTTGGAAAATTTCTCAATTCTGTTGTCACATTCTTTCCCATTAAAATAAATAAGCATTGGCTATTGAAATGATATAACTATCCATCTTTCTTTTCTGCCTTTTGTGTCTTAACTGCCTAATAAAATTAACTTGTACTCTGGAACACTGAGTGAGTAAGATCTGCTTTGGCTGCCAGTTTCCCTCTACCTGTTCTAGACATCTGTAAAAGAGTTCCCAGCAGTATTTGACAGAGTAAGCCTGATAATGATAATTCCCTGATAAACGAACAAATAAATATTACTTTTGGTCTTCTCTAGTTAAATACCGCCAGTTCTTTAACTTCATTATAAAGTGTTGAGATCTTCCAGCAACCTGATTTTTCCCACCTGAATGGTATTCGGCTTATGACGCCTGATGTGCCGGGCTTATGACTTGCTCAGCCCAGCACATCAGTTAAGCCTACAAACTACACAGAGTTCCCATGTTTTTGTTTTTGTTTTTTTAATTTTTGTTTTGTTTGTTTTTAATTTTATTTTATTTGGCTGCGTTGGGTCTTGGTTGTGCATGAAGGCTTTCTCTAGCTGCAGCGAGCGGGGGCTGCTCTTCCTTGCAGTACTCAGGCTTCTCATTGTGGTGGCTTCTCTTGTGGCAGAGCACAGGCTCTAGGCACACGGGCTTCAGTAGTTGCGGCATGTGGGCTCAGTAGTTGTGGCTTGCAGGCTCTAGAGCACAGGCTCAGTAGTTGTGGTGCATGGGCTTAGTTGATCCACGGCATGTGGGATCTTCCCGGACCAGGGATCGAACCTGTGACCCCTGAATTGTCAGGCAGATTCTTAACCACTGCACCACCAGGGAAGTCTGAGTTCCCACGTTCAGATCTCAGTTCCTGTACTTACCACTATATGACCTTGGATAAGTCCCTTGGCAACCTTTGTGCCTCTGTCTTTTCAATCTATAAAATGAGAGTTTAATAACTTCTCATTCATTGGGATGGTGGATCAAGATAATACAATGGCCAGTTAGCACACTTCCTGGCATATAGTAGATTCCCAATAGATATTACCTGGTAATATAATATTTCTCTCTTTATTTGAGCTAGCATCATTCTTTATTCAAGGAATAACTAATTGCTGGCAGCTCAGCATTCTGGGCATTATTTACTTTTATTAATGCAGCCTAAGATGGCATTATTTTTTTTTAATTTAAATTTTTTTTTCTTCGTATTGGAGCATAGTTGGTTAACAATGTTGTGTTAGTTTCAGGTGTACAGCAAAGTTATTCAGTTATACATATACATGTATCTATTCTTTATCAGATGGCATTGGATATTTTTGGTCTAATTCATCTGTACGTTAGGTCTCCTATTATGCTTTCCTAATATTAAACATTCTCTATTGTTAGACTTAAATCAATTATAATTAAATCTGAAGTATTACCTGTTTCCCATGCTAACTTATAAGTTCACTGGAAGCAAACATCCTGTCTGTATCATTCACTATAACTGCAGTGTCTTGCACATTGTATGTGCTCAATAAATATTTCAATAAATGTTTTACTTAATTATAACTGTACATTTTTACAGAGGTGCTACTGTTACATTTCTTCCTCACTTTGTGTGTATAGGTCATGTTTTAAATTTAAGGGTAAGGCTGTACTTTTAGCCCTGTTAAATTTGTCTTATAAAATATTAGCCCGTAATGAAGTTGTTCATATCCTCTTGCTGTTGACTTTGCCCGTTGTTTAGTGCACCCCCTCCTTCTTCACATCCTGTTTCTTGTTATCACCCAAATTGTTCAGTATCTCATCAATGTACTTACGTGTCTCAGTTTCAATATTGAATAGCGTAGGGCTAAGGGCAAGACCCTGTGGCATGCCTTCTAAAGACCTTTCTTCTAGTTGTACCAGTTTGTTCCTCAGTCTTTGGATGTGGTCATTCTATCAGATGTGAACCATCTTCATGGTGCTGTCTTTCAGCAACTCTGCTTTATTTTGCCATATGCCTTGTTTTATGTACAGAAAATCACAGTGATCTGCCTTTTTATTAAGAGTTCTTTCACAAAGAAAATGAAATAAGTTTAATATGCATTGTCTCTTACCACTATTAACAGAGTTTTAAAATATTTACTTTATAAACTTTAATGACTTAGACTGCCATTATAATAGAAACCGTGATTTTTCTGCTTACATATCTTAAATTTTCTTTTTCTATTGAAGAGAACTTCAGATGGAGTTTTCCATCTCATATATTAAAACCATTTTGAAGGACAAGAATCTGAAATAAAAAGATACACTTAATGTAACTCTCCAAATCCTAAACATATTGCATTGCTTCACAAACTTTTCCTACCAATCATCTAATGCATACATTAAAGTTTTAAAGTGTACATGTCTTTTGACATGGAAAATTGAATCTTTGCCTTTATCTCAGCCCCACTAAAACCCCACTAAAATGATTGTAAGTGAATATAAAAGTTAGATCTACATGGAGGTAGAGAATAAGGGCGGACTCAGGAAATGCTAAGAGATTCACCTCGTTTTTGGAAATGGAAATCTGACCTCCAGTGACTATAGGGAGATATTAAGAAACCATTCAATCCCTGTGGACCCTGGAATGTCTAAGAACTGAAGGCACCAGGTATTTCAGAAAGTGGAGTTACGTGAATATGAAAATAAAAGAATTGGTTCAGTGTATCCCAGAAGCTATTAGACCCCCTAGGTCCCCTCCTCATTTCTGTATTACCAGGAGACCTCTTTTTCTTCCCACCCATGTAGGAAATGAGAGGCTTATTCTGTGGAGAAAGAGAAGCAAAAAGCTCTAAACCCAGGGATACTGGTTATAGCAGCAAGAAAAATATACTGAAAATGGGCAAAATAAATTCTTCAACCTGAAGATTACATATCTTTGCTGCAGGTCTTTTTCACTTTTTAGCTCCAAAAATAGACAGCCTAGTTATTCCCCCCACTAAGGAGACTAGAATTCTCTCAAAAATTGCAGAGCCAGAAAGGGAAAGACCTATAGATCCTGGCACTCAAATACCAGAAGCACAGCAAAGAATAGAAGAAAATTCTGAAGCAACACAGTTCATATCCTCAGACAGATTTAAAAACAATACAAGGTATTTCCTTGAAATGAGAAATGATTGCATGAAAAAGAACAATAAACAAAATCAAACTCTTAGAATATAAAAAATATACATGATAGTAAAAACATGTTTTAAGAATTGGAAAGCCATTTGGAAAATTACCCAGAAACTTAAAAAAATAGACAAATAATGGAAAATGAAATCGAAAGGTTTTTTTTGAAACATCAATTTAGGAGAACCAACATCTGGATAATTAGAGTTATAGAGAAAATAGGAAGAAATTATCAAAAATATTTTTTTCTCAAAACTGAAATTACCAGGATGAAAAAGCCCATATAGTTATTAGGACACTAAATGCAAAAAAAGACCTATGTCAATCACATCATCATGAAAGTTCCAGAACACATGAGATAAAGAGAAAAATTTGAACACTCCAAGGAGGGGGGAAAAAGTCACTTATAAAGAATCATAAAGCCAAAGGGTGTTAACCAGCAAAACCATTCTCAACACTAAAAAATGTGGGAGCAAAACCCACAAAATTCTGAAGAAAATTTTATATCCAGCCAAATTATCAATCAAGCATGAGGGTAAAAATAATTTAATTTTCTACAGTATATCTTATGTATAGCCTTTCTCAGCAGGTTATTGGAAAATATTGTCCATTGGAACAAGAACAAAGCCCAAGGAGAAGTTATTGAATCCAAGAAGAGAAAATACAAAACGGGAGAGAGAGAGAAAGATAGAGGAATGACGCTATGTTACAGGCTTAAGAATCCTCTTTCCAGATGGGGATAAAAGGATGAAGAGTCCCAGGACAGGGGCAATACGGAACAAATGGAGCCTCTGAAGGATTTGATGATACAGAAAATATTCCAAGAGGTTTTATATTTATGTTAGAAAATTTGGAGAAAATTAGTAATAATATCTTAGAATACTAGCCAATTAGAAATGATGTTTTGGAATACATACACCACATAAAAAGAAATTTTAATACTGAGGGAATAAAATTTTAGATAAGAAAGTGTACTTGTTCACTGATTGGCTCAATAGTGAACAGAACTGTGTCATTCTGGGTTCCATCAGGTGAGAAATAACCTGTTCAAAAGAGTAATTGGAGACTTTAATAAAGGGACTATGGACATAGGTGTGAGATGGGCCAAGGAAATCAAGAGATGGTGAAGTACTCTAGGGCTAGCAAGTGAGAGAAGGCTGGAGGAGCAAGGAAAAGGAGCTATTAGCAGAACCAGATGGGAACCAAAGCCCTGGAAGAGCGACTGTCTGATAGGATCCAGGAGCACAGTTGCTCCCAGACCATGGCACAGCAGGAAAGGGTACTGGGGGATAAATTCCCCCACGCTCTCCTCTCTAAACAGGAAGCAGGGCTTCCTATTGATGAAACCCTAGCAGGCAGAAAGCAGGTGAGCCCAGCTGTTAAGTTCATGGTGATTATACACCCAGGAAGCAGTGTTAGAGAATGCATCTAGAGGGGAATATTGAGAATATTCAGTGTACCAGCAAAAACATGTGTTGTTACAATTTCTTGTTGTAAGGCAAATTCTAGTCTAAGCCATATGATGCTTACATGACCTAATTTAACCAAACCCCGGGGATCATAGTCAGAGATCTTTGAATATGAGGAATGTTTCATATCACGTGTAGAATGGATTTCAGTGCAATGTACACACACACACACACACACACACACTTCCCCTGTCTCATCACATGACTGCCTGTTCTTTATCATTCCATTTGTTGGCTGATTGGCTTATTTATTTTTCTCAGAAAGACCCTCCTGAACACCCACCTCCAATTATTCTTTTACATAACTTTCATTTTTAATGGTTACCACTATCTGAACTTAGTATTATACCTTATATTTTTTATTTCTTCTTCTTGTCTAGTCTGTCCCCTACCTCATACCTCTATAGGTCCCTTGAGGGCAGGGATCTCATGATCTATCTCCACTACCTTGCTGAATAGGTAGCCCAGTAAATAGAAGGGATTCAATAGAACATTGTTTAAATAACTCCCTAAGGAATAAAATGGCTGTATGAGATTTTGTCCTGGACTGTATATATGAGATAATAAAAAAGTGGCCTGTTGAATATGGCACAAGTCTCTAGCTCAGGAGACTAGAGAGATAGATGAAGGTGTCGTTCATCGAAGTCAAGAATTCAGGAGGCAGAGCGAATTATGGCTGGAGAATTAAGAGTGGGAGAAGATAAAGCACATAATTTTGACATCCACGCTCAGTGGGATGCACCTGTGGGGCATGCAGTTATTTATGTGCAGTAGGTAGTTGAAAATGTGGACCTGGGAAAAGATCTTAATTACAGATTTAGATTTAGAGGTCTTTGGTGTAAAGGGGTAGATGAAGTCATAAACAGGATGATATCTTGCAGGGAAATTATGCAGAGAAATTAGCAGACTCTAGGAGAATAAAAATGGAAGGGAAAAAGAAGCTGAGTTATACAGTTTCTACCAAAATTTATTATGGAGTGGGGCAAAGTAGTGTCTTAAGGAGGATATTACCACTACTCTTCAAATACAAGTATGTTCAAGAACACTAATGGGTTTACTTGTGTATATTTTTGAGAAGTTAGAGAACTCCTAAAAGTTACTGACTTGTTAAATAATTAGCTTTTCATTGTAGATGGAAATAAAATGATAAACTTTATATCTGATATTTGAAGCATATGTCAACAATGATATATCTCTTCTTACTACATGTCCTCCACCCACAGTCAGCATGGTAAATCAGAACACTACACGTAACTAAGTTATAAACAGAAGCAGTGTTAAGGAGAGGAAAGTTAACAAAAAACAGGTTTTACTTAAGTGTACATATAACACCAACAAGTAGTAAGACTTGAGTGATGTGGTTTAAATTTATCAGTAGATTATTTTTAGATCATTTCATGTTGTCTCGTACACATTCCCTTTAAAATTTAATTTCGCATTAATATAAAATCATCACTCAGTGATTCAGGCATCACCCATTTTGATGGCTTTCCTAATTACCCTCATTTGACTGTTTCATAATGAATATACTTGAAATATCAAAATGGATGGGTAGTTTTTACACCCAGTTTAAATTAAATTATAATAACCTGTAAGCTTTTATTCTAACTTGTGTACGAATTAAGATCTCAATTATATGGCTCCTTCAAGATATACAATTCAGATGGAATTATGTTTCCTCTCTGACTGAACATAATGTTTATCAAAAGTAGCTGTGAAGGAATCTATTATGTGGAGTAACGTTGGGAAGGGATTGTTCTTTGTTCTGCTCATTCAGCCATGCTGGCACACCTGCTTCTAATTTTGAAACCACCTATGATTACCTCCCAGCATCAGTGTTGAAACAGCATCGTTAGTCAAGTTTTTCTACTTACTCAAAAAGAAATATGAAAAGATGAAAATTGTCTGCCCTGGCTGAGTTTTTGTAAAAACTTTCATTGTAGTTTTCAAATCCCCCTTTCCCAGTTGAGTCTAATTTTCTTAAGCCAGGAGTAAAAACTCCCAGAACCATACTTAGAAGATTTTGGGTAACTAACATCTGGGATAAATAAGTCAAATATGAGAGGTCACTTTTAAAGTACTTGGCCTGAGTTTTGTTGGTCTATGTTTATGTAGCCATTTGTGACAATGTATTCAACCATAGTTTTAACGTAAAATTGTAGCCTAATCTTGGGAAAACTGATATTCACAGAAAAGAAAGTCAGTTTGTTTCTCTTAATTTATCTTTTAAAGTGGCATATATTATTTTTATTTGATCTAAAATGTTACAGTCAAAAACAACATTAAAACTTATGAGTTAATTTTAGCATTAAATAATAATATATACATACTATTATATGTGAACAAAATAAAATAAAAAATGTAGTCTTATTATCAGATTAAAATTAACTACCAGAAACTAATTAAATCCCTGTAAAAATCTGCTTTATATATCAAATTTGATCACATTGTTGATAAAATTATTCCCCTCTGTGGGCTGCCGAGCATCATACTCTGGTTAGCCTTTAGGCAGGTATTAGCCTTAATCTTCTGACATCTTATATAGTAGCTAATGGTTAACTTCTCTAAAAAAAATCTTATTGATCTCCATTGCGCTTCTCAAAGTTTAACTGCTAAAAATATTCTGAATTCATATTACAACTGTAATACTTCTTTGTTCTGAATTTTGATTTCATCTGTAATATTTTTATAGCTAAAGATTCTAACCTAGCTATGATGTTTCAAATCTTGCCTTGGAGAAACTTCTAATTGTTAGAACAACTGTGTTGGCATTTTTTTAGACCTCATCTTCAGTAGGATTTTTGGTTCAAGCTCTTTGATCTCTAGCAATCTGAGAACTAAAGAACTAATTTATGTATACAATTGAAGTCTTCTCTTTTTAGGACAACTTTTACTTTTTATTTGCTTTTCTTACATTTTTTCATAAAGATAATTGTATACAGTAGAGGCAATACAAGAATTTCAAGTAAATAGGTCCTACTTCTTTTGTTTGAGAGTGTCTGGGGGATAGATTCAAGATTTAGGGAGAAAAATACTTTGTTAATCTGGAATTTAGATTAGTAAGGAAAATTATCATCCTTTTTCCTCCTTACTTTTGATGAAAGGTATACATAAGTCTGTTTTACCTACAGAACACTTTTTGATATCACACACAAAGTTTTTTAAAAAGTACTTAAAAACTTTTAAGCAAATTAGATACATATGTGAAATTTTTAGAAAAAAGATTAAAAATTAGATGACAAACCATCATCAGAGGCTATAACACGTACAGTAATTATTGGTGAGAAACTTTCTACATGTCGGTGCACATATGGGGCAGTTTAGGTGACTCAGAATATGACACTGGTAAGATTTATTGTCTCAGTTTAAGCTATGACCAGAGCATAGAGTGCATGAGAGGAATCGACAGAAGATGTGGCTGGAAAGATTGTTCTCAAAACCCTGAAGGGCTTTGGGTGCCTGGAGCTTTGGGTTCTGTTCTCTAGGAAACAAGACATCTCAGGAGCTTTTGAAGAGAAATCAACATGATAAGTGATTTTTAAAAGCTACATTTGAGATGTGGACAAGATGCAAGGGGGCAAACACTGGTCAGAGGTGATTGTGAGAGCCCAAAGGAGGGATTATGGGCTCTGGCTTATGTATTAGCAATGAGTGTTTCTCAGATATATGCCAGTGAGGGTCGTTTCCAAGACGGAGCTGAGAAGACTTGGATATTGTTTGACTGAGGGAAGTCTGTATAAGAGAAGAAAAAAATCTTGGTGTGATGCAGTAACTAGGAAAAGAAACACTGGTAACATAACGTATTGTTTTGATTTTTATTTAAATTCTTTTGCAGGGGGTGTCTGGAGGAAAGAGAAAATAAATTTAGTTTCAAAGTGTTACATGGGCATAACTGAATAATAGGAAATTCAGGCATGAACCTCAGAGGAAAGGCAGAACTGGAAGTGAGAGTTTGAGAGTAACAGTTACATAGGTAATATCAGAAACCATGTCTACCATAGAATCACCAGGTAGAGTATTGCAACTATCTTACCAACTGGGAATATTGTATTAAAGGGGATTAAGAAAAAAATGATGTAAGGAGGTTTTGTTTTTTTTTTTTTTATCAAAAGAGCCCAATTACAAATAAAGAGATTTTGTCAAAGATGTTTTGAGTTGTTCTAAAGGTAGATTTTTTAAAAAAATAACTAAAAGATGAAAACTCAGGAGAAACAAAGATATTATTATTAGAAGAAAATATTTATTCATAAAATTGATTACAATTTAATGTGAAAATGCCAAGTTGGTACTGCTTTGTTAAAATTGAAAGAGTTTTCTGAGGTGAAAAATATTAGGCTACACATATTATGCTTTTAAATTTTCATTCTGGTCATATTAACAACCGAACTCAAAATTAAGTGCCAGAAACCTATAGAAAAAGACATATATTTTTTAAATTGGATTTTTTTTAATCAATAAATAGTGTAGTGTTGCGTTTAAGACTGTAATTTAAAGGTGCTAAGTCTCTACTTTTGTTTTTAATAATAAAACTTTATGGCCATCAGGAAGAATTTTAGAGTAGGTGGCTTTGCAGATTAGGGGTTACTTCTTACCAACCAGGTACCCTTACATATCAGATTGAGGACTATATTTATTTTGTATTTTTCTTTAAATTCATAGTTCTCAAACATTGTTCATAAAATTGTGTGTGTGTAAATATTGCTACAAAGAGAGTTTATTAACATAACCTGTTCTGAGAATTCTTTGATTCAACTCTAGGTAAAAGCTATCCTGCTATGATTTTAGTTTCTCAGGTCAGAAACAAAATCTATCTTCTCTGTTATTTCAGATCTTATCATTAGTCACTAGATCATTAGATCTAGTCAAAACATGTCTTCCCTTATTATCTTTCATAGTGGGTTTGGGAGCATCTTGGCAAAGAACAATCTTCTGTGTTGCCATCTTAATCATTTGTGTGGCCAACAAGTTGAGACAGTATGGATGCTCTTAACCATATGAAAGAAGGTACTCCCTGAGTGTTATTATATATGTGAGTGTATGTGTGTTTTGATGGCATCATAAATCACTTCTCAGCATCCCAAGTAATAAGCACATTTACTTTAAGTGTAGATTCTTTTTTTTTTTTTTTTTTTTTCTCTTAGCAGGAAAGCAGTTTAAATTAGAGCTCCGGTTCTCTCAGATCTTTTATGAATTTCCCTGGAAACTCTTAGCCACACGTATTTAGTTCTGGACCACTTGCTATCAAGTGGAAGAAGAGACACTTTTAGAAGGTAGAGATGTTTTCCAGCAGTTTATATGCAAAGTAAATTGCATTCCCTCACCTCATCCATACTTAAAGAGCAAAGAGGACATTTAGAGCAGTAACTTAAAGTAAAAATGCTTCTATAGACAAACTACAGAGAACATGTAAAGATAGGAAAAGTCTAGTAACAATAGAAAGTTCAGGCAAATTGATGGCTGAACTATCCATATGTTTAATATTTTGCAGTGATAAGTTTGTCTGAGGTCTGTGCAATTTTTTTTTAACCTTAAAATGGTGCATCCCTAGTACCCTGACCATCTCAGTGATGAACTAAAAATGTAATTCCACATCGATGCAGAAATGCCTTGCAAACTCCAGTTGCTATAACAATGTAAGGTACAAGGCAGTCAAGCAGGAAATTTTATTGTCTTCTGATAACCTTTATAGGCAGAGAAAAGTTAATGAAAATATACAGCATATTTCACAAATGGTAGAGAATATAAAATCTAAGAAAAAGTGGAATTCTGGGGAGATATGGTGGCAATTTTTTTTTTAAACCTATTGTCAAAAAGTTGAGTGGAATCAGTCAAATTTAATTTTACAAGACATGTCTGTGTAAAGTACCTGAGTAAAGGATTCCTTAGGCACGTGAATTGAGTTAGGAATTCAGTCTGTGTGGTCCAAGTACCAGATCAGGTTCAGCAAACTCAAATATGTCCTGTCCAGTTTCTGTGGATAGAGTACAAAGGAGAACAAACCAAGCTTCCCAAATAGTGTGTGGATGAGAGGGTCGTAAGTAGACAATGCCTACTCTTCTAAATCATTCCCAATCTTGCCCTCCGTCTATAAGTAATCCCCATCCTATTCTAAGCCCAATTTCTTTTTCTAAATTTGAAATGCATACTTATATGTAAAGGAAATATCTATTGATAAGGTCAGAGTCTATTTATAAAAGTCACCATAACTGTTTCTTTCATCTGTTGTATATTTTTAATCAAAGAAATCCGAATCAAAACAACTCTGTATTATCTAGTGCAATGCTGGTGGTCATTCCGTCATTATTGATGCTGTCTTTCTTGATGGAATTTTTTAAAGAAAATTTGAAACATGTCTCATAAAATCTGGGATAGGATTTTTTCTAGTTTTTGATGAATAAAAAGTATTCCATTGCCTAGATATGCAGTCTTGTAGCATATTAATATTATCCTCTTTTGAAAATAATCTTCACAGCAAGCTAACGGGCAAGCGTCAGCTTTGAGAACTGTAGGAACTAATGATTTTGAAAAGTTGCTTACAGAGATAAAATGTGACTCCAGGGGATATTTATTTTTTATGTTATTAAAATCTATGCTTCTTTGAAACCAATAATAATAATCACTCACAAGAAAAAACATGAATTAACTGTATATTAAACTTTTGCCCAAAATATACTGCAGAATAGATTTTATTGGGATTTTCATACGTTGTATTTCTCAACATATAGTGGACTGCCAAAACATTAATAGTGCAAATCTGTGTTTGAATACAAATGACTCCCTACAAGGCCTGTTTTGATTATTAATGAAATTAATTATCTGCCTGCTCAGTGCAGTTACTGTGGTTTGGAATAACAGTTAATAATGAAAAGACTGAGGCACATTTAAAAAATAGCACATTTAATAATACAAGTTAATTCTATCATACAAAGAATCAGAAAATATTGTGGAGACAATGCCTTCTCCCTTTTTATTCATCACCATAAACTCTTCTCCTGTGGGTGTGTCCTATTGTCATTTTCTAAACACAGAAAAATAAACTGGGTATGTATCATAATAGCCACTAATTTTCTCAAACTAGAAACTCAAATTTTATCATGCTGCCCAAGTTGTTTTCTATCAGGAAACTGGGAGTTAACTAGTGGTGGAATTGTTTGAGGCTAGTGCCTTCTCAGGAACCTCAAAATTGCTTTGAAGTATAGCATATTTTGCCTTCTTTCAGAGTTGCAATGGCCACATGTCTCTATAGAAGGAATACTGCACAGCCCAGCGGTTTTCGTAATGCTTTAGATGCATTTTATGAGTGTAGAATAGAGCAAGCAGAGCTGCTCATCTGGGTAAAGAAGAAAGACATAATGTGAACGCATATCTCTATGCCCTTGTCCCATAATCTTGGGAAGACTCTGAGGCATTTCCCCAGAAGCCTTACAATTCCATGGAGAATAGTTTGAAATGTACTACTTTATAGGAAATAGAAGTTATATGTATGAAAAAAACTCACCCATGTAAACATCAGACTCATCTATCAATCTTCTGATGAGCTTTACTAATTTCATAAGCTTAAACTGAAAAAACATATAAAACGTCTGTATTCTATATATTATAATACACACATTAATCTTTCCCCAGGCAGGGAGGAGACGAGTGCTTACAGATGAGAGACCACTTCACTAAACCTTTATGAAAGACTTTCTCGGATGGTGCATGAGGTGGTAATCATCATTGGTTAGACCATTTCCCACTCACCCGGTCATTGTAACATACCATTTAAAAGACAGCTGGTGACAGATTCTAAAATTTCAATCGTTGCTATGTTTCTGTACCACTCATGTTGCTTTGTTAATAGTCCCTTTTCACAGTAGCACTATAATTATTGTGATTATTTACCTTAGACCTACTTATTATGACACATGCTTCCAGTGACAAAAGATTCCTGGAAATATCATCTTCAACATCTTAGCGTATTTAAGCTCTCTTACTGTTTGTAATATAAAATTGCATCATAGTATTTAAAAAAAAACCCAAACACATATATTGTTATGTCTTTAGAAAAAGTCCCTATTACCGATGGTAAATTTGGTGAAGGCCCCCTATCTTCTTTGGTAGAGAATCACCGTCTAAAATGCAACATCTTTGGGTATTTAGCAGAGAGCAACTTTCAGCATTTAAAGAAAAAAAAAAAATCTGGAACTTGCTGTCTTCCCAGTCTAAGTAGTAGAGCCAGTGATACCAAGAAAATCAAATTCTATCTGGGCCCCTTCTTTAATGTAGTTTCTCCCAGGAAAAAGTGTCATTCTAAAGTAATTTACCTTAACGGGGATTTCTAAGGTTTAAATGCAAGGAACTACAATTAGGCATTCTAGTTCACATACCAATTTATGTCAGCTTATGGGGTTTCTTTAAAAAGGCAATGCTGGGAAAATTCTTGTTTTCAGTTTAACTTACACTGAGGATTCTGCTGTTTATTTCATAATCTTACTTACCTAGAAATGAAAAGATGAAAAGCTTATAGATCACGTGTCTAAGATCTACAGCTGAGTGTAATAGTGTTGACTAGATCAGTTATAGTTGAAAAGATCAAAAGAATAAAAGCAAAGTCATAACTGCATAATTCTGATAGTAATGGCAATGCTTTCACTACATGAAAGATTGAAATATCTCTAGCTATAACAGTACTACTGGGTCCACAGAGCAAACATATTCCACGTTTTCTCTTTTTCCAGTACTTGATGCCACAAAAAAAAAAAAAAAAAGTATTTGAAAGTTTGTTTCCATAAACATGCACTCTAAATTTATAAGCTGAAAAATACTTCTGATTATGAAAAAAATTCCTAAGAGTTTACTAGAAATCTGTTTGTAATTCCTTCTTATTGAAAAAAGAGGAAACAATGAAGAATGCAGTAGACAAGTGAAGTCATATATAGTGTATATATCTGAGACTTTATAAAACTCACAGCTGAAGGGAAATTCATTCAATCTGCTTTGCTATGAACATATTTATAATTTATAGCCAATTGTAATTTCAGTGTCCTTACAGCTTTCCATGGTTAGAAGTTTTGAAGCACAGTTTGTAGAAGCTAGTGCAAATTAAGAAAAGAAAAACAAGTCGAAAACGTCTTGGTTTACTTAAGTCTTTCTCAGACTATTATGATGCATCTAATGAGCTTAGTGTGGAATCAGCACACGGTAAATTTTCCTAAAGCCATAAAATAAAAGAGAGAGAGAGTGTGTGCACATATGAGAGAGCAGACTACCAAAAAAAAAGAAAGGAATTTCAAGAAAGCCAATTTTTTGCAAAAATTTTTTTTTTTGCAAATTGTCATTTCTCATGTATTTTTTTAAACCTAACTAGTTCTTTTCTAAATTTTTTAATATAAAGCTCATCTTCCCAACAATTTCCAATATGGTCAACCACATGCACATTTTTGTGCAGCGGACTCCCCTCCTCGTAACCACCCCCCCCCATCCTGCATGACTGAATCACACAGTGAACAACTCCCCTCCTCCCCCTCCCCCAAACCCTTGCAACCAACATTCTACTTTCTGTTTCTATGTGCTTGACTAATTTATCTAAAATAAGTGAAATTATGCAATATGTATCTTTTTATGATTGGCTAATTTCACTTAGCATTGTCCTCAAGGTTCATCCATGTTGTAGGAGAGGACAGAATTTTCTTCTTTTCTTGAGGCTGAATAATATTGCATTGTATTTATTTACCATATTTTCTTTATTCATTTGTCAATGGACATTTACGTTACTTCCTTCTCTCAGCTATTGTGAACAACTCTCTTCATGTAATTTTAAATTCAGTTGGAAATTGTAAATTGCTCCATCTCCAATCTGTCTCACATTGTTACTTCAGTTTCCTTTTTTTAGTTTTCAGCAACATTGTTGAAAATGTGCATATGTACTGACTTAAGGTTGACTGTATTTTTCTTCTTGTTCAACAGAGACATGTAGATAACAATGAGTCCTGTTCAAGGTGAAATAGCATGGCAATGTGATAAATAATGAAATGCTATTGTCATTGCAGGATGAGTCTGCTCCAGCGGACAAACAGTGTAAACCAGAGGCGGCCCAGGGCACTTACTCAACCTCAGCTGTTTCAGCCTCCCAGGAGGTGTTGTACATCAACGGAAATGGGACCTACAGTTACCATAGTTACAGAGGGCTCGGAGGGGGACTGCTAAATCTGAATGATGCTTCTAGTAGTGGTGAGTCTTTATCACATATTATGTTTCTGTATCTATTTGGGGGCATTAAATTCCCTAAACCTGAGAGAAAAACTTGAATGAAATGTTATAAGCAATCTGTGCCAATCTGCTAAAAACAAGACCATTTAACACATAATGTCCATCTCTCTACAAGGACATCTCCGTATTCAGTTGCTGTTTCTAAAAGTAGCAGCACTATTATGCAACTGAATGATTGCTGTTGTATGCTCAAAAAATCTCAACTAGAGAAATAGCACATTTTTTAATCAAATAGTTATACATTCTTTCATTGAAGCTATAATGTACTATTCGTCAAAAACAATGACACAGTTTCTCAACGTTTGAAGAGGTTTTTAATTTGGAAAATTTGAGGCACCAGGAACTTTATTGATGTGATGAAACATACACAGTCATTTTACCTAAGAGGATACAAACTGAAACAACACACAGAAACAATCCATTGATCTCCAGCCAACAGTTTGTGAATGACAATGGTGTGTTCCACCAGCAGTGAGTGCTGTACTGGAACCAGCTTGTACGGGCTCATGCTTGGTAAGTTTTTAGGAATATCTCGAGCCCATATGCCAGAATAAATTCCAAATGTGTAATATAAGGCCATGCATATATTAGGAATGAAATACATGGGTGAATTTCTTATAACTGTGTTGTAGAAAAAACTTTCCTAAACTATATTTAAAATCCGGGGAAAAGTAAGTTTCATTTCACACACACACACACAACTTTTGCATGACAAACAAACAAAAAAAGTAAAAATTAAGTGCTAAACTGAAAACTTATTAGCTACCTATACTACAAAGAGTTGGAAGTCCAATATGTGAAGATCTTCTAAAAAGAAATACTCTAAACTACATATTTTAAATATAAGTCTAGAAATATGAACACACAATTCTCATAGAAAGCAATGCAAATGTCCCTTAAATACAGGTAAAGCTACTGAAACCCAAGTAAGAGAAATGCAGCTTCTGTCACATTGACAAAAGTCTGAAAATTTACAGAATATTCCTTTGACAAAGCAGTGGGGGAATGAGTAGTCTCATGCATTGCTTGTAGAAATACAAAACTTTAGAGTAAACTGGACAATATCTAGCAAAATTAAATATGCATTTGCCATTTGACCCAGCAGTCTCTTTAGGAATCTCTTGTTAGCAGTTTATCTCAAAGATACAATGGCAAAAATAAAAGAAGACATACGCAGAAGGCTATTTGTTGCAGTGTTATTTACAAGTGCACAAGAAAGGGTTACCGATAAAAATGTCCATCAAGAGATGGCTAATGGATTCAGTTCCAGTGCATCCAAATAAGAGAATAACATGAAGCTATAAAAAGACAAGAGAAGGATCTTGAGATACTTCCCACCAGGGAAGTCCCCTAATTTCAATATCTCCAGAGAGTCCAAAGTACTTATAGGATGCTAACATTCATTAAAGAAGGATAGATATATATATTTTAATTTACATACAGACAGGAATTGGGGAGGAACAGTAGGAAGAAAGGAATTTAAGCCAGAATTCTCTGAATAGACTTGGTTTTTATACTTTGTTTTGTAAATTTAACTTTGAAACAATTTACATATTTACATAATTATTAAACAATCTGATGTTAAGGATCCCTAATAGTGAAAGAAAAATTATGCAAATGAATGTTGTCTGTTTAATGAAGGGTTGGCATAGCCCCCATAGGGAGGAACTTTTCCAAGCCATCTCAAAAGTCATCATTTGAGACCCCAGCGTGAAAACGTATGATAAAACAAACTATTTTCAGTAATCGTATTATTATTTTGGAACTGTTGTCTGTGTATTATAGTTTAAAGCAAACGTATAGTTGTGTTGGTGACAGGGAAAGCTGGGATTTTCAGCAGGGGGCAAAGTAGATACAGATGTGAAATCAATACATTTAAGCCAAAACTCCATAATCTTGTATTTGAATCGGTAGTGTCATTGAAAGCGCAGTATAGTTTTGTTTTAAAAGAAAAACATTCTTCCTATCTTTTTCCACTGAAACTGCCTGGAAACAAAGACCAATTTGAATTAGGCTTTGTGAGTTTTTAATATATTTGGGAGGGAATTGCATTATTAGTATCAAATGAGTATGTACTCTAGAAAATGTATGTACTTACATTTACAGTACTAGAAATGTGCTCGTAGTATATTCAGGAGTGATTCTGCAGGAAGGCTGGGGCTCTTTGGTCTGCCTTAAAATTAAAGGTCCTCTTAAGGACAGGATCACTGAGATTTAGTCTATATCAATTGCCCACCATAAGAATGGTGCCTGAAGTGGAAGAGAAAAAGAAAGTCGCTTATTTCAGAAAAAAAAGAAAAAATTAAGTTTCAAGTGTATATTCAGTTTTTCAAAAGCCAACTAGTGAGGCTTCTCAGCTGTCTTCAACTCTTATTCTTATTTGAACAGCAAATCAGCAGCAAAGAGCAAGTCCAAGACCAGAAAAAGAAAACATAAACAAAAGCTGTCTTCATTTAGCCTAGAAAGCTGGAAACGCTAACACTTCTTTTTAAATATTTTATGTAAGAAGTAAGAACTGATAGGTAGCTCAGAACTTAACCACCAAGTCAAAAAAATTTAGGGAAAAAAAGGTGTAGTCACTAAAGATTTTATTGACACAAACTTTTTAGATTAAAAAAATTGTTTATGAAATTAATTTATTGAACATTAATAACAATAACTACCACCTATTGAGTAATTATGGTGTTTCAGTGTAGTTTCCATTCAATCCTTATACAGTCCTATGAAATATATTCTGCACTTTGGGGGAAATTTTTTTTTTTTTTTTTTCTTTTGGTGGGATCTTCCTGGGGCAGGGATTGAACCTGTGTCCCCTGCATTGGCAGGCAGATTCTTAACCACTGCACCACCTAGGAAGTCCCAGGGGGAAATTTTTATAAAATTGAACTTGCTCCCACTTGAAAAAATCATGCCTAGGTACCACTTTCTTTTTTTCTAACATGATTGAAACCTATTTTGTGAAGCCCAGAGAGTTAAATGACTTGCCAAAAATCCCTCCTTAATAAATGGAGGGACCAGGATTTGGACACAAGCATTCTGACATAAGAGGCCACATTGTAAACGACTGAGCTGATACTCTGTGTAATGGAATATAATGAAAGCAAGTACTAGAGTAAGTGATAGCTCCTGGTAAGCACTAGTCTACTGTCTCCAGAAACTCTCCCATTCTGAACATTTCATATAAATGAATGAATCATTCAATGTGTGGTCTTTTGTGTCTGGCTTCTTTCACTTAGATGATATCTTCAAGGTTCATCTATCTTATAACATGTATCGATGCTTCATTTTTTTAATTGCCAAATGATGTTCCATTCTATGGAGATGTCATACTTTGCTTAGCAATTCATCAATTGTTTAGCTCAATTGATGGGCATGTGGTTTTTTCTACTTTGGGATTTCTATAAATAATGCTGCTACAAACATGTATGTAAAAGTTAGTGTATATATGTTATCAATTCTTTGGGGTCTGTACCTGGGAGTGAAATTGCTAGCTCATATATGTGGTAGTTTAACATTTTGAGGAAATAACAGACTGAACATGGGCTGTCTTTCAACCTTTCAAAAATTTCTCTCAAGTCTTATAGTATTTACAATATAAGTTTTGCACTTCTTTTGTTAGTTTTATTGCTAGGTATTTCCCTTTGTGGTGCTGTTGTAGATGGAATGTTTTCCTTAAAACATTATTCTGTATTTTTTCTATTTTTTGAATAGTTTGTGACTTCGTGATATTCTTTCTGTTTGGTACAATTCAAGACTGACGTTATCTGTGCCTGGGCTTTTCTGGGAGGTTTTTGATTCCTAATTCAATCTCTACTTACTTGTAGGAGGTCTATTTGTATTGCCTCTTTCTTCTTGAGTTAGGTAGGTAGTTTGTATATTTTTAGGAGGTTTGTCCATTCAGCTGAATTATCTAATTTATTGATGCAAGTGTTCATAGTGCTCTTTCATAATCTTTGTTATTTTTGTAAGATCAGTAGTGATGCTCCTACTGTCATTTCTGATTCTAGTTTTTTGAGTGTTCTCCCCTTTCTTTGGTGATTCTAGGTAAAGGTTTGTCAGTTTTCTTGATCTCTTCAAAGAACAAGCATTTGGTTTCATTGATTTTCTTTTTGGCTTTTCTATTCTCTATTTCATTGATTTCTACTCCTGTATTTATTATATCCTTCATTTTGCTTACATTAAGTTTAGTTTTCTCTCATTTTCCAGTGTCTTAACCCAAAATGTTAATACATTTATTTGAAGTTTTTTTTTTCTCTTTATATACAGACATTTACATCTATAAATTTCCTTCTAAGCACTGCTTTAACTGCATTACATTTTTGGTATATTGTGGTTTTGCTTTCATTTACCTCAACGTATTTTCCAGTTTCCTGTGTCATTTCTTCTTTGAGCCACTGGTTATTTAGGAGAATGTTGTTTAATTGCCATATATTTGTAAATTGCCCAAATTTCTTCTGTCAATTGCTTTGTATAATTCCAATCCTTTCGTGTTTATTGAAACTGGTTTAATGACCCAGATTATGGTCTATCCTGGAGAATGTCCCATGTGTACCTGAGAAGTATGTATATTCTGCCATTGGTAGTGGGGTATTTTGTAAATGTGCATTAGGCCTAGTTGGTTTACAGTGTTGTTCAACTCTTCTATATTCTTGTCGATCACCTGCCTAGTTTTTATATCCATTATTGAAAGAAGGGTATTGGGATCTCCAATTACTGTTGTTGAGTTATTTTTGCCTTTAATTCTGGCAGTGCTGTCTCATTTATTTTGGCACTCTGTCATTGGGTACATATATTGTTTATATTGTTATATCCTCCTGACAGATTGATGCTTTTATAATTGTAAAAATATCCCTGTTTATCTCTACAAACTGTTTTAAAGTCTATGTTGCCTACTATTAATTATGTAATATCAGGAAAAGACAATGGTAACTTAGGTTATCATGTTGATACTAGAAGTGAAGAGAACTGGGCAAAGCTTTGGACATGGAAGTGACATATAGAAGAATATAGAACAAATGTCTACCTCTATTCAAACACAACCAAAATAACTTCTCTCTACTCCATAAATGGCTAAGTAATTGTGGGAGCCCAAGGTCAAATGACAATGTGGGGCCTCTTTTTTAAGACTTAAAAATTTCAAGATGGTGACAACAGAGCATTAAACAAAGCACGGGACATTTCTGAGCAGAATCCTGTGGGACTACACATTTCATGGCCCACTTTGCTCCTTGGATTTATTCAGCAAGTTGGAGGAAGTGTTGTGTTTTCATGAAAAAGGCAGGGAGCTACTGGTGAGGAGAAAGATAATATGTACAATGAGGGGAAAAGGTTGAAGACACAGTGAGAATATTTTTAGAGAGTTTTTTTGAGACAAGAGGAGAGAACTTAGGAGCAACTGCCAATCAAGAGTAAAAATTGAGAGGGAAATTAAAGGGAAAATGTTGCTATGAATTATTAATGAATGGGACTCCAAAAGTTTTCTTGCCCTTCTACTCATTCTCCACAGAGAAACCAAAGTAATCTTTAAGAAAAGGAAAACCTGATCACATCACTTCGTTATCTAAAACCCTTTTATGGGCTCTCATTGTTCTTAGAAAAATGACATTATCCAGCTCTTCATGCCTCAAGGTCCTCCCTCCTGAAGTTTTCTTTGATCATTTTTTACCCCCACATCCCTCATTTATTGCTCATTTTAAAATCCTGAACTCCAAATCTAGAGCAGGTATAGTCATAACTCTAATAGCATCCTGTATTTGGCCCTTGAAGCATGTACCACAGTGCACCCACACACACGTACACATGTAATCACATACACTGGTATTCAGTCCCCAATTTTATTGTTTAGTGATGGTCAAAAGCCACATAGGAAATCTGACATAGGTTCTAGGTATGTAGCCATATAAGTGACCCGTTTTTATAGAAAGCAGTTTTATTAGAAAACAGTTTTTATAAATTTGCCGTTTGAATGTAGATACTGTGGAGCTATGATGAGGTCTATCTCGTTGATAATTCTCCCCGCAAAAAAACCTTACCACCATAGAATGATAGAATCTACATGGACTTGAAAAATAATTCGATAGAAGCTCTTTATTATTTAAAGGCTATTAAGAAAGAAACAGGCCAGGAAATTTAGGTGACTTGCTCCAGGTCACACAGGTTGACTTTTTTGGGTGTTTAGTTAATGCATCTTTTGACCTTTCGCATGATGAGATAAAGATCTCTTAAGGACATAGCAAAGAACAACTTTGAACAATTCAGGCTGTGTATTGCTGAGAAGAAACAGGAGTAGCAGAATAACCAGAATGGCATGCAGCAAATTAGAAATGCGATAGCTTCCTTTGAGCAATGATCTTGGCTTGAGTGTAATTGAGTGGGAAAAAAAAAAAGTCGAAGATTAGTCTTAAGCAAATAGCAGCTTTAAACTTAAACCAAAGATCTTCTCTAGCTCATATCTGAGAAGAGACTCTAGCTCTAGTAATGGTAGCATGGCAATTGGTTAATTTCATGTTGTGAAGGAGCTTTAAACAACATTTCTTCTCAAAACCACATTCTACCTTAACACTGGTATTGGCTGCTGCTGTTTTAATTGTGTTTAGTTTTTACTCGTTTTAACCACAGCAGGGCACCTAAATTGATCAGACCTGCAAATTCCTTTATTTGCGGACTTTCTTCATAAATTCTGGGAACCCCAAACATTCTGACTTTTAAAAATGGTACTATCTTTAGCTTACATTTTTCATTTGTAAGACATCAGAATAGTCAATCCCTGTAACAGATTTGGAGCTGTAGAGAAAGAAACTACATACATATACATAAATCTTGAGAGCTAAAAAGGCACAGCGGAAGATTAGCATCACATGCGATGCCAACATCATATCTGATGGCTGACAACTCCAGTTAATCTAAGTTTGAGAATACTTAATTTTAGAATTTGTAGAGATCTTCTGAAAAGTGTGGAACGGAGCGGCAGCAACTTTCAAGAGACCAAGTTGAATTCGTTTTACATCTGACAACTTATAAAGCAGATGAAGGCAATCAGGATTCAAACTATTAATGGAGAAGTGGGGAGGTAATATGAGTTGGTCGCTTAAACAGGAGGGCAAAGATTGAAGGAGGTACAATATTTGCGGAACCTTTAAACTAATGTAATAAGAACATGAACCCTGCAGATTATGTTATATTCAAGAAGAACGTGAAGGCAGAGAATGAAAAAGGATACCTTAACAACATTTGCATTTAATTTAACAAATATTTTGGGGTTCTCATATTCAATTCACTGTAATCGTACTTTCTTAGTCTCTTCTGCCTGCTATAACAAAAACACCATAGACTGGGTGGCTTAAACAACAGACATTTGTTTCTCACAGTCCTAGAGGCTGGGAAGTCCAAGATCAAGGTGCTGGCAGATTTGCTGTTTGTTGAGAGCCTGCTCCCTGTTGCATAGAGGACCATCTTTTCACTGTGCCCCTTTCACATAGTGAAGGAATGAGGGAGCTCTCTGAGGTCTCTTTCTTATAAGGGCACCAATCCCATTCATGAGGGCTCTACCCTCGTGACCTAATCACCTCCCAAAGGCCCTACCATCTAATACCATCACATTGAAGATTAGATTTCAGCAAATGAATTTGATGGAGGGAGGGGGATGCAGACATTCCCTCTATAGCAAGTGCATGAACAGAAAAAAAGAATCGCTGACATTAAGAAACTAACAAATCAAAAAGATAAAACATCCCTCCTCCTCTTGTCTAAACATTCTTTAAGACTGATTTAAATTGTACTTCCTCTCTGAAACCTTACTCTACCTTGCCACTCTTCCACCTTTTGGAAGATTAATCACTCTCCTGCATGTGCCTTTATTCTAGCACTTATCTCATTGAATAAGACATATGTTTTCAAATGTTTTTCCCTAAATAGATGTGCACTCCTTGAAAGCAGGAACTCCATCTTATTCATCCCCTGATAAGGCCAGAAATATAAGAACTTCTCAACCGTATAGGCTTAATGAATGCATAAATTTTAAAAAATAGAACACTTAATGCCAAAGTCAAAAAAAAAATACAAAGAGAATTATTTATGTATATTGGATGGCAGGGTGAAGGGTTTATCTTAGATATAGCAAAGGGCTCAGTGGCTGAAATTGAGAATCCTGTGGGCGAAAAAGGAAGGCTCCAAAGAGTTCTATAAACTCCTGCTTAAGTTTGAATATGGTAGCAATAGGAAAAGCTTGCCCATGTCAGAGACTTTGTAGCGTGGAAAGGGTGCACTTCATATCCTTTGTTAGCCAACCTCCATTTGTTTAGAGCTGGCAAGGGTCTGCACCCAACAATCCAGATTTTTAAGTTGGAGTGTTATCAAAATGACAGCAGTTACAATTTTTATAAAGAACTTATTCAAATCATCCCACTGAAATGAGAAGCAAGCGGCCAATCCTCCCGTTATTGTCACATCCAATTACATAGGACTTTGGAATGCTTTCTTTCTATCAGGAAGTTCACACTGAGATGTCGAAAGAGGGCAATTGTTCGCTGCAGTCATCCACTGGATCTATTGAGTCTAAATTATATGCATAATGCATAAGTTAACTACTAATGTTTCCTCTCCACAAACTCCACTGGGCAGACTTTTCAATTTGTTTTTCAACTCTCATATAAACTGGGCTGATATAGAGACCGCAATCTAGCAAGACCAAATTGTAGTAATAATGACCATAATAACTAACATTTGTATGGCAATTTCTAATTTGCCCAAATCTCTATATCTGTGATCTTCTTTGCTCCTCACTAATATTGAGGATTGTCAGCTGTAAAGATGTTTTGAATCAGAGCCTGTAATTATGAGTCTATGGGAGCTTGGCGGTAAGATTTGCTACCACACTAGGGCTGGTTCACAGTAGTGTGACTGGCTTGGTATGTGAATATTGCTGTCCCTTGGCATCGACATTCTGAAACATCACTTCTCATCTGAAATTTTCAAAGGAGTGCTTCTATTCATTTACTGTCTTCACTCCTCATCTGCCATTTACTCTTCAGTCCACTGTAACTTGCTTATGCTGAACGTTTTGCTGAAACTGGTCAGGTTAAGTCTATCAGTGATTCCATTTATTGCCAAACTAAAAATTCTTTTTGCCTTTGATCTTACCAGATGTCTTGGGTATATCTGAATCTGTTGATGACTAGAGCCTTGAAACATCTGCTCTCTTGGCTTCCATGTCACCTTATCACCAAATAATTCTCCTGCTGCCTTGATCCTTTTCCTTCCACCCACACCCTTCCTCCTGGGATTATCCTAGCATCCTGCCCTCGTCCATTTAATCCTCTTGATCTGCATACCGCTCACAGCAGAGCCCACCAGCTCTCATGGTTTCAACTTCAGAATGGGCCAAAAGCTGCGTAATCTTCTCCATGCTTCAGATTTTATATCCAGTTGTCTACCAGGCATCCCAAGAAACCTCATATCTAATTATTAAAGAGTGAATTCTTCACCCCTACAGATGTCATTGTCTGTTTCTGGGGTTATCTCACACTACACCTGATCTGTATCAGCTATTGCCTTCTCTGTGATTATTTTCTGGTTGCCTCACCCACTAACTTTACTTCCTTTATGTCCCCCTGATACTGTAGACATACGTCTTTTTTTAGCCTATTATCTGCTCTTTTTTATACTAAATCATGTAGTTTGAGGGCAAGCAAGGTGACTCTTTTGGACTAACATATCAGCAGCATCAGTTGGTAACCAGCTTATATTATTGCTCAGTGAATCATAAATGGATAAATGCATGACTCAGTGAAAGACATCATTTCAATAAAATATTGTGCCTTTTTATAGAACTTAATTGAATCCGAGCATGGGAGAAATCAGTTGAAGTTGAGGATATCTTCCTAGTGTTCATTCTCTTTTCCTCTTAATACTCTAAAGAGCACAATATTGGAAGTAAAGTATTTTATATCAAACATCTGAGACAAATATTTTGAGATACTCACGTAGATTCTGTTTTAAAATGTATTCAATTTAAGTCCCCTGATTCAGGAAAGAAATGGTTACCATAGTTAGCTAGGGAACTGGGAAGGTATGCTTTTTGCTTTGACCTTACCTCTTAATAACTTGTTCTGGCTTACTAGCTTCATGGAAACAAGTCGTGCAAATGCCTGGAGAGAAAACCATCCTGCACCAGGAGACCAGCTGGGTGTTTCTGGTGTGAAAAATACATAAGATCTATTATGTAACAGTACATGGATAATGATTTTATAGAGTAGAGCCTAAAGTTATTCACAGAAGTTAAGCAATCCGCTCTGGGTAATTTATATGTCCTTTACACAATGGGAAGATCCACATGATGACAACATAGTATGTGAAGGAAGGCAACCAGATGATCTAATTGAAGTCAATGTAATTGGGATTATGCAGTTATTATATCTCAGTAGAGTTCCAGTAAATCTCACTGAGTTGTCAAAGCGTATTCTACAGCACATAGTGGGAACTTCATTTGTATCTAGAGATTTTTCCATCACTGTATCCAACTTATTGTGACTGTTCTTAATAAGTCCATTTCTCTCATGTGTGTTCCTTTGAAGCCCTGACTTAGAGTATTTTTGTACTTTAAATACTACTGATTTGTATCCTCATTTTGATTATTTTCCATTTCTTTCAAATATAAGTTTGTCAACATCTGTGCTATCCGATACAATAGCCACTAGCCACATGTCATGATTGACTTCAAAATAATTAAAATGAAATAAAATTTAAAATTCAGTTCCTCAGTCATACTGGGACACATTTCAAGTGTTCACTTCCAAAGTGGTGAGTGGCTACTATATTGAACAGCACAGAACATTTCAATCATTACAGAAATTTCTATTGAATAGCACTGATTCTAGGCTCTGTCTCACCTACACCATTATATTGACCCTTGGTTGGTTTTATTATTGCAGAAAACCTTTTCTATATTTATTTCACTGGCTCCTTGCATTTAATATCATTCAGTCCTTAATGAAATATGGGGTCAATGAATAGCCTTTTGAGAACTTAAATGGTGATTCTTAAATAGTAATGCTTTTAATTCAAACTACTCAGCTTTTAAATAACTTTAAGTTATTTTAGCAGGCTGAGAAGTAATAACTTGTAACATAGGTGTTGAAATCCTTTTGGCATAGGCTGGGATTACTTCAAAACCAGAAACAAATTTTAAGAGAATTTCATTGTAACAGAATTTGTAATTATGCATTTAGAGAAAGCAAGCCTAAATTTCACATATTTGAAATGTGACCACAATTTTGACACTGAGTTCATTCTGTTTTTCCAGCTTTTCTACATACTGTAATAATAACCTAGAATTCAACTGATACTGAATTTTTTGCACACATATATATTGAAATAGAGTTTTTGGGAGACAATGCTTATTTGTAAATTTTAATAATTGGAAATTATGTTAACCATTTGCTGAAAAATGATATGAATTATCTGCAAAATAAAATGAAGCATCTTGCATTTTATCTGAGCCCACATATCTTCCAGCTGGTTTCTATAGGTCAGGGAGCCTCAGAGAAAGGGCTCTGAAAAGAGAGGTGAGTGACCCTTTGTTTTCCCTGGACTGCCTACCAAATGTAATTGGTTTTACAGCTCAACATTGATCAGGCTTTTCTGGCAGAAAGCCTGTTCTTTACAGTAAAATGGATCTTATGTACTCTTAAGATCCTCTTGAGAATTTTGTGTTTGTGCCTACTCACTGAAGAGATGAAAAGAAAAGAAGACTTCATTAGTATTCTCAGACCTTTCTTCTTGAGCCTGCTGGTATACCATTCAGGGGCTTTCCAGGTGACATGAGTTCATTATGGTTGCCTTGGGTTGCTTTTCTTAACAACCTCCTTTGAACTTTGACATGTCCTCTGGGAATCTATCTAAACGAACCAGTTAAAATTTCCTGGCCTTGCCAGCCCTCAGCTCCAGGAAGGAGCTCTCTGGGGGAATTCAGAATGTTCTACTTTTCTAGAAAGTCAGAAATATCATTGTCTATATGGAAATTGAATTAGCTACTTTCTATAGCCCTTTATCCTGGGTAAGGATATTGATGCACCTTTCTGAAACAGGCTACAGGCTGCTCCCTTAGCCACCCTAGAGATCTTGAGTCTACCTAAGAGGGTAGTATGGCCAGAGTTGCCTTATTTTTTCTCTTTCATGTTAAGAAATTCAAATTCCAAGTATGATTATAATTAGAATGCTAATATTTCCTTCTGTGATTTCAAGGCACACAGTCATATAAAATGACATTTGGCTCTTGACTAATATACAAAGGTTTTTTCTGCAACCCTTTCTCCCATCCATGTACAATTGCTGGAACTTGCGGAAGTAGATGTGTTTGAATGTGCATTCACACAGTGCAACTTTGCCTCCTGGTCCACTCACTCAAATCCAGAATTAAAAAAAGATTATGAAATTAAATGTGTGATGACTAACATTCTGACTAGCATCTCTATGGTCACAGGGAGAAACAAATTTATTTCTGGTAATTTAAACCCGTTAGGGAAGATAATCCTCTTGGGTTGTCTGAATATATCTAAAGGTATCTTGTACTATAAATTTAGGGATTTTTTTCTGGTTCCTATTTCTGGCAATATAAATTTCTCTTCATTGTTCTTTGAAGCGGTATTGTAGGGACAATCATGTTTTCTTAACACAGTTCCTGAAAACATTTATAAACACAGTGTGTCTATAATTATGAGAAAAGTCATACTATGTTTATTTTTGGTGTGATCTTTCCAAGCAGACACATTCTCGTGTGTTTATAATCATCACCTCTTTCATATCCTCATCTTCCGTGGGCTATTCTCCCACCACTTTGTCCAACTTTGGTCTGTTCCCATGATTTCTTCTGTTCCCTGTAAAATATTAATTTGCTTGCATTGCAACTTTTTTTTTAAGAACTTTTATTAAGATACAGTTAACAGACAATAAACAGCATATATTTAGAGTGTACAATTTGGTGTCCCAATCTCCCAATTCTTTCCCCCCAACCCTCCCTGCTTTCCCCACTTGGTGTCCATGTGTTTGTTCTCTACACCTGTGTCTCTATTTCTGCCTTGCATGTCCTCTTTCATAGTTGTTAGCATTTGCCTTATGTATTGAGGGGCTCCTATATTGGGTGCATATATATATTTATAATTGTTATCTCCTCTTCTTGGATGGATCCCTTGATCTTTATGTAATGTCCTTTCTTGTCTCTTGTAACATTTTTTATTTTAAAGTCTATTTTATCTGATATGAATATTGCTACTCCAGCTTTCTTTTGATTTTCATTTGCATGGAATATCTTTTTCCATCCCCTCACTTGCAGTCTGTATGTGTCCCTAGGTCTGAAGTGGGTCTCTTGTAGACAGCATATATATGGGTCTTGTTTTTGTATCCATTCAGCCAGTCTGTGTCTTCTGGTTGGTGCATTTAGTCCATTTACATTCAAGGTAATTGTTGATATGTATGTTCCTATTACCATTTTCTTAATTGTTTTGTTTTTGTTTTTGTAGGTCCTTTTCTTCTCTTATGTTTCCCTCTTAGAGAAGTTCCTTTAGCATTTGTTGTAGGGCTGGTTTGGTGGTGCTGAATTCTCTTAGCTGTTGCTTGTCTGGAAAGCTTTTGATTTCTCCATCGAATCTGAATGAGATCCTTGCTGGGTAGAGTATTCTTGGTTGTAGGTTCTTCCCTTTCATCACTTGAAATATATCATGCCACTCCCTTCTGGCTTGCAGAGTTTCTGCTGAGAAATCAGCTGTTAACCTGATGGGAGTTCCCTTGTGTGTTATTTGTTGTTTTTCCCTTGTTGCTTTTAATAACATTTCTCTGTCTTTAATTTTTGTCAACTTGACTATTATATGTCTTGGCGTGTTTCTCCTTGGATTTATCCTGCCTGGGACTCTCTGCACTTCCTGGACTTGGGTAGCTATTTCCTTTCCCATGTTAGGGAAGTTTTCAACTAGAATCTCTTGCAATATTTTCTCAGGTCTTTCCTCTCTCTCGTCTCCTTCTGGGACCCCTATAATACTAATGTTGGTGCGTTTAACATTGTCCCAGAGGTCTCTTAGGCTGTCTTCAGTTCTTTTCATTCTTTTTTCTTTATTCTTTTCTGCATCAGTGATGATCACCATTCTGTCTTCAAGCTCACTTATTCGCCCTTCTGCCTCAGTTAATCTGCTATTGGTTCCTTCTAGTATATTTTTCATTTCCGTTATTGTGTTGCATATCTCTGTTTGTTTGCTCTTTAATTCTTCTAGGTCTTTGGTAAACTTTTCGATCTTTGCATGCAGTCTTTTTTCAAAGTCCTGGATCATCTTCACTATCATTATTCTGAATTCTTTTTCTGTAAGGGTGCCTATCTCCTCTTCATTTAGTTGTTTCTCTGGGGCTTTATCCTGTCCCTTCATCTGGTACAAAGTCCTCTGCTTTTTCATTTTCTCTATCTTTCTGTGGCTGTGGTTTTCAGTTCCACAATGTGAAATACTGCTGATACTGCTTGATACTGCTGTCTGCCCTCTTGTGGAGGAAGCTGTCTAGGAGTCTCCTGTGTGCTTCCTGATGGGAGGGACTGATGGTGGGTAGGGCTGGGTGGGTGGAGCTCAGTATAGCTTTAATCCGATTTGGTGGGCGGAGCTCAGTAAAACTTTAATCTGCTTGTCTGCTAATGGGTGGGGCTGTGTTCACACCTTGTTGGCTGTTTGGCCTGAGGCCACCTAGTGCTGGAGCCCACAGGCTCTTTGGTGGGGCTAATGGCAGACTCTGGGAGGGCTCACACCAATGAGCACTTCCCAAAACCCCTGCTGCCAGTGCCCCTGCCTCCTCGGTGAGCCACGGCTGCCCCCCCACCTCTGCAGGCAACCCTCCAACACCAGCAAGTAGGTCTGGTTCAGTCTCCTATGGGGTCACTGCTCCTTCCCCCTGGGTCCTGGTGAACACATTTTTTTGTGTGCCCTCCAAGAGTGGAGTCTCTGTTTCCACAAGTCCTGTGGAGGTCCTGCAATCAAATCCCACTGGCTTTCAGAGTCTGATTCTCTGGGGATTCCTCCTCCCATTGCTGGACTCCCAGGTTGGGAAGCCTGCTGTGGGGCTCAGATCCCTCACTTTAGTGGGTGGACTTCTGCAGTATAACTGTTCTCCAGTTTGTGAGTCACCCACCCAACATTTATGGGATTTGATTTTAATGTGATTGCGCCCCCCCCACAATCTCATTGCAGCTTCTCCTTTGTCTCTGGATGTGGGGTGTCTTTTTTGGTGAGTTCCAGTGTCTTTCTGTCAATGATTGTTCAGTAGTTAGTTGTAATTCTGGTGCTCTTGCAAGAGGAGTGAGCGCACGTCCTCCTACTCTGCCATCTTAATCCTATCTCCTTGCATTGCAACTTTTAAACAAAGATGAGAAATTGGGATGAGGACTGATTTCATCAAGCCCATCTCTCTTCACATACAAAATATATATATATACATGTATATTTTGTCTAGATTCATAAGAATGGTCCTGTTTAACATTTAAATCTCTAGACTGTTGACAAAGCAAATATTTGATAAGAAATTACTGAGGGAAGGCAGGCATGATCACTGTATCTCCAAACACTGCTGCTTAAAATTCTATATTCAATGAATCTATATTTTTACCTCCAAGGTTTATTGACTAAAAGGATAATAAGAATAATCTTTTGGTATAAATACTTTGTCTTTCACGAGTCATTGTTTTTTTCATATTTTTGGATAATTATAAGTTAAATGTGGACGTTTATTTTTATTGAGATATAATGACATATAACATTGGTAAGTGTAAGGTGTACAATTTATTGATTTGCTACATTGATATATTGCAATATGATTACCATGATAGTGTTAGCTAACATCTCTATCACGTCAAATAATTATCTCTTTTTGGGGGTGGAAAGAATTAAGCTGTAGTCGCTTAGCATCTTTGAAGTTTAAAATACAGTATTGTTGTCTATAACCCTGTGCTGTGCATTAGATCTTTAGAACCTATTTGCTACTCGTTTCAAGTATGTAACATTAAACACAATATCCCCAATTCCACTACCCTCCAGACCCTGGTAACCACCATTCTGCAATATGTTTTTATGAATTTGGCTTTTTAGGTTTTACATATAAGTGATATCATACAGTATTTGTCTTTCTCAGTCTGACATCTCATTTAGTATAACGCCCTCAAGGTCCATCAGTGTTGTTGCAAATAGGATTTCCTTCTTTCTCATGGCTGAATGATATTCTATTGTGTGTGTGTAGATATATATATTTTGTATATATGTATATATACACAAATACATAAACATATACATATATATATACATATATATATAAACAAGTAGTCTATATGTATATGCCACTACTTGTTTATCCATTCATTCATTAATAGACACCACTTAGGTTGTTTCCACATCTGGCTAGTGTGAATAATGCCACAGTAAACATGGGAGTGGTTATATCTCTTCAGTATCCTGTTTTCATTTCCTTTGGATATACACCCAGAACTGTAATTACTGGATGATATGATAGTTCTAATTTTTTGAGGAACCTCCATGCTGTTTTCCATAGTGACTGAACAAGTTTACATTACCACCAACAATGTACTGGGATTCCCTTATCTCTATATCCTTACCAATGACTCTTTTCTCTTGTTTTCTTGATAGCCATTTCGACAAATGTGAGGTGGTTTTGATTTGCCTTTCCCTGATGATAAGTGACATTCAGCATCTGAATGTACCTGTTAGCCATTTTGATGTCTTCTTTGGAAAAATGTCTAGTTAGTTCCCCTGCCCTTTTTTAAACTTTTTATTTTATATAGGACTATAGTTGATTAACAATGTTGTGTTAGTTTCAGGTGTACAGCAGTGATTCATTTGTACATTTACATTTATACATCTATTCTTTTTCAAATTCTTTTCCCATTTAGGTTGTTACATAATATTGAACAGAGTTCTCTGTGCTATACAATAGGACCTTGTTGATTATCCATTTTAAATATAGCAGTGTGTACATGTCAATCCCAAACACCCTAACTATCCCTCCCCCTTCACCCTTCCCCCCCACCCCCACCCACTGGCAACCATAAGTTCATTCTCTAAGTCTGCAAGTCTGTTTTTGTTTTGTAAATAAGTTTATTTGTAAACATTTTAAGATTCTGCATACAAGCGATATCATATGATATTTTTCTTTGTCTGACTAACTTCACTCAGTATGACCATCTCTAGGTCCATCCATGTTGCTACAAATGGCATTTTTTCATTCTTTTTAATGGCTAAGTAATGTTCCATTGTATATATGTATCACATGTTCTTTATCCATTCATCTGTCAGACATTTAGGTTGCTTCCACGTCTTAGCTATTTTAAACAGTGCTTCAATGAACACTGGGGTACATGTATCCTTTCAGACCATGTTTTTCTCTGGATATATGCCCAGGAGTGGGATTGCTGGATCATATGGTAGCCCTATTTTTAGTTTTTTAAGGAACCTCCATACCATTCTCCACAGTGTCTGTACCAATTTACATTCCTACCAGCAGTGTAGGAGGGTTCCCTCTTCTCTACACCCTCTCCAGCATTTATTTGTTTGTGGATTTTTTTGATGATAGCCATTCTGACTGGTGTGAGGTGAGATCTCATTGTTGTTTTGATTTGCATTTCTCTAATAATTAGTGATGTTGAACATTTTTTCATGTGCCTCTAGGCCATCTGTATGTATTCTTTGGAGAAATGTCTATTTAGGTCTTCAGCCCATTTTTTTATTGGGTTGCTTGTTTTGATGATATTAAGCCACACAAGATGTTTGTCTATTTTGGAGACTAATACCTTGTTGGTTGCATCATTTGTAAATATTTTCTTGCATTCTGTGGGTTGTCTTTTCATTTTGTTTATGGTTTCCTTTGCTATGCAAAGACTTTTGAGTTTAAGTCCCATTTTTAAATTTTTGTTTTTATTTCAATTACACTGAGAAATGGATCACAAAAGATACTGTTGCGATTTGTGTCAGGGAGTGTTCTGCCTATGTTTTCCTCTAAGAGTTTTATAGTATCTGGTCTCACTCTTGGGTCTTTATTCCATTTTGAGTTTATTTTTGTGTATGATGTTAAAGTGTTCTAATTTCATTTTTTACATACAGCTGTCCAGTTTTTCTAGCACCATTTATTGAAGAGTTTGTCTTTCCTCCGTTGTATAGTTTTCCCTCCTTTGTCATAGATTAATTGACTGTAGGTCTATTTTGGGGCTTTCTATCCTGTTCCTTTAATCTCTATTTCTATTTTTGTGCCAGTACCATACTATCTTGAAGACTATATCTTTGTAGTATAGTCTGAAGTCAGGGTGCCATTTTTTAATTTGATTGTATTTTTTTGTTATTGATTTGAAAGAGTTTTTCTATTATGGATATTAACCACTTATTGGATATGTAGTTTGCCTTTTCATTTTGTTGCTGGTTTCTTTTGCTGTGCAGAAGCTTTTTAGTTTGATGTTGTCCCACTTGTTGATTTTTGCCTTTGTTGCTTGTGCTTTTGGTGTTATGTCTAACAAATAATTGCCCAAGCCAATGTCAAGGAGATTCTTCTATTTTCTTCTAGGAATTTTATGATATCAGGTATTCTTATTTGTCTTTAATCCATTTCAAGCTAATTTTTGTGAGCAGTGTAAGATATGGTGCCAATGTCAATTTTTCCAACATCATTTCTTTCAATTTTCCCAACACTCTCCGCATTCAGTGGTCTTGGCTCCCTTGTCAAATATTAGTTGACTGTATATGCAGAGGTTTATTTCTAGACTCTTGATTCTGTTCTGTTTGTCTGTGTGTCTATTTTTATGCCAGTACCATACTGTTTTATTTACTCTAGCTTTATAGTGTAGTTTGAAGTCAGGAAATGTGATGCCTTCAACTTTATTCTTCTTTTCTTGTGATTGCTTTGGCTATTAGGATTATTTTTCTATTTATGTAAAAAAGGTATTGCAATTTTGATCAGCATTGTATTGGATCTGTAGATGGCTTTGGATAGTATGGACATTTCAACAATTCTTCTGATCCATCAACATGGCATATATTTCCATTTGTGTCTTCAGTTTTTTTCATCAGGGTCTTATAGTTTTCATTATATAGATCTTTAACTTGGTTAAATTTATTGATAAGTAACAATATTACTTTATTCTATTGAAAATAGATCATTTTCTTTCTTTTTCAAATGTTTCATAGTTATATACACACTTTCTTTAGTTTAAATAAATTGAATTTAAAAAAGAAAAAACATCAATGGTTTCACGTGTCTTACAGAATAAAATTCAAATTACCATAAAACCACACATAACTGATTTCTGGGTGTTGATTCTATATTCTGCAACTTTATTGAATTTGTTGATTCAACAGTTTTTTTGGTTGAGTCTTTAGAAATTTATATATATAACCTAGTAGTATCTCCAAATAATGACAATTTTATCTCTTTCTTTCTGATTTAGATGCTTTTTATTTCTTTGTTTTGCCTAATAGCTCTAGTTAGGACTTCCAGTACCATGTTTAAGAATGGTGGTTAGAGTGGGCACTCTTGTCTTGTTCCTGAGCTTAGATGAAAAACTTTAAATTTTTTGCCATTGAGTAAAATGTTAGCTCTGGTTTTGTCCAGTATGGCCTTTATTGTGTTGAGGTATGTTCTTTATGTACCCAATTTGCTGAGGGTTTTTTTTTTTTTTTCCTTTACCGTGAAAAGACATTTTATCTAATGCTTTTTCTGTATCTATTGCAATAATCATATGATATTTTCCTACCATTCTATTAATATGAGGTATCACATTTATTGATTGACATATATTGAACCATCCTTGCATCCCAGGGATAAATCCCACTTGGTCATGGTGTATAATTCTGTTAATATGCTGCTGAATTAAGTTTACTAATATTTTCTTGTGAATTTTTACATCTATATTCTTCAGAGATATAGAGCTATAGTTTTCTTTTCTTCTGGTATCCTCATCTGGCTTTGTATCAGGACAGTTCTTCCACCATGAAATGAGTTTGAAGTGTCCCCATGTCTTCAAATTTTTGGAAGGGTTTAAGATGGATTGGCATTCTTTTTTCTTTAAATGTGTGCTAGAATACACCTATCACGTCTACCATACTATTTTAATTACTGTAGCCTTGTGGTATAGTCTGAAGTCAGTGAGTATGATGCCTCTAGCTTTGTTCCTTTTTTGCTCAAGGTTGTTTTGGCTATTCAGGGTCTTTTGTGGTTCTGTATAAATTTTAGGATTATTGTTCTAGTTCAGTGAAAAAATTCATGGGCATTTCTATAGGGATTGCATTAAATCTGTAGATTGCTTTGGGTTGTATGGACATTTTATCAATATTAATACTTCCAATCCATGAATATGTGATATCTTTCTTATTTGCATAATCATTAATTTCCTTCATCACTGTCTTATTGTTTTCAGAGTGTAGGTCATTCACCTCCTTGGTTAAGTTTATTCCTAGTTGTTTTATACTTTTTGATGCTGTTTTAAATTGTTTTCTTGCTTTTTCTTTCTGATAGTTCATTACAGTGTATAAAAAAGCAAAAAATTTCTGCATATTAATCTTGTATCCTGCAGCTTTACTGAATCCACTTTATTAGTTCCAATAGTTTTTGGTGGAAACATTAGAGTTTTCTATACGTAGTATTATGTCATCGTCAAATAATGACAGTTTCACTTTTCCCATCCAGTATGGATGCCATTTCTTTTTCTTGTCTTATTGCTGTGGCTTGGACTTCCAATACTGTATTAAATTCAAGTGGCAAAAGTGGGCATCCGTGTCTTGTTCATGATTTTAGAGAAAAGACTTTCAACTTTTTTCTGTTGAGTGTGATATTAGCTGTGAGTTTGTCATAAATGGCTTTTATTATGTTGAGATATGTTCCCCCTATACCAACTTTGATGAGAGTGTCTATCATGAATACATACTGAATTTTGTCAAACACTATTTCTTTATCTAGTGAGGTGATCATGTGATTTTTTTTCTTTCTTTACCTAATGTGATGTATCACATTGATTGATTTGGGAATACTGAAGCATCCTTGCATCCCTGGAATAAATCCCACTTGATCCTGGTGTATGGCCCTTTATATATGTTGTTGCCTTTTGTTTGCCAGTGTTTTTGTTGAGAATTTTTACATCTATATTCAACACTGATATTGGCCTGTAATTTTCATTTTTATGGTATCTTTGTCTGGCTTTGGACTAGGATATTAGGGCCTTATAGAATGAGGTTGGGAAATTTCCTCCCTCTTCAATTTTTTATAATAGTTTGAGAAGGATAGATACTAACTCTTCCTTAAATATTTGGTAGAATTCACCTGTGAGGTGGACTGGTCCTGGACTTTTATTAATCGGGAATTTTTTGATTGTTTATTTAATTACATTACTAGTCATTGGTCTATTCAGAATTTTTATTTCTTTATTTTTTTTAATTTTTTTTGGGGGGGGTACACCAGGTTCAATCATCTGTTTTTATACACATATCCCCATATTCCCTCCCTTTCTTGACTCCCCCTTCAGTCCCCCCCACCCTCCCAGCCCCAGTCCTCTAAGGCATCTTCCATCCTTGAGTTGGACTCCCTTTGTTATACAACAACTTCCCACTGACTATTTTACAGTTGGTAGTATATATATGTCTGTGCTACTCTCTCTCTTCGTCTCAGTTTCCCCTTCACCCCCCCGCCCCCTCCCATACCTTGAGTTCTCCAGTCCATTCTCTGTATCTGCATCCTTGTTCTTGTCACTGAGTTCATCAGTACCATTTTTAGATTCCATATATGTGAGTTAGCATACAATATTTGTCCTTCTCTTTCTGACTTACTTCACTCTGTATGACAGATTGTAGTTCTATCCACCTCATTGCATATAGCTCCATCTCATCCCTTTTTATAGCTGAGTAATATTCCATTGTATATATATGCCACATCTTCTGTATCCATTCATTTGTTGATGGGCATTTAGGTTGCTTCTATGTCCTGGCTATTGTAAAGAGTGCTGCAATAAACATGATGGTACAAGTTTCTTTTGGGATTATGGTTTTCTTTGGGTATATGCCCAGTAGTGGGATGACTGGATCATATGGTAGTTCTATTTGTAGTTTTTTAAGGAACCTCCAAATTGTATTCCATAGTGGCTGTACCAACTTACAGTCCCACCAACAGTGCAGGAGAGTTCCCTTTTCTCCACACCCTCTCCAATATTTGTGGTTTCCAGATTTTGTGATGATGGCCATTCTGACTGGTGTGAGGTGATACCTCATTGTGGCTTTGACTTGCATTTCTCTGATAATTAGTGATGTTGAGCATCTTTTCATGTGTGTGTTGGCCATCTGTATGTCTTCTTTGGAGAAATGTCTATTTAGGTCTTCTGCCCATTTGTGGATTGGGTTATTTGCTTTTTTGGTATTAAGCTTCATGAGCTGCTTGTATATTTTGGAGGTTAATCCTTTGTCCATTGTTTCATAGGCAATTATTTTTTCCCATTCTGAAGGTTGCCTTTTAGTCTTGTTTATGGTTTCTTTCACTGTGCAAAAGCTTTGAAGTTTCATGAGGTCCCATTTGTTTATTCTTGATTTGATTTCCATGATTCTAGGAAGTGGGTCAAAAAGGATGTTGCTTTGATTTATGTCATAGAGTGTTCTGCCTATGTTTTTCTCTAGGAGTTTTATACTGTCTGGCCTTCCATGTAGGTCTTTAATCCATTTGGAGTTTATTTTTGTGTATGGTGTTAGGAAGTGTTCTAATTTCATTCTTTTACATGTTGCTGTCCAATTTTGCCAGCACCACTTCTTGAAGAGGCTGTCTTTTTTCCATTGTATATTCTTGCCTCCTTTGTCAAAGATAAGGTGCCCATATGTGTTTGGATTTACTTCTGAGTTCTCTATTCTATTGCACTGATCTTCCTTTCTATTTTTGTGCCAGTACCATACTGTCTTGATCACTATGGCCTTGTAGTATAGTTTGAAGTCAGGAAGCCTGATTCCACCAACTCCATTTTTCCTTCTCAAGATTGCTTTGGCTATTTGAGGTCTTTTGCGTTTCCATACAAATCGTAAGATTTCTTGCTCTAGTTCTGTGAAAAATGCCATTGGTAATTTGATCGGGATTGCATTGAATCTGTAAATTGCTTTGGGTAGTACAGACATTTTCACGATGTTGATTCTTCCAATCCAGGAACATGGTATGTCCCTCTGTTTGTGTCATCTTTGATTTCTTTCATCAATGTCTTAAAGTGTTCTGCATACAGATCTTTTGCCTCCTTAGGCAGGTTTATTCCTAGGTATTTTATTCTTTTTGTTGCAATGGTGAATGGGAGAGTTTCCTTAATTTCTCTTTCTGCTCTTCCGTTGTTAGTGTATAGGAATGCAAGAGATTTCTGTGCATTAATTTTGTATCCTGCTACTTTACTAAACTCATCAATTAGTGCTAGTAGTTTTCTGGTAGAGTCTTTAGGGTTTTCTATATATAATATCATGTCATCTGCAAAGAGTGACAATTTTACTTCTTTTCCAATTTGTATTCCTTTGATTTCTTTTTCTTCTCTGATTGCTGTGGCTAAAACTTCCAAAACTATGTTGAATAATAGTGGTGAGAGTGGACACCCTTGTCTTGTTCCTGTTCTTAGAGGGAATTCTTCCACTTTTTCCCCATTGAGAATGATGTTAGCTTTTGGTTTTTCATATATGGCTTTTATTATGTTGAGATAATTTCCTTCTATGCCCATTTTCTGTAGAGCTTTTATCATAAATGGATGTTGAACTTTGTCAAAAGCTTTTTCTGCATCTATTGAAATGATCATATGGTTTTTATCCTTCAAGTTGTTGATAAGATGTATCACATTGATTGATTTGCGTATATTGAAGAATCCTTGCATCCCAGGGATAAACCCCACTTGATCATGGTGTATGATTTTTTTAGTGTGCTGTTGGAGTCTGTTAGCTAGTATTTTGTTGAGGATTTTTGCATCTATGTTCATCAGTGATATTGGTCTGTAGTTTTCTTTTTTTGTGACATCTTTGCCTGGTTTTGGTATCAGGGTGATGGTAGCCTCGTAGAATGAGTTTGGGAGTGCTCCGCCTTCTGCAATATTTTGGAAGAGTGTGAGAAGGATAGGTGTTAACTCTTCTCGAAATGTTTGATAGAATTCACCCGTGAACCCATCTGGTCCTGGGCTTTTGCGTGTTGGGAGATTTTTAATCAGTGCCTCAATTTCCGTACTTGTGATTGGTCTGTTCATGGTTTCTATTTCTTCCTGGTTCAGTCTTGGAAGATTGTATTTTTCTAAGAATGTATCCATTTCTTCCAGGTTATCCAATTGATTGGCATATAGTTGCTTGTAGTAGTCTCTCACGATGTTTTGTATGTCTGAGGTGTCCGTTGTGACTTCTCCTTTTTCATTTCTAATTCTGTTGATTTGCATCTTCTCCCTTTTTTTCTTGATGAGCCTGGCTAATGGTTTATCAATTTTGTTAATCTTCTCAAAGAACCAGCTTTTAGTTTTATTTATTTTTCTTATGGTTTCTTTCCTTTCTTTTTCATTTATTTCTGCTCTGATCTTTATGATGTCTTTCCTTCTGCTCCCTTTGGGGTTTCTTTGTTCTTCTTTCTCTAGTTGTTTTAGGTGTAAGGTTAGGTTGTTTATTCGATCATTTTCTTGTTTCTTAAGGTAGGACTGTATTGCTATAAACTTCCCTCTTAGAACTGCTTTTGCTGCATCCCATAGGTTTTGGGTTGTTGTGTTTTCGTTGTCATTTGTTTCTAGATATTTTTTGATTTCCTCTTTGATTTCTTTAGTGATTCCTTGGTTGTTTAAGAGTGAATTGTTTAGCCTCCATGTGTTTGTATTTTTTGCAGTTTTTTTCCTGTAATTGATATCTAGTCTCATGGTGTTGTGGTCTGAGAAGATGCTTGATATGATTTCAATTTTCTTGAATTTGCTGAGGTTTGATTTGTGACCCAAGATGTGATCTATCCTGGAAAATGTTCCGTGTGCACTTGAGAAGAAAGTGTAGTCTGTCGTTTTTGGATGGAATGTCCTATAAATATCAATGAAGTCGAGATGGTCTAATGTGTCATTTAAAGCTTGTGTGTCTTTATTTATTTTCTGTTTGGATGATCTGTCCATTGATGTAAGTGGGGTGTTCAAGTCTCCCACTATTATTGTGTTACTGTCGATGTCCCCTTTTATAGCTGTTAGCATTTGCCTTATGTATTGAGGTGCTCCTATATTGGGGGCATAGATATTTACCATTGTGATATTTTCTTCTTGAATGGATCCCTTGATCATTATGTAGTGTCCTTCCTTGTCTCTTTTAATAGTCTTTACTTTCAAGTCTAATTTGTCTGATATGAGTATTGCTACTCCAGCTTTCTTTTGACTTCCATTTGCATGGAATATCTTTTTCCATCCCTTTCCTTTCAGTCTATATCCCTTCAGTCTATGTATCCCTTGGTCTGAAGTGGGTTTCTTGTAGGCACCATATAGAAGCGTCTTGTTTTTGTATCCATTGAGCCAGTCTGTGTCTTTTGGTTGGAGCATTGAATCCATTTCCATTTAAAGTGATTATTGACATGTGTGTTCCAATTACCATTTTCTTAATTGTTTTGGGTTTGTATTTGTAGGTGTTTTCCTTTTCTTGTGTTTCCTACTTAGAGAAGTTCCTTTAGCACTTGTTGTAAGGCTGGTTTGGTGGTGCTGAATTCTCTTAACTTTTGCTTGTCTGGAAAGCTTTTGATTTCTCCCTCAAATCTGAATGAGATTCTTGCTGGGTAGAGTATTCTTGGCTATAGGTTTCACTCTTTCAGGACTTTCAGTATATCCTGCCATTCCCTTCTGGCCTGCAGAGCTTCTGTAGAAAGGTCAGCTGTTATCCTGATGGGTTTTCCCTTATATGTTGTTTGTTGCTTTTCTCTTGCTGCTTTTCATATTTTTTCTTTGTGTTTAATTGTCATTAGTTTGATTAATATGTGTCTTGGTGTATTTCTCCTTGGGTTTATTCTGTATGGGACTCTCTGTGCTTCTTGGACCTGGTTAATTATTTCCTTTCCCATGTTGGGGAAGTTTTCCACTAGAACCTCTTCAAATATTTTCTCAGACTCTTTCTTGTTTTCTTCTTCTTCTGGGATGCCTATGAGTCGAATGTTGGTACACTTAATGTTATCACTGAGGTCTCTGAGACTGTCTTCTAATCTTTTTATTCTTTTTTCTTTTTCCTGCTCTGTGACATTTATTTCCCCCATTCTATCTTCCAACTCACTTATTCGTTCTTCTGCCTCAATCATTCTGCTGGTTATAGCATCTAGAGTATTTTTAATTTCAGTTATTTTGTTATCCATTGCTGTTTGTTTTTCTGAGTTCTTATGAACTGTTTCTTGTACTTTCTCTAGTTTGTTATTGAGATTTTGTATCATTTTTACTATCATGACTCTAAATTCTTTTTCAGGCATTTTTCCTATTTCCTCCTCATTGATTTGGTCTTGTGGGTTTTTTTCCTGTCCTTTGCCTGCATGGTGTTTCTTTGTTTCCTCATGGTTGTGCAAACTTTTGGGGTTGCTTGTCCTGGCGATAGAGGTGTTTATAGAAGACTGTCCAAGCCTCAGACTAATGTCCAAGTATTGGATTAAACAAATACTAAGTCTAGGAAACACATACATGTATAAGACACACAATTACTGAATCCGTTAGGACATAAGGCTCTAGAAAAACCTGACAGAACCCCAGTGTGCTATCAGATATTCAAAGAGAAACCCAACAGAAATTGACAACTGAAACAGAACAAATCAGAGACAAAAGCAAAAGCAAACAAACAAATAACACCTTACACATACAACATTAATCCAGGGAGATTTTGTAAGCTAGGATCAAATATAGAAAAGAGCCAGAGTACCACCAGAGAGAATGAAGATTCTCAGAATGTAATTAGACAACTGTACTAAGAACTAAGATAAAGACAAAAGCCTTATATTAAATACCAAGGCAGTGCATCATCTGGAGAACAGAGCAAGGAGTCTGAGCAGACCAATAGTGTTGCTTATAAGTACGTTAAGATAAAATAAACTTAAAATGGCTGGAAGAAAAGGGAACAGAAGAGCGTAATGTGGTTGGAAATATGCAAAGAAAAAGAAAGGAATAGAAATGTATAAAAAATAGGGATGAAAGGAAAGTATGAGAGATATATTGTCCGTACTACCAAAAACTTAGCTAGATATAGAAGTATATAAAAAGGCAAAAAAAAAAAGAAAAGAAAAAGAATAAAAGATATCATTAAAAAATTATGTTATAAAACTTGTAGATCCCTTAGGGCTAAGATCGTATTTAATAATGAAAAAAAAAAAAAAAAAGAGAGAGAGAGAGAAAAAGAAAAAGAAAACAAAAAAATCCAGAACTGATCCCAGAATGGACCAGTTCAATAGGTATTGATACCACTATTTCTGTTTCCTTAGCGTCTCAGCTGTAAGTGTCCTTCTCCTTCCCTTGGGTTTTTTTGCATTATTCTGTGACCAGCAGAGGTTCCTTTATTGTTCGTCTGTAAGCGTCGGTGTGTGGGGAGCAAGAGGGTACAATAGTGGCTCCTTCTCCTGGGAGTGAGTGAGCCATGGCGCACTGTTGTTTCATTCAGGCTTGGAGGTGCCTGATGCAGAGGGACGCAGGTGGCTCAGGGGTAAACAGAAAGTCTTAGAGTTGGGCCTCTCTCGGGTTTTTTTTTGTTGTTTTTGCTGTTGTTGTTTTTTTTTTTTTTTTTTTCTCTTGGCAGCCTCCCTGCTGCTGGTGTTACAAGGGGTTTTAATCTAGCCCCGCCCGAGCACCTGAGGGTGCTTGTTATCCCTGAGCACCTTAATTGGCCCGCGGGCGTCTCTCCACTGCCTGTTGCAGAGGCAGCGAACGAGAGAGAGAGGCTACACGTGCGGCTCCTCCCCCCTGCCCGTGAGCCTGCAGCCTCCAGCCGCCATCATGGCCGGGCAGCTCTCAGGGACCGGCACTCCTCTCCGCGGACCTCCTCCCTCCTGTCCTCTCGGTCCGTCACCCTACCGGCAACAATGTTTCTCGCCCTGAACCAGCTCTCCGGTTCCCACGCTCCCGCTCCTGGACCCTCCGTTCAGCCGCGGATCAATGTCTCGGTCCAGGAATGCTGAGCTGCGCTGCGGACCCTCCGTATGTTTCTCACTCCCTCCCGTCTGCCACAGCTCCGCCACTTCACCCTCTTAGAGCCGTTGTAGATGCCTCCCTACCGGCTATGTCGGGCTCCCCGCGGTCCTTTCTGGTGTCCGAGGCCGTCTGCTGGTGTTCAGCTGGTTCTCTGTGGGAATGACTGCGTCCTTCCGTGCATTCCCAATGCATCTGTGGAGAGGGATGCACTCCACGTCTCTCTACTTCGCCGCCATCTTTTTGAATTGTACACTTTAAATGGATGAATTGTATGATCTTAGCAGATGTAACTGTCATCAGATCATCAAGTGCATACTCTCCAACACTGGTCAAGTCTAGCAGACGATTTCAAAAGTAACCATGGGGCTTCAGTACATATCATTTACTTCCTCCCAGTTGCAGGTGCGAGCACTATGGGGTGGTGCAGGGTCACGAACTGTGGCCGTGGACTTAGGCAGCAGGTAAGGAATGGTGTGCCTTCTTTTTCCTTTCACAAGGCGTCATGACAGACCAGCCTGAGTACATTCATCTCCTAGAGTACGAATCCAGCAACCCAGGTCTCTTTCCCCTTGTTTACCCCAAACCAAGGTTCCAAATTTCCCTTTCCGGGTTTGGAGGCAGTCTCTTGGTACCCCTGTCCTTCTCGCGCTGTCTCAGCCTCGTGCCCTTTACTACTTGTTCCTCCCTCCTGCCCTGTTCCGGGCTTCTTTTCCCCAGCTGAGTATCCACCTGATTTCCATTCTCTTTGCTTTCAGGGATTCCCTCTATTTCTTTATGATTGAGTCATGGAAGATTGTACATTTCTTGGAATTTATTCATTTCTTCTAGGTTGTCCATTTGTTGGCATATAGTTGTGGTAATCTCTTATGATCTTTTGTATTTCTGTATTGTTGGTTATAATTACTAATCTTTTAATTCTGATATTATTTATTAGGGCCCTGTCTCTTTCTTTTCTTGATGAGCCTGGCTAAAGGTTTATCAATTTTATCTTTTCAGAGAAATAGCTCTTAGTTTCATTGATCTTTTCTAATTTTTTATATCTTTATTTCATTTATTTTTGCTCTGATCTTTATTATTTTCTTCTTTTTACTAACTTTGGATTTTTCTTTTTCTTCTTTTTCTAGTTGCTATAGATGTAAGGTTGGGTCATTTATATGAGGTTTTCCTTGTTTCCTGAGGTAGGCCTGAATCACTATAATCATCTGTCTTAGAACTGCTTTTATTGCATCCCATAGATTTAGGAATGTTATGTTTACACTTTCATTTGTCTCTGGGTATTTTTTAAATTTCATATTGATTTCTTCATTGACTCATTGATTGTTTAGTAGCATGTTGTTTATATTCCACGTTTGTTTTTTCCAGTTTTTTTCTTGTGGTTAATGTCTTCTACTTTTGTAGTTGGAAGAGGTGTTTGATATGATTTCTCTGTCTTTGTAAATTTTTTGAGGCTTCTATTCTGGCTGAGTATGTGATCTAACCTGGAAAATGTTCTATGTGCCTTGAAAAGAATGTGCATTCTGCTGTTTTGGGGTAAAATGTTTCATATAAATCTATAAAGCACAACTGGTAGAATGAGGCATTTAAGGCCAGTGTTTCCTTGTTGATTTTCTATCTGGATGATATGTCCATGTTATTGTCAATTTCTCCCTTAATGTCTTTCAATATTTGCTTTATGTATTTATGTGTGCCTATGTTGGGTACATATATATTTACAAGTGTTATATCTTCTTGTTGGATTGACTTCTTTATAGTAATGTAATGTGCTTCTTTGTCTCTTGTTACAGTCTTCATTTTAAAGTCTATTTTCTCTGATATAAGTATTGCTACCCCATTTTTCTCTATTTCCATTTGCATAACATACCTGTTTCCATCCCCTTTCAGTCTGTTTGTCTTTAGATATGAAATGAGTCTCTTGCAGGCCACATATATATGGATCTTTCTTTTTTATTCATTCTACATTTGATGTCTTTTGGCTGTAGCATTTAGTCCATTTACATTTAATTATTGATAATTACATACTTACTGAAATTTTGTTGTCTTCTGCTTGTTTTTCTCTGGTCCTTTCTTCTCTTGTCCCTGTGTGATTTGAAGACTAATTTTTAGTGTTAAGTTTGGATTCCTTTCTCTTTATTTTTTGTGCACCTATCATAGGTTTTTGGTTTGTGGTTATCATTAGGTTTATTTATAACAAACTGTATAGACAGAGGTATCTGTTTTAAGGTGATGATGCCTTAAACTCAAACACAATCTAACAGCCCTACATTTTTACTCCTCTCCCCCAATGTTTTATGTTTTTGATATATTTTACATCTTTTTGTTTCCCTTATCTTTCTATTTTAGATATAGGTGATTTTACTACTTTTGTATTTTAACCTTTCTACCTGCTTTATAAGTATGTGATCTATTACCTTTAGTGTATGTTTTCCTTTGCCAATAAGTACTTTCTTTCATAATTTTCTTATTTATAATTGTGGCCTTTTCTGCTCAGGGAAGTCGCTTTAACATTTCTTTTAAGATTGGTTTAGTGGTAATGAAATTTGCTTTTCTCTTGCTGCTTTAAAGATTCTTTATCTTTAATTTTTGCTATTTTTTATTTTCATGTGTCTTGGTGTGAACCTCTTTGAATCATCTTGATTGGGACTCTCTGTGATTCCTGGATGTTTATTTCTTCACCACGGTTAGGGAAGTTTTCACCTATTATTTTTTCCAATATATTTTCTGCCCATTTCTCCCTTTTCCTTCTGGGATGCCTATAATGTGAATGCTGGTATGGTTAAACTGTGTTTAAAAATTCTTTTCTTTTTTCTGTTCGGCTTGGGTAATATCAACTATTCTGTCTTCCAGATCACTGATCCATTCTTCTGTATTATCTAGACTTCTGTTTATTCTCGCTATTTTGTTTTTTTAATTTCAGTTAATTGTATTCTTCAGCTCTGATTGATCCTTTTGTCTTCTGTTTATTGATGTTTTCACTGTTTATCCATCCTTCTCACAAGATTAGTGAGCATATTTATGATTATCACTTTGAACTCTATATCAGGGATATTACTTATCTCCATTTCATTTACCTCTTTTTCTGGAGCTTTGTCTTATTCCTTTATTTGGAACATATTCCTCTGCTTCCTCATTTTGCCTAATTTTCTGTGTTTATTTCTTTGTATTTATGTAGGTCCATATGTCCTCCAATCTTAGAGAAGTTGCCTTATTTTAGGACATATAATTCTATGGGGCACAGCAGCATTCTCTCTCTGGTCACCAGAGCTAGATGCTCCAGGTGTCTCACCTATGTGAGCTGCGTGCACCCTTTTTTTGTAGTCAGACTGCATACTGTGGGTGTGCTGGTAGGCATGCCTGGCCCACAGCTTGGCCAGCTGTGAGACCCTGCCTCATGGAGGGCAGAGCTGGCTCCCCCCATGCAGCCAGATGTGCAGGCCTGCTGGTGGAAGGGGTAGGCCCCCAATGCTAGTAGGCTTGAGGGAGAAATTCAAAATGTTGATTGCCAGCATCAGTGTCAAGGTGGCAAAAAATGGCTGCCATCATCATCTCAGTTCCCAGGAGGAGTCCTTGATGCCCCCTGTCCTTCTGAGAGGCTCTTCAAGATCAGAAAGTGGGTCTGACTCAGGTGCCTTTCAAATTACTGCCTCTGTACTGGAAGTCAGAGCAGTGAGTTTTATGTGCACCCTTTAATAGTGGAGTCTCTGTTTCCTCTAGCCTGTTGGCTCTCCTGAATGTAAGTCTCACTTGTTTTCAAACCCTAACTTCTTGAGAGTTCATCTTCCTAGTGCAGGGCTTCTGAGCTTGGGATCCTTGTACGGGGCTTGGACCCCTTTCTTCCTGGGTTAGAAACTATGTGCCTGTGATGACCTTCCAATTTGTGAGTTACCCACTTGTGTGTGGGGGGTCCTTCGTTAGTTGTGGAAAGTCTTTTCTGCTAGTTTTTAGGTCATTTTCAGGGATAGTTGCTCTGTAAGTAGTTGTAATTTTGGTGTTCATATGAGAGGAAGTGAGCTAAGTGTCTTCTTACTCCATTATCGTGATCTCTTCTCTCACGTTTAGAGTTGTTATGGATATGTAAGGACTTATTAATACTATCTTATTTTCTGGTTCTTAAGTATTTCAATCATTTCTTTTTTCGGTTTCTGCCTATCTTTGTAAATTGGAGAGTTTTCACAGTAATATGCTGTTTCCCCTTGCTTTATATTTTGTAAATCTCCTCTAGGTTTCTGCTTTGTGGTTACCATGAGGCTTACATAAAACATCTCATAGATAATATAGCCCATTTTTAGCTGATAGCAAATTAATTTCAATTGCCTACCAAAGCTTCACCTGTTTACTATCCCTTTTATATTTTTAATGTCATTATTTATTCTTTTGTATTTATTGAGCTATAGTAACTACATTTTTAATACAGCTTTATTTACCTTTGTGTTACCAATGTATTGTGTACTTTCATATATTTTCAAGTCACTGATTTGCCTCTTTTCTTTTCTGTTTGAAGACCTGACTTCAGCATTTCTTGTATGGCAGGCCCACTAGTGATGAACTCTCTTGAGTTTCGTGGATTTTTTCCTGAAAAAGTCTTTATTATTCCTTGATGTCTCAAGGATAACTTTACCAGATAGAGTATCCTTTGCTGGAAGTTTCTTCTGTGAACACTTTGAATGTGTCATTCCACTCCCTTCTGGCCTGAGAAATCTGCTGATAACCTGGACAGGGTCCCTTTGTAGGTTACGATCTTTTTTCCCCTGGCTGCTTTTTAGGATACTCTCCTTATCTTTGATTTTTTTTTTATTACAGTGTGTCTCAGATAAGATCTTTTAGCATTGAGGTATTAGGGTGAGCTGTTATCTTCACAAACTTGGATGCCCAAATCTCTCCCCAGATTTGGAAAATCCTCAGCTATTATTTCTTTAAATAAGCTTTCCACCCTCCTTCTTCCTCCCTTCTGCTTCTGGAATCTTAATTATTCCAATATTTGTTCTTTTGATGGAATCTTATAGATCACATTGGCTTTCTTCACTGTTTATTCTTTTTCCTTTGTTTTGCTCTAATTGGGTTATTTCAAAATTCTTGTCCTCTAATTCATTTGTTCTATGTTCTGTTTGCTCTACTAGCTACAGATTGTTCTCTATTGCAATTTTCATTTCATTCATTGAATTCTTCACATCCAGAATTTGTTTGGTTCTTTATGATTCTTATCTCCTTGGTAAATATGTTGGTTTGTTCATTTCTTTCCTGATTTCATTGAATTGTCTTTCTGGGTTTTCTTGCTGATTCTCTGAGTTACTTCAAAACAGCTATTTGAATTATCAGCTAGATCACAAAATTCCCTGCCTCAGAGCTTGGTTATTGGAGAATATTTTCTGGTGATGCCAGGTTTCCCTAATTGTTCTGTTTCTTGTAGTTTTTTGCATTGCTGCTCTCACATTTGAAGTAGCAGAAACCTCCTTAAAATGTTACTAGTTGCCTTCAGGTGGGGTATACTTGTTGGTGCTATTATCTCTGGGGTTTTATCCACCTTTGAAGGTGGTACTATAGTTCAAGTTTGTGGTTTCTCCCTTGTCCACAGATCCTGATCCATGTATCAGACTTGCACCCACCACTGCACTTAAGAGCATGTACTAGGAGCAGGCTGCAGAGTATGGGGAGGTGTGGTTTTAGCACTTGGGGTGTTGGTGATACTCAGACTCAAGGGGGAGATCTTTGGGTGAGGTACTCCCAGAGGTTCAGGGGTGGACATCTTGTTGAAGTTTTGAATGCAGTTAGCAAGGACCACATCCCTATAATGCCTTTTGATATTCTTATCTGTCTCTTTCTTGAAATCCTTTCTCCCCACAATTATGAAGGTCCTGTCTCAGTACTCTGAGTGATGCTGGAGAGAAATGTGTTCCCACACAACTGGTGTAGCCAGGTACTTGCCATTCTCCATTAATAGAGGTTTCTACTGCCCAATAATTTAGTTTCATGCAGTGTTGCTTTGGGGCCAGGAGTGGGAGGGCAGGGGGCAATAGTGCCAGGAAAATTCTTCTTACTATCTCCACTACAAGTAAACTCATGTTTGTTGTTGTTGTTCCAATGGTGCGCTGCATGCTACCCTTAGGAAGACTGGAATTCTGCAAATTCTTTTTCGTCTGGATATCTCCCCAGGTCAGCACTTTTCAGGTTTTTTCCCAGCCTAAGTGAAAGGAGTTGGGGCAGATTTGTTGGCTCTGCTATTACCAGATGCACAGGTGGATGAGGCACCCCCCAGGGTACCCTGGAGTGTACTGCTGGATCCTGCACTTCCCATAAAGATGTTTCTAATGAATGTCTAATATACTGTTCAAAAATGGGGACAAAAAGGAGGAACATCATAAGTCACCATGATGCTGGCATCATTTCTGGACATCCTTTTAAAACATGCAGAATAGCCATGCTTGCTGACCTTTAGCATCAATTTAATGATTCAATAGACTTTATTTAATTATAATTACTATAATAGACTTCATTACTTTTATTCTTTCTCAAAGTTAGTGATTTTTCTCTTCTTTTTAACCTTTCATTATTAGAATCTAAAAGCAAAATGGATACCTCAGAGGTAGCAGTATCTACCGATCTCATTTTCACCCTTACTTCCAAGGCAAAAGTATAAAAATTACCTGGATATATACCATTTAAACGTCTCCCTAAAATAAATGTTGATAAAATTTTTTGAGACTCTTTGCACAAAAAAGTTAAGCATAGAAAGATCTCTGAGAGTTTTGAAAACAAATTTCTCAGACTAAAGCATCTCATTTGTACTTTTCTATGCAAATATAACTTATAAACTCATATATATATAGGATCCTACAAATATGTTTTACACTGTGAGTTCTGTAACTAATATTTATTTACAGTAAACTTTGAGGGGCTTAAAATACATGAATTGAACTAACATATTGATAATGATGAGAATATTAGAAAATTTATTTTTTTTTAAATTCTCTCATTTTGTCCGTTAAAACAGTGAGACAAGTTAACTATTATACTTTTAGGAATTTTTACTAAAATTATTCTTTAACATAATTGCCAAGCTGAGAGTCAATATTAGATTCTCATGTATTGTTGTAATACTACACTATTACAGTTATTAACTGTCAATCTGATTGGTGATTATTAGTAATCCCAAATCCAGAGGAGTTATTACTTCGCTAATTCATGTAAGTGTTACCTCATAAGCCATCAGTATTTCTGATATGGTTGATGTTATCCTAATTTTGTTTTTTATTTTGGGTTTTTAAATTTTTATTTTATATTGGAATATAGTTGATTAACAATGTTGTGTTACTTTCCGGTGTACAGCAAAGTGATTCAGTTATTCATGTATCTATTCTTTTTCAAATTCTTTTCCCACTTAGGTTATTACAGGGTACTGAGCAGAGTTCCCAGTACTATACAATAGGTCTTTGTTGGTTATCTGTTTTAAATACAGTAGTGTGTACATGTCAATCCCAAACTTCCAATCTATCCCTCCTCCCTCCCTTATCCCCTGGTAACTATAAGTTATCCTCTAAGTATGTTGAGTCTGTTTTTGTTTTGTAAATAAGTTCATTTGTATCACTTTTTTAGGTTCTGCATATAAGTGATATCATATGATATTTGTCTTTCTCTGTCTGACTTACTTCACTTAATATGATAATCTCCAGGTCCATCCACATTGCTGTAAATGACATTATTTCATTCTTTTTAATGGCTTAGTAATATTCTATTGTATATAGGTACCACATCTTCTTTATCCATTCACCTGTTGATGGACAGTTAGGTTGCTTCCATGTCTTAGCTATTGAAAACATCACTGCAAAGAACATTGGGATACAGGTATCCTTTCAAACCATGTTTCTCTCTGGATATATGCCCAGGAGTGGGATTGCTGGATCATACAGTAGCTCTATTTTTAGTTTCTTGAGGAACCTCCATGTTGTCCTCCATAGTGGCTGTACCAATTTACATTCCCACCAACAGTGTAGGAGGGTTGCCTTTTCTCCACACTCTCTCCAGCATATACTGTTTGTAGACATTTTGATGATGGCCATTCTGACTGATGTGAGGTGATATCTCATTGTAGTTTTGATTAGCATTACTCTAATAATTAGCAATGTTGAGCATCTTTTCATGTGCTTCCTGGCTATCTGTATGTCTTCTTTGGAGAAATATCTATTTAGGTCTTCTGCACATTTTTTAATTGGGTTCTTCGTGCTTTTGATATTGAGCTGCCTGAGCTGTTTGTAAACTTGGAGACTAATTGCTTGTTGGTCATATTGTTTGCAAATATTTTCTCCCATTCTGTGGGTTGACTTTTTGTTTTGTTTATGATTTCCTTTGTTGTGCAAAGCGTTGGGTTTTTTGGGTTTTTTTAATTTGTTTTTATTGGCTGCATTCATTGGGTCTTCATTGCTACATCCAGGCTTTCTGTAGTTGCAGAGAGTGGGGACTACTCTTCATTGCTGTGCACAGGCTTCTTATTGTGGTGGCTTCTCTTGTTGCAGGCACAGCTCTAGGCACACGGGCTTCAGTAGTTGTGGTGCATGGGTTCAATAGTTGTGACTCACAGGCTCTACAGTGCAGGCTCAGTAGTTGTGGTGTACAGGCTTAGTTGCTCCGCTACATGTGCGATCTTCCCAGACCAGGGCTTGAACCCATGTCCCCTGCATTGGCAGGCAGATTCTTAACCACTGCACCACCAGGGAAGCCCTAAAGCATTTTGAGTTTAATTAGGTTCCATTTGTTTATTTTTGTTTTTCTATTACTCTAGGAGATGGATTGAAAAAGATATTACTGCAATTTATGTAAAAGAGTGTTCTGCCAATGTTTTCCTCTAAGAGTTTTAAGTATCTGGTCTTACATTTAGGTCTTTAATCCATTTTGAGTTTATTTTTCTTTATGGTACTAAAGAATGTTCCAATTTCATTTTTTTGCATGTAGTCACCCAGTTTTCCCAGCACCATTTGTTGAAGAGACTGACTTTCCTCCATGGTATAGTCTTGCCTCCTTTGTCATAGAATAATTGATCATAAGTGCATGTGTCCATCTCTGGACTTTCTATCCTTTTCCATTAAGCTATATTTCTGTTTTTGTGCCAGTACCATACTGTTTTGATGACTGTAGCTTTGTAGTATAGCCTGAAGCCAGGGTGCCTGATTCTTCCAGTCCCGTTTTCTTTCTCAATATTGCTTTGGCTATTCAGGGTCTTCTGTTTCTCCATAGAAACTTTAAGATTTTTTGTTCTAGTTCTGTGAAAAATGCCATTGATAATTTGATACAGATTGCATTGAATCTGTAGATTACCTTGGGTAGTAAAGTCATTTTGACAATATTAATTCTTTCAATACAAGAACATGGTATATCTTTCCATCTGTGTCATCTTTGATTTCTGTGTCTTATAGTTTTCAGAGCTCAGGTCTTTTGCCTCCTTAGGTAGGTTTATTCCTAGGTAGTTATTCTTTTTGATGTGAAGGTAACGGGATTGTTTAATTTCTCTTTCTGATCTTTTGTTGTTAGTGTTTAGAAATGCAACAGATTTCTGTGTATTAATTCTTTATCCTGCAAATTTACTAAATTCATTACTGAGCTCTAGTAGTTCTCTGGTATCATCTTTAGGATTTTCTATGTATAGTATCATATCATCTGAAAATAGTGACAGTTTTATTTCTTCTTTTCCAATTTGGATTCCTTTTCTTCTTTTTCCTGACTTCCATGGCTAGGACTTCCAAAACTATGTTGAATAATAGTGGTGAGAGTGGACATCCTTGTCTTGTTCCTAATCTTAGAGGAAAGGCTTTCAACTTTTCACTGTTGAATATGATGTTAGCTGTAGGTTTGTCAGATGTGGGCTTTATTATGTTGGGTTATGTTCTCTCTGTGCCCACTTTCTACAGAATTTTTTTAAATGGGTGTTGAATTTTCTCAAATTTTTTTCTGCATCTACTGAGATCATTGCATGATTTTTATTCTTCAATTTGTTGATATGGTGTATCACACTGATTGATCTACAGATACTGAAAAATCCTGGCATCCCTGGGATAAATCCCACTTCATGGTGGTATGTGATCCTTTTAATATATTGCTGGATTTGGGTTGCTAGTATTTTGTTGAAGATTTTTGCATCCATGTTCATCAATGATATTGACCTGTAATGTGTGTGTGTGTGGTATCTTTGTCTGGTCTTAGTATCAGGATGATGGTGGCCTCATAGAATGAGTATTCGAGTGTTCCTTCTTCTGAAATTTTTGGAATAGTTTCAGAAGGATAGATGTTAACTCTCCTCTAAATGTTTGATAGAATTCAACTGTGAAGCCATCTGGTCCTAGACTTTTGTTTGTTGGGAGTTTTTTAATCACAGTTTCAATTTCAGTACTCGTAATTAGTTGGTTCATATTTTCTATTTCTTTCTGGTTCAGTCTTGGGAGATTGTACATTTCTAGGAATCTGTCCAGTTCTTGGTTGTCCATTTTATTGGCACATAGTTACTTGAAGAAGTCTCTTATGATCTTTTGTATTTCTGTGGTTTCAATTGTAATTACTCCTTTTTCATTTCTTTTTATTATAAATTTATTTTTTTATTGGCTGTGTTGGGTCTTAGTTGCTGAGCATGGGTTTTCTCTAGATGTGGTGAGCAGGGGCTACTCTTCATTGGGGTGTGTGGGCTTTGCATTGTGGTGGCTTCTCTTGTTGCAGACCATAGGCTCTAGGTGCACAGGCTTCAGTAGTTGCAGAACACGGGCTCAATAGTTGTGACTCACAGGCTCTAGAGCACAGGCTCAATAGTTGTGGCACATGGGCTTAGTTGCTCTTTGGCATGTGGGATCTTCCTGGAGCAGGGACCAATCCCGTGTCCTCTACATTGGCAGGTGGACTCCCAACCACTGCGCCACCTAGGAAGTCCCTTCATTTCTGATTGTATTGCTTTGAGCCCTCTCCCTCATTCCCTTGGTAATTCTGGCTAAAGGTTTATCAATTTTTTTTTATCCTTTCAAAACACCAGCTTTTAATATCATTGATCTTTTCTAATTTTTTTATCTCTATGTCACTTATTTCTACTCTGATCTTTATCATTTATCATTTCTTATACTAACTTTGGGTTTTGTTTGTTCTGTCTCTAGTTGCTTTAGGTGTAAGATTAGGTTGTTCAAGATCCTTCTTGTTTCTTGAGGTGGAATTGTATTGCTATCAACTTCCCACTTGGAACTTCTCTTGCTGCATCCCATAGGTTTTGGATTGCTGTGATTTTATTTTCAATTGTCTCTAGGTATTTTTTATTTCTCCTTTGATTTCTTCAGTGATCCATTGCTTATTTAGTAGCATATTGCTTAGCCTCCACGTTTTTGTATTTTTTTTAAGTTTTTTTCTTGTAATTGATTTCTAATCTTATAGCATTGTGTTCAGAAAAGGTGCTTTCTATAATTTCAATTTTCCTAAATTTATTGAGGCTTGCTTTGTGGCCCAGCATGTGATCAATCCTGGAGAATGTTTCATGTGCACTTGAGAAAAATGTGTATTCTGCTGCTTTTGGATGAACTACTCTATAAATAAAATCCATCTGGTCTAATGTGTCATTTAAGGTCTGTGTTTCCTTACTGACTTTCTGTCCAGGTGATCTGTCCTTTAATGAAAGTGGAATGTTAAAGTCCCCCACTATTGCTATGTTACTGTTGATTTCTCCTTTTATGGCTGTTAGCATTTGCCCTATATATTGAGGTGCTCCTATGTTGGGTGCATATATATTTACAACTGTTATATCTTATTTTTTTATTAATCCCTTAATTATTATGTAGTGTCCTTCTTTATCTATTATAACAGTCTTTATTTTAAAGTCTATGTTTTCTGATATGAGTTTTGCTACTCCAGCTTTCTTTTGACTTCCATTTGCGTGGAATACCTTCTTCCATCCCCTCACTTTCAGTTTGTATGTGTCCCTAGATCTTAAATGGGTTTCTTGTAGACAGCATATATACTGGTCTTGTTTTTGTATCCTTTCAGCCCATCTGTATCTTTTGGTTGGAGCATTTAATCCATTTACACTTAAGGTAATTATCAATATGTACATTCTAATTGCCTTTTTTAAAATTTTTTTGGGTTTGTTTTTCTGTGTTTTTTCTTCCCTGCCTCTTCTCTTCACTTGTGATTTGATGACTAACATTAGTGTTGTGTTTGGATTCCTTTTTTCTTGTGTGTGTGTGTGTGTGTATTGTAGATTTTTGGTTTGTGGTTACCGTGAGGTTTTGATGCAGCAGTCTACATATAAACAAGATTGTTTTAAGTTGCTGGCCTTTTAATTTCAAATGCATTTCCAATATCTTGCATTTGTGCTCTCCTCTTCTCACAGTTGCTGCTTCTGATATCGTATTTGTGTGCAGATAATTTCCTGCCTTTACTGTATGTTTGCCTTTATCAGTGAGCTTTTCCAGTCATAATTTTCTTGTTTCTAGTTATGGCCTTTTCTTTTCACCTAGAAAAGTTCCTTTAGCATTTGTTGCAAAGTTGATCTAGTGGTGCTGAATTTTCTTAGTTTTTGCTTGTCTGTAAAGCTTTTGATTTCTCTGTCAAATCTGAATGAGAGCCTTTCTGGATAGTGTATGCTTGGTTATAGGTTCTTCCCTTTCATAACTTTAAATATATCATGCTGCTCCCTTCTGGTCTGCAGAGTTTCTGCTGAGGAATCAACTGATAACCTTATGGAAATTCCCTTGTGTTTTATTTGTTGCTTTTCCCTTGTTGCTTTTAATATTTTTTCTTTGTCTTTAATTTTTGACAATTTGATTAATGTTTGTCTCAGCATGTTCCTCCTTGGGTTTATCCTGCCTGTGACTCTTTGCATTTCCTGGATTGGGTGACTGTTTTCTTCCCCCATGTTAGGTAAGTTTTCAGCTATTATCTCTTCAAATATTTTCTGAGATCCTTTCTCTCTTCTTCTTCTGGGACCCCTATAGGGCAAATACTGGTGCATTTAATGTTGTCCCAGAGGTCTCTTAGACTGTCCTTGTTTCTTTTCACTCTTTTTTCTTTATTCTGTTCTGCAGCAGTTATTTCCAGCATTCTGTCTTCCAGCTCACTTATCTACTCTTCTACCTCCATTTTTCTGCTATTGATTCCTTCTAGTGTTTTTTTCGTTTCAGTCATTGTATTGTTCATGTCCATTTGCTTGTCCTTTAGTTTGTCTAGGTCTTTGTTAAACATTTCTTGTATCTTCTCAATCTGTGCCTCCATTCCTTTTCTGAGACCTTGGATCATCTACTGTCATTATTTTGAATACTTTTTCAGGTAGATTGCCTATCTCTACTTCACTGAGTTGTTCTATGGGGTTTTATCTTGTTCCTTTATCTAGGACATATTCCTCTGCCATCTCATTTTGTTTAACTTTCTGTAATAGCAGTTTCTACTCCACAAGCTGCAGGGTTGTATTTCTTCTTGCTTCTGCTGTCTGATCCCCATTGGATGAGGCTATCTAAGAGGCTTGTGCAGGCTTCCTGGGAAAAGGGACTGGTTCCTGCCTACTGGTGGTAGGCTGGGCCCTGTCAAGGCATTGTGTCTGTCAGGCAGCTGTTTGCTCAGGAAGACTTGAAACAAGCTCCCTGCTAATGGGTGGGGCTGTGTTCCCACCCCATTGGTTGTTTAGCCTGAGATGTTGCAGCACTGGAACCTGCAGGCTATTGAGTGGGGCAAGGTCTTGGGAAAATGGCGGCTTCCAGAAGAGCTCACACCAGTGAGTACTCCCCAGAACTACTGCTGCCAGTGCCTATGTCCCCATAGTGAACCACAGCCACCCCCACCTCCACCAGAGACCCTTCAGTGCTTGCAGGTAGGTTGCCCCATTCTCTTATGAGGTCACTGCTTTTTTTCCCTGGGTGCTGGTGTGCACAAGACCTTGTATGTGCCCTCCAAGAGTTGAGTTTCTGTTTCTCCAAGTCCTATGGAATCCTTTGATCAATCCCTGCTGATCTTCAAAGCCAGATTCTCTGGGAGCTCCTCCTCTCATTGTCAGACCCCAGTCTGGGGAGCTTGATGTGGGGCTTAGAACTTTCACTTCCATGGGAGAATTTCTGTGGTATAATTATTTTTGAGTTTGTGGGTTGCCCGCCCAGCAGATATGGGATTTGATTTTATCACAGTTGTGCCTCACCCCCTCACCATCTTGTTGAGGCTTCTTCTTTGTTTTAGAATGCAGGGTATCTTTTTTAGTAGGTTCCAGGTTTGTTGTTTGTTTTTTTGTTTTTGTCAAGGGTTGTTCAGCAGCTGTAATTTTGGTGTTTTTGTCAGAAGACATGAGCTCACATCCTTCTACTCAACCATCTTGTCTATGTCCACCCTAAGCTTTTTAATCATTGTGGTATGAACTAGTGTGGATGTGTGTTCAGTATTCAAGAATTTAAAGTAATTCGTATTCCTACTGAGCACATAGAACAAAAGGCAATTCTTATTTGTTAAACTTGTCCTGAATAACTATCTCAGTACATTAAAAGTAATTTAGAATGCCTGCCATTTGGAATCAGAGGGAAATTTATAATAAGATATATTAATGTGATGTTATTTTTATATGTCAACTTGACTGGCCACAGGATGCCTGAACTTTTAGTCAAACATTCTGGGTGTATGGGGGAGGGTATTTCTTAATGAAATTAGCATTTGAATTGGTAGATTAGGTAAAGGAGATTGCCCTCTCTAATGTGGGTGGGCCTTATCCAATCAAGTTAAGACATGAATAGGACAAAAAGACTACGGGAAGAGCAAACTCATTTTGCTTAAGGGGTTGAACTGAGACTTTGATCTTTTCCTGCTTCTAGACTCAAAATGAAGTGTCAGCAATCTTTTGGTAAGGAGTCTGCCAACTTTTGGACTGGAATTTACCATCAGCTTTCCTGGTTCTTAGGCCTTAGGACTTGGCCTATATCCACACCATCAGCTTTCCTGGGTCTTTAGCTTGCCCACTGCAAGCAGCCTGGTCTTCCCAGCCTCCACAATCAAGTGGGCCAGTTCCTTATTGTGTATTTCTCTCTCTCTCTCTCACTCACACACACACCCTGTTGGTTCAGTTTCTCTGGAGAACATTGACTACTAAAATAAGTCACATCAACTGAATAAATCCTTAAAATTTAACACAAATAATCCCTGAATCCTTTATTATCACTGAGGAGTTAAGGCTAGGGTAGAGTCCCAGTTAAGAAAAAAACATCTTATTAGACTGTTTAACACTCATAATTTAATTTAATTTTCCTTGCTCCAATTATCTGACAGATGAAAGTAGTCTTATTTTTCATTAGCACTGGCAGAAGGTAAATGGTTTGCTCAAATTCACATGGCTAGAAGTTTTCTTCATTAGGATTTGAACACAGGTTTTTCACTTGCTAGTTTTATGATCTTATCACTATGTGCTGTGTCTTTTTTATGTGTATAATCAGTGAGATTTTATCATTTGGAGAAGAAACCTGTGTCCAAGTCCAAATTTATTAGTTTTGTTTGTTTTTTACTATTTACTTGAGTTATCAGTACTTTAATAAAGGTAGAATTTCATCTAATTTACTCCTTTCAAAGGTCTTCAAATATTTCTTGAAATTTGAATAAATACACATAAACAGATACATTTTATAACTTACACTTAAAGTTGAAACTTATTGGTTTTTTGTTCCCTTAAAAATGGAACAAAATAAAAGCGTAGAGTAATAAAATAAACGTCTAGTCTTTCTTGAAGCCATTCTGGAGGTTTTCATCTTATCATGCCCCTTGTTTACTACACTTCTTACTAATTCTTGGAAATTCCTAGAAATTTAAGACTAGCAGTGGCCAGAAAAAGCAGAAGCCAATAGTTCAAGCAATTGTGATATTACTGGCCCCTTGGGGTCTCTGAAAAATAATAAACGGACCTTTGGTTTTGTCTGATTTTAGGAATTTATTCCTGTTACTAAAATATATCAATATATCTACATGTATATATAAATTACATATAAATTCATAAACTCCTAAATAATATAATTCATTATGCCCTCATATAGTATGTTTGAGCCAGCTGAAGTTAAAAAGTAACTCTCCTCTTGCCCTACTGCAATATTTCTGTATTTTTTCCAAAATATAGGCAGAAAACAGAAACACGCTGAGTCTTTCCCCTCACAAATTTCTCAGACTCTAAGACAGTGTTTCATACTTTTAGATCATCCCACAGTTTATAAAAATGATTAGTCAGGTATCTACAAAATATTGAATTTGATGCTCAAATAGAAAGACCACACAGTAGATAAACTCGGGCATTTTATAGAGCTGAGTACCAGCAATTAGCTAATGTTAAGTAGAGGAAAGATTAGAAAGGCCAAGGGGGGGAAAATGACTCTTTTTCAAATTGAGTGTGTAGAAAATTGTATTCTCATCTCATTGACATGAGAATAAAAATGCTGAGATGTTGGACTTCCAGGGTGGTGCAGTGAGTAAGAATCCACCTGCCAATGCAGGGGACACGGGTTCGATCCCTGCCCCAGGAAGATATCACATTCCGTGGAGCAACTAAACCCATGAACCACAACTATTGAGCCTGTGCTCTAGAGCCCATGAGCCACAACTATTGAGCCCATGTGCCGCAACTACTGAAGCCCATGCGCCTAGAGCCAGTGCTCTACAACAAGAGATGCCACCGCAATGAGAAGCCCGCACACCACAATGAAGAGTAGCCCCTGCTCGCCACAGCTAGAGAAAGCCCATGTGCAGCAACGAAGACCCAACACAGCCAATAAAATAAATAAATAAATTTATTTAAAAAATGCTGAGGTGTTTAACAGTGATTTTTCATCTTCAAAAGAAAGGTACATTTAGGTGATAAAAATGAAGTAAAACAAATGGATTAAGACAGTGGGGGAAAAATGAAATATAGGAAGACTTGGTAAAGGGGAAATTTAATAGGTGAATTTTTAAAGGCAGGTCCAAGATATTTGTACTTTGAACCATATAAAAACTCAGCTAAATCTGTCTCATGACAATCAATCATGTATAATTTTTTAAATGTATAGAACACTGAGAATTAGCTTAAAGTAAACAATCAAAATTGCCTTCAAGTTAGATATCCATCATAATATATTCCCATACTAATTCAACATGTAATTGCTGTCAGCGTTTGATCCTTAGTTTTGCTAGAAAGAATATTTATAATCTGGGGGAAGGAGAGGAGCTATCCTCTTTTCTCTCTTACATGGCCTTAAACAACTACCTGGCCTTGACAGTGACATATGTCTTGCTTCTTATGTTTTCCTAGATATCTGTAGAATATGTATCTCAGTAACCTATTACATGCTTTATAGACAAACACCCTGTTCTTTGGGAGCTTAATATTGATATCAGTGTTTCTTAAGTTGAGAACAGTAAATGTGATGAGATCAAGAAGAGTTAAGTGCTTGAAAACATGATCATATTAGGCCTACAGTTATACCCAAATGGGTTGACTATATCTTCAGTTTGACATAGACCTCAGAGGAGACAGATGGTTCCCACTTAACTATAGTATCAGATCTTCTCTCAAACAAAGGGTAAGTCCCCTGAAGATGGAGTGATCTGAGTCCATTTATTAACACGTCAGGTCTTATTCTGTTACAGTCTATTTTTCTTAAATGATAGGTTCTTAGGCAGATGTATAAATAAAATGTAGTTCTATATTGATATAAAAGACCCATACAAAACATAATCTTGGAGAAGTATTTAAAGGAAATTTTTGTAATATATGTGAGAGAGAGTATGTGTGTGTGTGTGTGGATACACTAAGAAGTCAAAATTTGGCTTTAAGACAAAGGCTTTGGAACAAACAATTTACAACCTAATGATAAGGGAACATTTCATCAGGAAATCACAACTGTCTATAAACTATGAACCCCAATATCATAACTTCAAAATTAATAAATAAAAGGACAGCAAAATTATAAGAAGAAATTGACATATCCACAATCATAGCCTTAGACCTTTAACACACTTCTTTCAGAAACTGATGGAAAAATCTTTTCGAAAAATCCTTTGGATTTGAAAAGGTAATTAAAATTTAATCTGGTTATGTCTAAAACCTGCCACAGCTATCTGATAATACACATTCTCTCAGACATATTGACCATCTAAACAAGCGGTGACAAATAATGATTAATATACTGATAGCATTTTGTTCAAAAATATTTATAATTAATGAGAATGAAAATTCTACACATTAAATTTGTGTGATGGAACTAGATGGTATTTTGACACACATGCTAGAAAAAATAGAAAATTAATGAGGCACTCATTTAACTCAATAAGTTAGAAACAGATCGGAGAAAGTGTGGCATATAGAAGAAAATAAATAGAGAAATTAAATAGAAAACATAGGCACGATTAGGAAGATCAACAAAATCAAAAGCAGAATCTTTGAAAGGACTTCAGAAATATCTGGCAAGATGAAGTAAGAGAAAGGAAGCATAAAAATAATGGAAAAGATTAAATTATAAAATACTTGTAACTTTATGCAAGTATACTTGAAAATTTAGAGATATGACTCTTTTACAAAAGTATAATTGACCAATACTGACTCAGAAAAGAATAGATATTTTTAATGATTACATTGAATCAGTCTTATAAAAATCTGTGCATTAAAAAAATAAGATCCAGATGGTTTTACAAACGAGTACCAAAACTTCAAGGACTAGAAAATCTTCATTTTAGACTAACAGATCTAAAAGAGAGACAAAGAAAAAGAAGTGGAAAGCACCCCAACCCAGGATGCTACTGTAATCCTATCATCAAGAATAGTATTAGAAAATCAAATTTTATTGCAATCACTTGTGAATATAAATGTAACTCATTAGCACATTGAATCTAGTTGTGTACATCTGCTATAACCCAGGCCCTATGCTGGATGTTTTATATACATTAGCTAATTTAGCCAGGATGCTGAAGAATAATGGCTATTTTTTTTCACCATTTGACAGAAAAGTATGAAAATATTATCAATAAATTACCTCTATTAAACACCTGATCAAAATATAAAATGAAAATGAACCTGCAACCAAGTAAGTTTACAAGTGGCTCATATATTAAGCAAGCCAGAAAAATCACTTCACTTACTGATGATGAATTTATTAAATTGTGTTGGACTGCAGCAGCTGAAGAAATGTGTCCAGAGAAAATTAACTTCCCTATTAGTAATATAGCAAAAACAGTGCTTTAGTGGTTCAAGAAATTGAGATATTGACAATATCAATAGTCAATTAAAAACAAGGCAACTGATTTTAAGTTGTTTCCTCTGTCTTTCAATAAGTTGAGATGTTTCTGCTACTGTTCTGTTGTTTATTTGAGGAATCAGTGATGAATTTGAAGTGGCAGAATTAGTATCTGTGAACAGTATGAGTGGAGCAACTTTAGCTAAGTATACTTTCAAAGTTAAGAAAAAAACTAATTCAGCATGACCTGAAATAGCATGTTCTAAAATGTATGAAGCAAAAGGATGCTTATTTGGATAAAATTACAAAGTTTGCTTTTAAGTAAGGCATATGGTTATTCCTTAAACTATTTATCAGCAGATATGTGGAAAACATTTGAATCAAGTGTTACTGAAACAGTAATATCAGCTTTAAAAACTTCATTTGTGTTAATCTATTTAATTGTTATCAGTTCTGTGAAATTTTGTCAGAAACAGAATCTAATATCCTAATTTCTCCACCACACAACAGTTTGATGGCTTAGCAGTACAAGTTTTATTGCATTTTTATTTTCAGGTCAGGGCTAAGATTGAAGTTTTCCTGAACAAGAAGAACTGTTCTCAAGCTTTACTATCAAGCAATGAATGGCTTTGGAACTTAGCATTTGCTGCAGAATTGACAATGTTTCTTGATGAATTCAATCTAAATACAAGGCAGAACAGTGGTTATATGTGAAGTCTATGCTATGGTAAAGCCATTTTGTTGATGACCAATATTGTTTGAATCACAATTAATTAATGGTTAGCTGCTTTATAAACATCCCATACTGTCAAAATTTTAAAAAGAAATTAAAATTCCATTCCCACACAATTTTCTAGTGGATATATTTACTGAACACATACTGCAGGCTTAGCAATGTTTCTATGGACCTCGATGCAAGTACAGAGTAACTTGCCATATTTCAAAATCTTTTTCCTTGTTCAGTTGAAGAGCTTCCAGCTTAACCTGCAATTGGAAGTAATTAATCTGCATGCAGTGACATGCTAAAAGGCAAATATCAAGAGAATAATCTAATAGAATACTATAAATTATTCTCAAGTAATGAATATGCTCAATTAAAATCATATTCTTGTGGACTGATATCAGTATTTGGAAAAATCTATCTTCCACTAAGCCATTTTCATAGGTGAAATAGAGACAGTCTCTGTATAGGTCCAAATTAACAAAAGAACACTTAAAATTGATTTTGATGATAAGGAACACTAAATTAGAACTCCATTTAAGCAACATGTTATCTCCCCCTAAGAAACAATTTATTCTCATTAGTAGACCCGTACTACAAAATATGTTTTATTCTCTTTGATACAATTGTAAATGTGATTGCTTTCTTACTTTCTATTTCTTACAGTTAATTATTAGTATATAGAAAAACAGTAGATTTTTTAATATTAATTTTTTTATCCTGCAACTTTACTGAATTTGTTTTTTAGTTCTAACAGGTTTAGTGAGTCTTTAGGGTTTTCTATACATAATATTATGTCATCTTCATATAGTGACAGTTTTTAATTCTTCCTTTTCAATTTGAATGTTTTTCTTTTTCTTGCCTAATTGCTCTGGTTAGGAACTCCAATACCATGGTGAATAAAAGTGGTGAGAGTGTGCATCCTTGTCTTACTCCTGATCTTAGAGGAAAAGTTTTCAGCTTTTCACCATTGATGTTAGTTTGGGCTTGTCATATATGGCCTTTATTATGTTGAGGTACATTCCCTCCATACCCTTGAGAATTTTTTCATAAATCAATTTTGAATTTTTTAAATGCTTTTTCTTCATCTGTTAATATGACCATATGATTTTTATCCTTTATTTTGTTAATGTGGTATATCACACTGATTGATTTGCAGATGTTGAAACATCCTTGCATTGCTAGAATAATTCAAACTTAATTATAATGTGTTATCCTCTTAATGTATTATTGAATTCAGCTTGCTAATATTTTGTCGAGGATTTTTTTCATCTATGTTCATCAGGAATATTAGCCTGTAATTTTCTTTTCTTGTGATGTCTTTGTCTGGAAAAATCATCAAATCACAAATGAAGAGAGAAATAGAAGAAGAAAGGACAGAGGAATTACAAAACAGCCAGAAAACAATAAAATGGCCATAGGCACATACAGATCAATAATTCTGTTAAATACAAGTGGACTAAATTGTCTCATCAAAAGACAGAGTGGCTGAATGGATTAAAAACACAAGACCCATCTAGATACTGCCTACAAGAGATTCACTTCAGATGTAAGGACACACACAGACTGAAAGTGAAGGAATTGAAAAAGATATTCCATGTGAATACAAACCAAAAGAAAGCAGGAGTCATTATATTTACATCAGACAAAATAGGCATTAAGACAAAGACTGTAATAAGAGACAAAGAAGGCCTTTAATTATAAATGTCAATACAACAAGATGATATAACATTTGTAAATATGTATGCACCCAACATAAGAACTCTGACTTATTTAAAGTATTAATATACCTAAAAGGAGAAATAGGCAGCAGTACAATAACAGTAGGAGACTTTAATATGCCACTCACAACAATGGATAGGTCATCCGGACAAAATCAGTAAGGAAACATCAGCCTTAAATGACGTTAGATCATTGACTTAATGGACATGTATGGAATAGTCCATCTCAAGTGCACATGGAACATTCTTTAGAATAGATAACATATTAGGCCATGAAACAAGTCTTAATAAATTTAAGATGTTTGAAATCATACCAAGCATCTTTTCTGACCACAAAGTTATGAAACTAGAAATCAATTACAAGAAAAACACTAGAAAATTGATAAATATGTACAAATTGACCCATTGGTTGTTAAGTAGCTTGTGGCTTAAAGATTTAATTAGAAGGGATATCAGAAAATACTCCAAGACTAGTGAAAATGGAAAAATAACATACCAAAACTAGTGAGATACAGCAAAAGCAATTGTAATAGGGAACCCCATAGTAATATATGCCTACATCAAGAAACAAGAAATATCTCAAATAAACTACTTTACACCTCAAGGAACTAGAAAAGAACAAACTAAGCCCAAAGTTAGCAGAAGGAAGGAAATAAAGATCAGAGTGGAAATAAATGAAATAGAGATGAAAAAGACAATAGAAAGATGAAAATAAGAGCTATTCTTTTGAAAAGATAAACAATATTGACAAACTTTTAGCTATACTCATTAAAAAAAAAAAGAGGGGACTCAAATAAATGAAGCCAGAAATGAAAGAAGAAACCACAGAAATAGAGGATGATAAGATACTATGAACAATTACATGCTAACAAACTGGACATCTGAGAATAAATGGATAACTTTCTATAAATAAAACCTACCAAGACTGAATCATGAAGAGCTAGAAAATCTGAGTAGACCAATTACTGGTAAGGCAATCACATCAGTAATCAAAAATCTAGGAGCAGACAATTTCACTGATGAATTCTACCATTCAATGAAGAACTAATACCAGTCCTTCTCAAACTCTTCCAAAAAACATAAGAGAAAGTAACACTTCCAAACTCCTTTTTCCAAACCAGCATTACTCCAATAGCAGATAAGACTCACCATGATCTCAGCTATGCAAGCTGCTAAGGAGAGGACCTGGTTTCAAAGAATAATGCAAGAAGTATGTTGAGAAGAAACTGCAAACATTTCACCAGTGTTTCTGGTATTGCTTTTGTGTGGTTCATAGACTGATGGCCACTTATGAAAGTTGCCAGGAGTCTGTGGAAATCACCACTAGCCAACTAGAAGAATTATCAGCACATGTGATTAACCAAATTGAAGCTCTAGCAAAGGAGGAACAAAGAGACACCACTTCAGTATAATCTTGTATTAAACCCAGACATCTTTGGGACACTGGGCCTTTTTAAAGTCTCCTGAATATTTTAAAATAGAAATAAATTCTGGCTTTAAAGAAAAGTACCCCTGAATTATATCCCCACTTGGCTCCAGCCAGCACTTTACACAGCACACTCCTGCTTGTCTCCACACCTTTGTTTGCTATTCCTTTGGGGGAATTTGTCTTCCCCTGCTCAACTACTAATATTTCTCCTGAGCTGGACCACAGTGGTGCAAGAAGAAAAACCAGTAACTGTGTGTGGCTTTGGGCAAGCCAGTGAACTTATCTGTAACTCAGTTTCTCCAACTATAAAATGGGGCAAGTTATCCTGCTCGGCTGTCCCATCAGACTGCAGAGAGGCTCCAAGAAGGGACGTGTGAATTTCTAGCAAGGAGACAAGTGCTGGGAGGCTGTGTCCTGCTCATCATCCCACCATTGCAGTCCTCGTTGCCCCTCTTTCTCTGAGCCCCCACAGCTTTCACCTTTGTTACTACCAACTTCGTTTTTCATTAAACAAGGTCCCCATTAAACATTAAATGTATTTTAAATTGGGGTATAGTTGCTTTACAATGTTGTTAGTTTCTGCTGTATAATGAAGTGAATCAGCTATATGTATACATATATTCCCTCCTTCTTGGACCTGCATCTCACCCCCCCCCCCCACCCCACCCATCTAGGTCACCACAGAGCACTGAGTTGAGCTCCTTGTGCTATATAGCAGGTTCCCACCAGCTATCCATTTTGCAAAAATTTACAAATTTTTTATACTAACAATGAAATATCAGAAAGGGAATGTAAATAAACAATCCCTTTTAAAAATCACATAAAAAATACTTAGGAATAAACCTCATCAAGTAGGTGAAAACTTGTATGCTGAGAACTACAAAACATTAATAAAGGTAATTAAAGATGATTCAAAGAAGTGGAAAGATATTCCATACACCTGGATTGGAAGAATATTGTTAAAATGGTCATACTACCCAAAGCAATCTACAGATTTAATGTGATTCTGATCAAATTACCCATGACATTTTTCTCAGAACTAGAGTACATAATGCTAAAATGTATATGGAACCATAAAAGACCCAGAATCGCCAAAGCAATCCTGAGGAAAAAGAAAGCATAACCCTCCCAGACTTCAGACAATACTACAAAGCTACAGTAATCAAAGTGGTGTGATATTGGCACAAAAACAGACATACAGATCAATGGAGCAGAATAGAGAGCCCAGAAAAAACCCACACACCTATGGTCAATTGATCTTTGACAAAGGAGGCAAAAATATAAAATGGGGAAAAGACAATTTCTTCAGCAAGTGGTACTGGGAAAGTTGGACAGCTACATGTAAATCAATGAAATTAGAACACAACCTTATGCCATGCACAAAAATAAACTCAAAATGGCTTAAAGACTTAAACATAAGATATGACACTATAAAACTCCTAGAAGAGATCATGGGCAACACATTCTTTTCCATAAATTGTACCAGTGTTTTCTTATGTCAGTCTCCCAAGGCAACAGAAATAAGAACGATAATAAACAAATGGAACCTAATTAAACTTACAAGCTTTTGCACAGCAAAGGAAACCATAAACAAAATGAAAAGACAACCTATGGAATGGAGGAAAATATCTTCAAACAACGTGATCAACAAGGGCTTTATCTCCAAAATATACAAATAGCTTATGCAGTTCAATATCAAAAAAACAAACAACCCAATCAAAAAATGGGCAGATGACCTAAATAGACATTTCTCCAAAGAAAACATACAGATGGCCAATAGGCACATGAAAAGATGCTCAAAGTTGCTAATTATTAGAGAAATGCAAATCAGAACTACAGTGAGATACCACCTCACACTAGTCTGAATGGCCATCATTAAAATGTCTACAAATAACAAATGATGGAGAGGATGTGGAGAAAGGGGAACCCTCCTACATGTTGGTGGGAATGTAAATTGGTACTGCCACTATAGAGAACAGCATGGAGGTTTCTCAGAAAACTAAACAGAGTTGTATGATTTAGCAGTCCCACTCCTGGGCATATACCCAGACAAAACTGTAATTCAAAAAGATACGTGCAACTCTGTGGTCATAGAAGCACTATTTACATTAGCCAAACAACCTAAATGTCCATCTACAAATGAATAAAGAAGATGTGGTATATGTGTACACACACACACACACACACACACTGGAATATTACTCAGCCATCAAAAATAATGAGATAATGTCATTTTTCAGCAACAGGGATGGACCTAGAGATTATTGTACTAAATGAAGTAAGGCAGAAAGAGAAAGGTGAATACCATATATCACTTATATGTGGAATCTAAAATATACAAATCAACATATCTATGAAACAAAAACAGCTCACAGATATAGAGAACAGATTAGTGGTTGCCAAGTGAGGGTGGGGGAGGGAAGGAATGGGAGTTTGGGATTAGCAGAGGCAAATTATTATATATAGAATGGATAAACAACAAGGTCCTACTGTATAGCACAGGGAATTATATTCGATATTCTATGACAAACCATAGTGGAAAATATGAAAATATATATATATATATATATATGTATATGTATATATATATATATAACTGAGTCACTTTGCTGTACAGAAGAAATTAACAGACTCAAAGGTACACAGGGATTTCCAACCATGGCAAAGGGTGGGTGCCCCTAACCCTCACATGTTCAAGGGTCAGCTGTACTTATATAAAATTGGCCTTGTCAAATTTCCTGGATATATGCCCTAACATTTGATATTCAAATCATTTTCTCATGAAGCATCTAGTGGGTCAGTTTTCTTATTAACTGGTCCTGCTCTTCCCAGAACCATAGTTTTCAGTGGCCTTGTCTGTGATTTGATCAGGTCTATAAGAATACTTTCTGACTTCTTTAAATTCAGCATCTTGATAAAATTTGAAATTTTGCTTTATATGCATTTACATGCATTCTAATTGTATTATATTGTTTGCATTAAGCCAAACCAGTCAGATATGACATCGACTCAATGAGGCAGAAATGAAAACTAGTGATGAACAGGAAAGGGCTGTTTGACTAGTTGCTAGTTAAATAATTTATTCATCTGTGAATATTTTAAATTTTTTGCTTTACTGTCCAACCTCATAACTTTGATGATGTGAATAATCAAAATTCAGCAAAAAGAATTCTTTGTACCTTTGATTTATATCCTCAATCCTAATCCTGTAGATCCAAAAGAAGCCAAGATAATGAAATCAACTTTCTTCCAAAACGAAAAGTAACAGAGCTATGAATGGCTTCTCAATTACTGAGCTATCTAAAGTTTGCCTATGTTAATAAAAATCTGAAAGTGAAAGCCATGTCTTAGTTTGGAAGTGTAGACTTTTGAGCCAGAGGTAAAAAGTTATCCATAAACTGCAGTATTAGAATAAAATAACCACCTCTCTCACCCCAAAAAGAACTGGAGCTCCTGCCTCACCCTTTCTCAATTCCAGTTCAAGATGCCATCAGCAACTTGGCAGGGCAGCAAAATCATCACAAAATGTTACACTTTCTAATAAAATTGTGATAGCCAACCAGACACTAGGTATCTACATAATTGAGAGGGAAATTCTTTCAATTTTCTTTCATAAAGATTTGTACTAGGTAGAGAACAGACTTGTGGTTGCCACTGGAGGAGGGGGGTTGGGGGAGGGATGGGTTGGGAGTTTGGGATTAGCAGATGCGAAGTATTACGTATAGAATGGATAAATAACAAGGTCCTACTGTATAGCACAGGGAACTATATTCAATATCCTGTGATGAACTATAATGGAAAGAATATGAGAAAGAATGTGTATGTGTATACATAAAATTGAATCATTTTGCTATACAGCAGAAATGATCAATTATACTTCAATTAAATAAATAAATAAATAAGATTCATGCTAGAATTCTTGAATGTAAGGGAAAGTATAAAGTTGGTTCATTCAGAGACCTAAACTCCTGTTACATCTTGATGCTTTCTTAATCCACTCAGAATTTTCCAAACAGTTGCTGTTAATGATTTGCTTGTTCAGTATTCTTAGTTGCAAGTGTAGCATCCCTGCATCTCTCCCTTTATATCTGTGTCATGATTTTGTGAACAGGAGAACAAATGGCAGCCACCTCCTGATAGAAAATCAAAGCTCTGAAAGGCCATGGCAGAAGCGGAGATAAGTTTCTCTCAGATGTCAGAGTTCTTGAGCGCTACTCTTGTCTCTGTCCTAATTAAATTCCAAGTGAAGCTATTCCCCTCTTATGGGACATCTGCCCGCCAGCTGACAGAAGTCCTTTTCTCCCTTTGGGAGAGGGTGGAGGGGAATGGATCTTGATCTGTCTCCATTACGCTTCAAGGAGAACTAGAAGGATAAAATAACATCACTCATTTTAGTTATGAAATGAATACTACTATATGAAAAATTATTATAGGAAAAAAATCTGTTAAAATACTTTCAAGTTATAGAATCACTACAGTTTTGGAGCATGCCTTTAGTTATGTGCTTAGTAATATTTTCAAGGATTTTAAATTTATTACTGCAAATTTAATAATTATACCAATTGCTTAATGAAAGTTAAGAACTATAAAAATGAATGCTTAGGTATATAATAAAAACCTATTAATAATCTAAGAATAATCATACAAAGAATCTTAACACAAATACTTGAAGAGTTTTGCCACTTTATGAATTATTTCAATAAATACTTATAAAAATGTCATCAAAAAGCAGACCTATATGATTTAGTTAAACATATGTAAGGAAAAAAGTGTTGACACATGAATGTTTTGGGCAAATAAATATTGTTAAGTAAGTATGTAATAATACCTAAAGTAGTATTCCAAGTCTAGTTTCTTTGTGGTATCATTTATACTAATCATATACTTACAACACACTTCTAAAGCAAACTTCAGTCTAATATATTAACGTTTAAATACTAATCAAATGGGTGGAAAAAGCATTGGTCTGAAATAAAAAAAAAAAAATACACAGCTCATGTCCCTAAAAGTTATTGACTTCTACATGTGCCATTGAACTCCTGCAGTCCTCAGTTTCCTCTGTTCTAAACTGAGAAGTCTGAAGAGAGGAGAAAGATGGTGGCAGAAAAGAAGGATATGGAGTTCATCTCCCTCCACAGATGTATCAGGAATACATCAATAGATGCAACAATTCTCACAGAAAATCAGCTGAACACTAGTAGAAAACCTTGGGCAGAGGAAAATACTATAAAGATCCCTGCAGAACTGGGACAAGTGACCTGTGGGGTCTTGATTCCTCGACCAGAAGTCAGGCCTGAGGCTCTGGGGAGGGAGCACTGAGTCCAGGATGCGAGACCACTAGAGAATCCCCAGCTACAGGGAATATTAATTGCAGAGAGCTCACACAGAGGCCTCTATCGGAGTCTGAGACCCAGCTTCGCCCAACTGCTTGCAACTGCCAGTGCTGGATGCCCAATGTGAAACTACAAACAAAACAGGAACACAAACCTACCCATCAGCACACAGACTACCTGAAGTCACACTAAGCTCACAGATACCCCAAAACACACCACCTGACACATCCCTGCTTGTCAGAGGGAAAAGACCCAGATCCACCCACCAAAACACAGGCACCAGTACCTCCCATTAGGAAGCCTACTGAAGACACTGGACCAACCCCACCACAGGGGGCAGAGAACAGAAGCAAGAGGCATTATGACTAGGCAGCCTAAGGAAAGGAGACCTCAAATATGTAAATTAGACAAAATGAGAAAACAAGGAAACATCTTGCAGGCAAAGGAGCAAGATAAAAACCCATAAGACCTAATAAATGAAGAAGAAATAAGCAAATTGCCTGCAAAAGAATTCAGAGTAATGATAGTAAAGATGATACAAAATCTTGAAAACAAAAAAGAGAAAATACAAGAAACATTTAGCAAGGACCTAAAAGAACTAAAGAGCCAACAAACAGTAATGAACAACACAATAACTGAAATTAAAAGTACTCTAGATGGAATCAACAGCAGAATAACTGAGGCAGAAGAACAAGTGAGCTGGAAGTTAGAATGGTGGAAATAACTTCTACAGAGCAGAAAAAAAGAAAAAAGAATTAAAAGAACGGAAGACAGTCTCAGAGACCTCAGGGACAACATTAAGTGCACCAACATTGAATCATAGGCGTCCCAGAAGAAGAAGAAAAAAAGAAAGGGTCTGAGAAAATATTTGAAGTGATTATAGTCAAAAACTTCCCCAACATGGGAAAGGAAATAGTCAACCAAGTCCAAGAAGCACAGAGTCCCATTCAGAATAAACCCATGGAGAAACACACCAAGGCACATATTAATCAAACTAACAAAAATTAAACACAAAGAAAAAATATTAAAAGCAACAAGAGAAAAGCAGTAAATAACATATAAGGTTAACCCCATAAGGATAACAGCTGATCTTTCCACAGAAACTCTGCAGGCCAGAAGGGGGTGGCAGGATATATTTAAAATCTTGAAAGAGGAAAACCTACAGCCAGTAATACTCTACCCAGCAAGACTCTCATTCAGATTTGATGGAGAAATCAAAAGCTTTACAGACAACCAAAATTTAAGAGAATTCAACACAACCAAACCAGCTTTACAACAATTGCTAAAGGAACTTCTCTAGGCAGGAAACACAAGAGAAGGAAAGGACCTACAAAAACAAACCCCAACAATTAAGAAAATGGTAACAGGAACATACACATCAATAATTACCTTCAATGTTGGATTAAATGCTCCAACCAAAAGACACACACTGCCTGAATGGATACAAAAACAAGACCCCTACATATGCTATCTGAAAGAGACCCACTTCAGACCTAGAGACACATACAGACAAAGTAAAGGGATAGAAAAAGATATTTCATGCAAATGGAAGTCATAAGAATGCTGGAATAGCAATACTTACATCAGACAAATTAGACTTTAAAATAAAGACTATTACAAGAGAAAAGGAAGGACACTACATAATGATCAAGGGATCAATCCAAGAAGAAGATACAGCGATTGTAAATATCTATGCATCCAACAGAGGAGCACCTCAACACATAAGGCAAATGCTAACAGCCATAAAAGGGGAAATCAACAGTAACACAATAATATTAGGAGACTTTAACACCCCATTTACACCAATGAACAGATCATACAAACAGAAAATAAATAAGGACACACAAGCTTTAAATGAAACATTACGCCATCTCAACTTAATTGATATTTATAGGACATTCCATCCAAAAACTACAGAATACACTTTCTTCTGGTGCACACAGAACATTCTCCAGGATATATCACATCTTGTGTCACAAAGTAAGCCTCGGTAAATTTAAGAAAGCTGAAATCATATCAAGCATCTTTGCCAACCACGATGCCATGAGATAAGATATTAATTACAGGAAAAAAATGTAAAACATACAAACAAATGGAGGCTAAACAATACACTATTAAACAACCAAAAGATCATTGAAGAAATCAAAGAGGAAATCAAAAAATACCTAGAAACAGATGACAATTAAAACACAACAACCCAAAACCTATGGGATGCAGCAAAAGCACTTCTAAGAGGGAAGTTTATAGCAATACAATCCTACCTTAAGAAACAAGAAAAATATTGAACAACCTATCCTTACACCTAAAGCAATTAGAGAAGGAAGAACAAAATAAGTTAGCATGAGGAAAGAAATCATAAAGATCAGATCAGAAATAAATAAAAAAGAAATGAAGGAAACAATAGCAAAGATCAATAAAACTAAAAGCTGGTTCTTTGAGAAGATAAACAAAATTGATAACCATTAGCCAGACTCATCAGGAAAAAAGGGGAGAAGACACAAATCAACAGAATTAGAAATTAAAAAGGAGAAGTAACAGTTGACACCATAGAAATACAAAGGATCATCAGAGACTACTACAAGCAACTGTATGCCAATAAATTGGACAACCTGGAAGAAATACATAAATTATTAGACAAGTACCATCTTACAAGACTGAACCAGGAAGAAATAGAAAATATGAACAGACCAATTACAAGCACTGAAATTGAAACTGATTAAAAATCTTCCAACAAACAAAAGCCCAGGGCCAGATGGCTTCACAGGCAAATTCTCTAAAACATTTAGAGAAGAGCTAATACATACCCTTCTCAAAGTCTTCCAAAATATAGCAGAAGAAGGAACATTGCCAGACTCATTCTATGAGGCCACAATCGTCCTGATACCAAAACCAGGCAAAGATGTTATGAAAAAAAATTACAGGCCAGTATCACTGGTGAATAATAGATGCAAAAATCCTCAACAAAATACTAGCAAACAGAATTCAAGAGCACATTAAAAAGATCATACACCATGATCAAGTGGGGTTTATCCCTGGAATACCAGCATTCTTCAATATATGCAAATCAATCAATGTGATACACCATGTTAAATTGAAGGATAAAAACCATATGATAATCTCAATAGATGCAGAAAAAGCTTTTGACAGAATTCAACATCTATTTATAATAAAAACTCTCCAGAAAGTGAGCATAGAAGGAAATTACCTCAACATAATAAAAGCCATATATGACAAACCACAGCCAACATCATTCTAAATGGGGAAAAACTGGAAGAATTTCCTCTAAGAACAGGAACAAGACGAGGATGCCCACTGTCACCATTATTATTTAACATAGCTTTAGAAGTTTTAGCCACAGCAATCAGAGAAGCAAAAGAAATAAATAGAATCCAAACTGGAAAAGAACAAGTAAAATTGTCACTCTTGACAGATAACATGATATTATACATAGCAAATCGTAAAGATGCAACCAGAAAATTACTAGCGCTAATCAATGAATTTAGTAAAGTAGCGGGATACCAAATTAATGCACAGAAATCACTTGCGTTCCTATACACTAACAATGAAAAATCAGAAAGAAATTAAGGACACAATCCCATTCACCATTGCAACAAAAAGAATAAAATATCTAGGAATAAACCTACCTAAGGAGGCAAAAGACCTGTGTGCAGAAAATTATAAGACACTGATGAAAGAAATCAAAGACGATAAAAAAACAGATGGAGAGACATACCATGTTCTTGGATTGGAAGAATCAACATTGTGAAAATGACCATCCTACCCAAAGCAATCTACAGATTCAACACAATCCCTATCAAATTACCAATGGCATTTTTCACAGAACAAGAAATTTTATGATTTGTATGGAAATGCAAAAGACCACGAATAGCCAAAGCAATCTTGAGAAGGAAAGATGGAGCTGGAAGAATCAGGCTCCCTGACTTCAGACTATACTATAGGGCTACAGTGATCAAGACAGTATAGTACTGGCCCAAAAACAGATATATAGATCAATGGAACAGAATAGAGAGCCCAGAGATAAACCCACACACATATGGTCACCTTACCTTTGACAAAGGAGGCAAGAATATACAATGGAGAAAAGACAGCCTCTATGACATAAATCAAAGCAAGATCCTTTTTGGCCCACCTCCTAGAATAATGGAAATAAAAACAAAAATAAACAAATAGGACCTAATAAAACTTAAAAGCATTTGCACAGCAAAAGAAACCATAAACAAGACAAGATGACAACCCTCAGAGTGGGAGAAAATATTTGCTAATGAAGCAACTAACAAAGGATTAATCCCCAAAATATACAGGCAGCTCATGCAGCTCACAACAGCAAACAACCCCATCCAAAAATGGGCAGAAAACCTAAATAGACATTTCCCCAAAGAAGATATACAATTCGCTAACAAACACATGAAAAGATGCTCAATATCACTAATCATTAGAAAAATGCAAATCAAAGCCACAGTGAGGTATCACCTCACCACCTGTCAGAATGGCCATCATCAAAAATTCTAGAAACAATAAATGCTGGAGAGGGTGTGGAGAAAAGGGAACCTTCCTGCACTGTTGGTGGGAATGTAAATTGGTACAGCCACTATGGAAAACAGTATCAAGGCTCCTTAAAAAACTAAAAATAGAACTATCATATGACCCAACAATCCCACTCCTGGGTATATACCCTGAGAAAACCATAATTCAAAAAGATACATGTACCACAATGTTCATTGCAGCACTATTTACGATAGCCAGTATATGGAAGCAAGCTAAATTCCCATCAACAGAAGAATGGATAAAGAAGATGTGACACATATTTACAGTGGAATATTACACAGCCATAAAAAGGAATGAAATTATTTGTATTGAGGTGGATAGACCTAGAGTCTCATACAGAGTGAAGTAAGCCAGAAAGAGAAAAACAAATACCATATGCTAATGCATATATATAGAATCTAAAAAAATGGTACCGGTGAATCCAGTGGCAGGGCAAGAATAAAGACACAGATGTAGAGAATGGACTTGAGAACACAGGGTCGGGGTTGAAGGGGAAGCTGGGACGAAGTGAGAGAGTAGCAACATATATACACTACCAAATGTAAAATAGCTAGTGGGAAACTGCTGCATAACACAGGGAGATCAATTCAATGATCGGTGATGACCTAGAGGGGTGGGATAGGGAGGGTGGAAGGAAGGCTCAAGAGGGAGGGGATATGAGGATATATGTAGAAGTATAGCTGATTCACTTTGTTGTACAGCAGAAACTGGAACAATAGTGTAAGGCAATTATACTCCAATAAAGAGCAGAAAAAAATAGTAATGAAGCAAAATCTTAAAAATGGCAAAAATAAATAAATACATACATAGGTAAATAAATTGAGAAGTGTGTAATCTAGGGTCGTTAGTCTCACCATGTAGGCTCCTTTCACTTCTGAATTGGTGGGATCTAAATTATTTTTTAAGAAATATAGCAAATAAAACAATGTGATTCCCATCATTTTCTGCTACTGCAGAGAAGCTTATACTTGTGGAAGGTGGACTTAACATTGAATTTTCTAAAAAGCACATGTTAAGAGAAGGTGTTCACTGTCTTTCTACAATAAGAGGTGAACACCAGAGGCTAGACCAGGGGTCTAAGAAAATCCAGCTGCTCTTTTCTCATCCTGTTGCTTTTCTGTCTTTCAGAGAACAGATGTATTTGATTAAGGGTATCAGTAGCTTCTCACGAAAGAATAGGTCAATTAAATCAACAATAATTTATTTAATGCTCATGTTCAAGATACTAGAAGAAAAATTGTTCCTGTCTAATTTGTGCTGATTTTTTCTAGGACCCACTGATCTCAGCATGAAGAGGCAGTTGGCGACCAGCTCAGGATCCTCCAGCAGTTCAAGCTCCAGACCCCAGCTGAGTCCAACTGAAATCAATGCAGTGAGACAGCTGGTTGCAGGATATCGAGAATCCGCTGCATTTTTACTGCGTTCTGCAGATGAACTGGAAAATCTTATTTTACAACAGAACTGAGTCCAATGACGATCCTCTTCACTGAGGTCTCAATTTGCAGTTTCCACTAATGACATTTTGATTTCCCAGCAGAGATGCATCTGGTCTTACTGCACAGTCTTAAGAGAAATACTTCCATTATGCCACATTGTCCTTGATCCATAAAGTGGTGTGTTTAGGTGCTTCAAAGGAACTCTGGCCTCTGAAGTACTTGAGATACTTTAATGTGTCCAGCCTACTGCTTTTTGTTTCGGTGTGCCAGCATAAATATCTGGGGCAAAAATTTTTAAAGGCTGTGTATTCCTAAATCAAGGATAAAACAGAAGAAGCTTGTGGTATAAAAAGTAGTTCAAGATCCAACTGAAATATTAGTGGAATTTGCTACTGACTTACTGGACGGAAAGCTGCGGTATCTGGCAAAAAAAAAAAAAAGCCAAAATTTCTTGTTGCTACAGGATATAACAATGAAAAGGATCTTGTATTTTAAAAAAAAAATGTAATTTTTATAAAAAGAAAACTTGTTTTTCATTCAGAATTGTCATTTTTACTTTGGTAACTTTTTCATAGGTCCTAAAAGAAAACTGTTTTGAGAAACTACTGTAAGTACCTTTTCCACATCCCTTTGCCTTCTCCTCTTTCCAAATTCTTTCTACAAAAATAACACGGGGGACAAAAAAACAAACACCTTGCCTACGTTCTTTAAATCGTTACATCAGGAACTACTTCCAAGAGAAGCCTGCATTTCTGCACTCATGCTGGTCTCAAGCATCCCACGCAGCACTGCAGCTTTACCATAGCGGTTTTCACCACAGAATTTTTTAATATTAAAAAAGACATATCACTGAAAAAAAAATGACATCTTGGTTTCTTACAGCTGCTCTCCCAGGATTGCCGCTGCTATCTTACAGGCATCCCTATAGCAGCCATTGGATGTCGATGACTGAATGTTAAGAGGTTGCAAGTGACAATCTGAAAATTTGCACTCGTGTGTAGTTTTCTTTTCTCTCTTTCAGAAATAGTTTCCAAAAAGACCGTTACCTCTCCTGATATGATTTGTATAATTTACAGTTGTAGGTAAAAATGATGTAAAGAACTCTCAGTGGATGCAGCTACAATTTACAATGAACTGTCCCCTCCTCTTCCCCATACTTTGTCCTTTTCTCTTATTTTATAGTGTTGGATACACATAGTGTTTTCTTTGTGCACTGAGGCAAGCCTATTTTTAAAATATTTAGGGAGGAGTACATCAGTTTATGCTTCTTGTACAATTTTTTTCTGTTTAGCTTTGGTTGGATTACAGATTCTTTGTGCATTCCTGAATTTGCCTTATTTCATGTAAAATTTGTCATTTGGTTTTTGATAATAAGTTTAAGGCATCAGTGATATTTCTTAACTACTTGTTACATATAGTTTTCAAGTAATGACTGTGATTGTGACCAAGTAATGTGCACTTTTTCTTGTAACTGTGGACATTGCTATGCTTTTTTCTTCTAGTGTTTCTAGAATTACTGTTCCTTACAGTTACGTAAACAAAAAACAAACAAACAAAAAACAAACAAAAAAAACTTTTGTGATACTGTTGGTGAATATAATGTGAAAATCTTATTGAAATATGAGTATTTTGGAAATACATAGATGCACAAACATCTTTTAAGGTGTGGATTTAGAGTTTGCTTATTTAAATGAAAATTCAAAAGCTGAGGGCTGGTATAATTTTCTCTGTTTTGTTGGGTTTAATAAACAGATTTCTGTGTTAAAACAGTGATTGTGAAACCTTATAAACTTTCTTAATGATATGAAATGTTATTTTGTACTTACATTTAGCACAAAATTGACAATTCAAACATATTTCAAGAACATCCCAAGGTTCCCCAGAATCTCCACATTCAGTCTAATAAAAAAATTTATTCCAAGAAGGGGTAAAGCAGATAGAATGAAATACCCATGGTTTGCCTATTTTTAAAATCTGATTTAAGAATTTGTTATCTTTTATTCCCCATTTTTACATGAGTAATCTGGCTCTTTTAATCACTCCTGATTTAACATTTTGGGGGAGACATACCTGTTTTAAGTGCCTATTTATGCTTTGGATTTTGTTGTAATAATATTTGAGGCTTTGGCATGGTTACTCTTTCACAGAGTAACACCCAGGTTTGAGTTCAGCCTATACGTAAAAAATCGTTGATGGTGATAGTAAAGCAATTGGATTAGACAAGGAGAGTTCCAGCAAGGTGCTCTTGTTTTTCATTTCATTTTCATCTTCAGTTATAACTCCCACATCCATCCACCAAGGACTAAATCCCCCCACGTCTTCTGCTTTTTGCACATTTATCTGAAAGAATGAGGATACCAGGACTCCCATCATTTTCCTGGGAGACCTCAGAAGCCAAAATGAAGTATCATTTTGTTTTCCTTTTCTTTTGTAACTTGTACCTGAAAACACCCTGGTCCTTTTTAACTCTCTGTCACAAGAGAATAGAGATCACATTCCCTTTACCAAGCATTTTGGAGACACTGGGTACAGGTTCATATTCTCATTAAAATGAGGTGATAGAAAACTATCATAAACACGGGACTCAAATAGAATTTTCTGTCACTTCTGACACCTTTTCATACAGCAGCAGTTTCTGGTGACATACATATTACTTTATCACACCTAAGAAAACATGCCTTGAAGTAACCACAGAGCATGCAAACACAAGCAGTCACTGAATGTCCTTAAATCATGTAAAGTAGCAACACTTGGTAAAAGGACATTATGATAATGATAGCCACCATTTACTGATTATTTACACATGGAAAAGGCATTTTATTTCCATTACTTCTCACAACACCAGGCGAGTGGGATAGTCACTTTATATTTTACAAGGGAGGCTCAAGAAGATGAAGTAACTTTTGCCAGGAGCACGGAGGTAGTGAGAACTGAAGCCATGATTGGACCCAGGCAGGCCTGATGCTGGAGCACCCACTATCTGTTGCTACAACCTATTGCCTCCCAGGTACTAAATCCTTACATTCTGCACTGACTTGGAACCAGGCCTGTTGATACTAAAGTTTAGCAGTTTTGTTTGTATAGTTGAATAATAGTTATTAAAAATGCACGTGACATCAAATAAAGGATTTGACTAAACACGGAGCGTTTTATCCCACTTACAGAAGTTTAATTTCCATTAAGTTATGTTCTCTACAAATAGAAAGAGCGACAATAAAACCTACCACTAATGAAAATCAAACACATAAAGCATAAAGAAAAGGCAGTGACCTTTTTTTTTTCCCTAAACAAGGATGGGCGCCAGTGATGAATCCAGTATGGAAAGAGAAAAGGGAATGTGTAACTGAACTCACAAAGGTAAGTTGCTTCACCTGAGGTTTTAGTCTTAGGCACCGTGTGGGTACTCTCTGGTTAGTAAATTAATCCTGGTACTATTAACACAATTAACTATGTCAAAAATATTTTCTAATTTCACATGGCCCAGGTTTCAAACTTTAGTTTGTAGAGAAAAAATTCCAAAAATAAAGCAGGTAGATATTACATTCACATGCTGTTTATCTTTTAAGTTGTGTTTAAGATGCAGAAATTTGGTAAAGGACTGAGCACAAGCTAGCCTACAGGAGTTTACCATTTAAATATAATTTAAATCTTTCTTAAAAATATTTTGAAAGGAGATAAAATGCAACTAGTAGAGTAACCTATCTCTGGTTTTAAGGTCAATCATTTTCAACACTTCATTTTATTTTCTGATTGCAAAAGAAACGAAGAAATACAAGAAAAGAAGGAAGAAAAATCCCAGCATCCATAGAGAACCATGAATAACATTTTATAGTCTGTCTCTCAGAGTTTATCTAAACAGGTATAGAAATATTTTCCTGTTTGACTTTCCTGTACATGGTGTTTCCTCAACTGCTTTTCTGTCCTAACAATATACCATGAATACTTTCTGCATCATTAGATATTTTTCTTAAGTATTTCTGATGACTGCATAGTATCATATTGTATGAATGTGCTTGTATTACTTTTCTATTGCAGCTGTAACAAATTACCACAAACATGATAAATGTATTACTCTCTGGTAAGTTGGAAGCCTCACTGGACTAAAATCTAGGTGTCAGCAGGACTGTGTTCCTTTCTGGTGCCTCTTGGGGAGAGTCTGTTCCCGGGCCTACTTTAGCTTGGAGGCTGCCTGCATTCCTTGCCCTGGGGTCCCTTCCTCCACCACCCATGCCAGGAGCTTAGCATCTTCCAAACTCTCTGTAACTCTGACCTCCTCTTCTGCCCCCTCTTTCACCTTAAGGACCCTTGTGAGTACATTGGGTCCATATGGATAAAACAGGACAATCTCTTTAAGTCAGATAATTAGCAAACTTAATTTCATCTATAAACTTAATTCCTTAATTTGACATATAACAAAACATTGACAGGTCTGATGATTAAGATGTGGACATCTCTCTGGAGGGCATTAGTCTGCCTACTCTAGTATCTTAATTTCCTTTTTTTTTTTTTCTTTAAAACGCCTCTCTGTACCCATTTCATCCATTCACCTGTAGTAAAGATCCTAAGTCAGCAGCACAAATATTTTACAAATAATTGTCAGCTGCTGTATCTGTACTTTTTCTTCTGTATAAAGGGTATAGCCTTTTGGAAATTATTTTAATGGCACTTTAATGTCACATTCAAATCAAACGTAATAAATACATATGGTAAATGTGCAGCTAAATCTTTCAAGTGAAATGAAACAAAAATATCCCTGAACTCTTTCCTTACTCTGCTTTCTTAGAAAGTGATTCTTCCCAAGAAATTCCCTGAGAAATGTATAAGGAGATCTTATTAGACCCAAATAGGTACCTAAGGATCCAAAGCTTAATTAAATTCTGTAAGCAATCCAACCACATTCATAAAACTTCTGGTGGTAATTACCAGTGGTGTCTTATTTACTGTGAACACATAAAAGATATATTAACATCAGAGGTTATTAGAAGACATGTCTTCTAAAAGGGAGGGTTTGGCAGTAACATACCTATTGAATTTAGGGTTATCAAATGAGTTTAAAAATTAAACTTCTTTACCTCCATTTCTTTGTGAGAAAACTTTTATTGACATATTAAAAATTTTATTTCCCCTCATTTACTGTGCTTTTCCCCCCTTTTCAATTGCTATCCACTGAAAGAAGATGAGAGATAATTCAAGAACATTTTTAATGTTGTGAGAGAAAAAAAATACAGTAAAAGCATAGACCACAGAGAGCAAATACTATTACTCCAAGTGTGGAATTGGCACCAGTTTTTTCCCTCAAACGTGTTGACGTCTCATATTCTTTTTTATTAGGGAGTGGATTAGCTCAGCCTGCCCATGAGAAGTGCCTCTACTCATTTAAAGCACTACATTGCAGTGACGGACCAAGTGGCCAGAGATTCCACAATAGATTATTTAGTCTTAGTTCCTTTGCTGGTAGAAGGATTCCAAGGTCTGCCTTGAACTAAACCCACAGAGCAGGAAGCCTCTTAGCTTGTTTTAATTTTCACTTATTGGAATAGTGTATTCTTTGACCTATTACGTGTGAGGCATCAGGCTCTGATACAGAAAAACTATTCCTGCTTCAAAGGGGTCACATCTAGTGGAGGAGAGCCACAGAGGTACAGACTAACGCAAAAAGATAAAGAGAAACACTGTGACATGTCAGACAGGTCAAAGGAGGGCATGGATCTCTATAGGAATGGGAGGGGTACCACACTACGGAGCCTGGCTGTGTCTTGCAGAGGACAGAGAGACCCTGGCGAGTTTGCACAGTGCTAAGTGTGTGTTGGTACCTCTGTTGACTATTTGTGGGGACTTCAGTGAAAGATGATGATGTAATGCTAGATCACAGGACCTTCCTCCATTCCCAAAAGTAAATTAAACTCCTAATAGTGAAAAAGAAAAAGTATTACATAAGTAGCATACAAGCAAGGAAGGAATGGGGTTTGTTCTATAACCACTGACAGGTAGGAGCCACCAAAATTCAGTACATGTCACAAATTAATGTGACTTCATCCTTTGGAAACAGACCTGAGGAAAGACAGACTGAGTGGAAAGGAATGTTGAAAACCCACTATTAAAGTTCTAGTTGGAAGAAAGGAGAATGAGGAGTGAGTGGACCAGCCTGGAAAAGTATGTACACACCCTTCGAGAACACAAGAGCCTCCCTGCCCTCAAGACAAGTTTCCAGAAGTAGAAACACCATCAGGACTTGCCATTTCATGTGTTCTCAAGTGGAAAAGATAAGCTGAAGAGCAAAGAGAGGAAGACAGTGATATCAGGGTATGTTTTATACAAAAAGAAATGGAGATTCAATGGGCATCTCCCCTGCTCACTTCCTGCCTGTCCTTTTTCTCCTCTCCTCCTCCCCACCCCTGACTATTAAGTCAACGGCCAAAACTTGTGAGGTTTGCTTGTCTTGCTTGATTTTCTCTTCTGAGAGGGAAATAGGCAAAGGTGCTGGAGGAAAGGTAAGCCGTTAGGAGAAGTGAGTTATTGGGTCTCACTGCCTCTGTCAATAGTGAAATTTCAGAGGGTCCACCGCCAAACTGGGGAATTTAGCAATCTTAAATTTCCAGTCCCCAAATATGGATAGCACACAGTCCTGCCTGAGTGGAGTGAGTTATGAAACTGGACTACAAATGACATTGCAAAAAACAATGATCACAGACTGGTCGCCCCAATCTCAAGAGCCAGCATCACCTCCCAGAACCCTGCTCTCCATGTTCTCAGCAAAACAAAAGCAGGTAGAACTCAAATACCCCACCCTCAGGCTGCAGGTCAAAGAGAAGAAGTGTGAGTTTATGTAGAAAAAGAAAAAGGGGGAAAGAGACGTCAGGGAGAATCTTATCACACCGTATTAGGAGAAACAGTAAGTAAAACAGTGAACATATGCCATCAATATGAACAAAACGTAAAAAAAACAGCATGGCACCTGTATATCCAGCCAAGAGCAAAGAATGGAAGGCAGGCAGGAAGACAGGGAAGAAATGTTTAAACAAGTTTTTTAAAAAATACATTTGAAACAAAATATCTCCCAATAAAACATTTTTTATCTATTGGGTTGGCCAAAACGTTCGTTCGAAATTTTTTTGTAAGATACTACAGAAACACCCAAACGAACGTTTTGGCCAACGCAGTACAATAAATGCTTTGCTTGCAATAAACTGTGAAACCAGAGAAACCATTTCTCACTTCATTTGACAACCCTAAATTACAACAATGTCACCTATGACAAAGCTTTCATTATAAGCAATCTTTCTTCAAGAGCGCACACACACACAAAAACAGAAAAATCTATTGCTGCATATATTTTCTATCCACTATAGAAACAGATGGGAAGGATGCCTCATATACCACGCCAGGCCAAGGAGAGCAAGCAGCGCTTCCAAAGATTGGAAAAAAGAACATCAGAGTGTCCCTAGTGGGCCTGGCACTGGACTGGGACTTGTTTGGCACAAAAACGGCAACCTCCTAACATGGTATACGTGTTGGGTTTTTGTTTTCTGTTTGTGCTGGTGAAGTGAAAATTTCTCATGAGTGGTGTGTCTCTTTTGGAAGATGGGACGATCTGACATGTGATATGTCACGTGTGCTGCACATGTGCTGTGCAGAGCGGAGCAGAGCTGATCCGAGACCAGCAGGCATGCGATAACATGCCTCTTCCATCCCTGAATCCATTATTCCTCTTCTCTTCACTTTTATGCAGCTTGGCTACAGAGACCGCCAACGCCAAAGGTCGAATTCAGATTTCTACATAAGATCTTTGAATTAAATAGGAAGCCATACTCCTCATTGGTGGCTTCGATGTCCTGTTCGGAGAGGATTTCTTTTTTGCTGAATTTTCCTCCCATAGGACTTGATCGGTGTGTCTTCTCCCCCAGAGCCGCATAGCGTCTGGGCCTCTTCCCTCTCAGCCTACACTTACGGGCAGGCTGGGTTGGGTGTGCTTTTGCTGAGCCCTCAAGCTGAGGGCTCTTAGCAGCCCATCCCTCGCCTGCTCTTGGGCCCCAGGGGAATGGTGGCAGAAGTTTCAACCCCAGCGACTCCATGTCAAGACTGGGTGAGGCTAGAGCCTGGGGAGTAAGAAGATTCAGCTGGAAAATGAAAAAGACCTTTTCGAATCGGGGATCTGCCCACACATAAAGCAACACCTGTGTACAGGGGCATCGGTCCTTTGGGACAACATCTCATTAATCGAAACTGCTGCTGGTGTCGTAACAGGAAAGGCCACCTCTGCTGACACTGGAAATGAATCCTTAATATACAGACAGATAGGGATGCTCAGAAATGAAAGCCCAGCTGAACTTGGCAAACTCACATTACACAATCTTTTATTTCCCTCATACCACCTCAAACTCCTTTCAGTACCTCACTGAATATTAAGCAGAACATAAGAAACTATGCAGGTATTCTTAATATAGTACAAAAGTACCAGCACGTGATATTTATCTTTAAAAATATAATTATTAGTGGGCCATTTTGAGAGCTTTATAGCTTAGAAGGCACTGTCATATGCATTGATTTGTTTGATCCATATCTCAGGAAAGACAGAAGGTTTTATAATCATTTTCTAAAACCGAAGCTCAGAGTTTGGGGATCTCTCGTAATTGTTACAACCAAGGCAAGAAGCCAGATCTTCTAATTCTGAATCCTGTTTTTACTTGTCCCATTCCCTCCCATTATATCACATTGCATTTCAGAGTTGTTTCTTTGATATGTTACAAACATACATTATATCAATGTTTTTCTACTCAATTACCCATCCTTTGACACATTTATAACCTTGGAGACATGTGTTTTGATTTTCTCTCCTCCTTTGCCTGTAGGTTTGGTTTTTTCCTAATAAAAATTCATTAGGAAAGTCGTTCAACCAGAATGTGTGAAATGCCTCTAACCTGCAGAACCCCATGCTGCTCTGGCATCAGAGGTGGGGGATTTCAACAGAAAAGAAATACATGCTTGTGAAGGACCTGCAGGTCACCAGCGAGGATTTTGGCACCAGGGGCTGTGCTGACAACCACTGGGCTATATCCGTCTGTCCATGCATAAAATGAGAATAAGCTCCTTCACAAATATAAGCATGGCAATACATATGAAAATAGAATAGCTTTTAAGGTACATGCCAAATAAAATTTAGAATTCAAGAGCACTACTCTTTTTTTTTTTTTTTTTGCATTTCTATTCAAAGTCCTCGGCGGTGTTGTTTAATTTTAGAAAATAAGAACAATTCTTGCCAGACCAACATAACCAAATGAAAGCTAAAAACATAAGAGCTTGTCTCAGTATTTGACGGGAAGCATGCTTCTCAGCCCTGCTCTGCAGACCCAGGCAGCAGAGTACTATCCGCAGACGTGCTGCCTCCACCAGGCCCGCTTTGGGTGTCCATGCACATGAAAACCACACTGACTCAGAGAGGAACACACACGAGCCGTAACGAATTTTCTGTTTGCTCACTCTGTTTTGGACACAGTTATTTGGCAATTGGACAATTGAGAAAACAATATCATACCGTAAGTTTCAATTTACATTTAAATTCCATGTGGATTATTTTTTTCTAATTCTTTAAGACTATGATCGAGACCCAAACCTACATCATTTATTCATAAAAGGCACCAAAATGGCCTGGGGGACCCCCTCCCTCTCCCTGCCGTGCCACACGATTCCCTCCACCTCCCACCTCCACCCTTATGTTGGAATAATGCCAATGACTAATACTTTCTGAGCTCTGACTAGGAGCCAGAAACTTTCCATACATTAGTTCTCAGTCTTACTATGAACTGAATGACGCATGTATTATTTTTAATGCCCATGATTTTGGCCACTCTGCTGAAATACCTGAGCCACACACTCCATATTTCCCTAAGAAGCTCCCACTAAAGACAATAAAAACTTTGCACTTGCTAATTTTTTAACCAAGAAAGTACAATCAGTGCAGGAGGGACTCCATTTTCTGCAGGACCAGGTCAAGACTATCATTCCCTAGCTCATAAGAGCCCGCATGCCTTGAGCAACCGTACATGATGTACTGTTCCAGCAGGTACGACTTCTTATCCCTTTAGCCTATATAGGAGGGAGGTGTTATCTCCTTTTACAGATGAGACACCTAAAGCAGAGAAAGGTAAAATTAGCTTTCCCAATGCCATTCAGCTAAAAAGGGGCTGAGTCTTAACTACCACTTTCTCCTGTCTCTTTAGCCATTTATTTCACAACAGTGACACATTCTAAGATTCACATAAAGCCTTGACTTATGATGGGAAAATAAAATGAGCTCACTACAAACACACATGCACATGGCAAAATGCTAGCCCCCGAATCCTCTAATTCCAAAAACTATGCCACTTTTTATGCCCTAAATGCCATCTTTACGCCATCCTAGATCTCTGACCCCAAACACTTCCTTACCACAGAAAACAACAGTTGAATTAGTTGTAACTGATCTTTTAATTACCTTTTTTTGTGGGCAGAGGACAGAGGGAACGTGTGCAAGATACGTGTGTTTTCATTGTGAAAATGTCTTAGCTTTCTCTCAAAATTGGTATTCGACAGCCACTGTTTCTCCAACCACAAAGAACGGGTAACATCTAAAGCTGGCCTCTCCCTGTGGGCTGGGCCAAGTCTCAAGGCCAAGTTAAGGGAACACAGCTCCCCAGGCCACGTATGTTTTATGCATGCTTCCTCTTTTCTTTCTTCCCAAACTCCTCGTCATCCCCCTGGATGACAAATTTACTAAGTAGGGCAAACAGTATCTCTATGGTCACACAATTGCCTGATGAGGAGAGAGAAAGAGGACGAAGGGAAGAGCCCTTTTGTTCTCCTTCAGGAACAGGAATCCATCTTTATGCCAGTCCACCTCTCTCAGATGCCAAATGAGTCCTTCCCCAAGGGCAGTATTTCTCAAAGGGTCAGCTGAATGAGCTGGGGGCGTCACGTTAATACACAGGAGACTGGCAGACCTAGGAGGCTCTAAAGCCATCCCTGCCTTCTACACAAGCAAACCCAAATCTAAGCCTGGAAACACCTCACTGCGGCAAAATCCAAACTCTAAGGACAACTCATCACAAACAGCCAGCTAGGCTTTAAGCTGTAGCCAACCAATAATTTCCTTTCTTTGCTTCCGCAGTTTCTTTGTAAACGCCGTTCCTCCTGGCTCCTGTTGGCAGAGCGATTTTAATCATTTCTGGTTTGGTGCTGCCCTACGAAATCGATTTTTGATCAAACTCAACATTTTTAATATGCCTCTGTCTTTTAACAGTTTGCACATGTTAACAATCTAGATGGCAGAGCCTCACCACAGCTGTATCTAAACCAGAAAGGGGGCGTGAAGGGTAGGGTTACAGAGTAGTTGGCGCACAGCAATCTGCCATTGCTGTAAACTCTCCTAGGTCATCCGCAGGCAACTTCCTGCCTAGACCAGAGAAAGGGAAGAGATGGGCCAGTAAATGGCCATGTTTGAAGGAAAATAAAGTGAAAATAAAGCCTGAGACCAAGGTTGCAAAATGTTCCTAGAAAATTCTGCGAAAGAGAAGCTCTGAATCCCATGGCCCCTACTTTCCCACCAAATAAAACATCCATCTCTCACCCAAGAGACTCCACTCCATCTATTAGCAGCTCTGCTCTGAGAGAAGGATGGCCCCAGGCCATGGACTTCTGATTTATAACAATTAGGGACACAGCTAACCACCCAAACTTTTCTTTCTCTCCAACAGGGAGAGAAGTTTCTGGCACACGGAGAAAGATCACTAAATGCTTTTTATCACAAAATTAGTGCTACATTTGTCAACTGAGTTCAGTGATAATATATTCCAATTACTGATAGTTTTATAAATACAGTTGAGGCCATACATGTTTTCCAGAACAGGGGGGTGTCATAAAATCACGGCCAGTGGGCCAAATGCAGCCAAATCCATTGCTTTTGTAAATAAAGTTTTATTGGACCACGATCACATTCATTCACTTTCATGTTGTGTGTGGCTGTTTTCACACTATAATAGTAAAGTAGTTGCAATGGAGACTCTGTGGCCCACACAGCCAAAAATATTTACTATCTGACCCTTTATAGAAAATATTACCTCCTGGTCGAGAAGACTATATGATAGACTATTGATATCTACTATTTCTACTGTATGCCAAGCACTCTACTAGGCCCCTTTTATAAATGATCCTTAATGCCCTTAATAACCTTGCTAGTTATATTATGATCATGACATTGCAGCTGAGGAAAGAGTCCTAGAGAGTTCAGATGTGTCTAAAGCAGACTGCTGGTATCACAGCCGGAATTCAAACACTGCTTTGTTGTGTTTTCTGTTTTGGGGGTTTGTTTCTTTGTTTTCTTCTGACTCCAAGTCTTTGATGAGCTGTTTTAAGGATATAATCACTATGTTTTATATTTAGTGGGAAAAGCAGTTCTCAGTGGCAAACCACGGACCTAAAAATGAGCTACTAGAAAGCAGCCTATATAGAATCTGGGGACTGCCTCTCAGTTCCCAGAGCAGCCTTCCTGACCACCACGCTACCCTTCCACTCTCTAACCGATTTCATTTTCTTTCCAACAATTATGAGTGCCTACGGTCATTTTATTTAGTTGGTAACTCCTGTTGGATCTTCTGTCTCCTTTCAGTAGAAGGTAAACTTCTTGCATGCAGAGTTTTATTCCATGTATTTCTGCAGGGCATGCCTGAAAGAGGGCCAGGCACAAGTATCACTGCAAAGTATTTGATAAGTGATTCCCTCTTAGTTAATAACAAATGTCTACACTGTCGTCTTGTCCTAAAATAGAAAATCTGGATAGAAACTGGAGTATATAGTGAATTTGCATCCTTTGCTTTTTTACCAATAATGGAAAATATTTTCTTGTAATCCGTGAAAGCATATAGGTACTCTGGAGGAGAGCTGGGACAGCTATTGATTTGTTACAATATTTTTCAAATGATCACAATCTCTATTTTGGGGACTTAATAGAATGTATATCAGGAAAAAAAAAAACAGCTGTTTAATTAGGTAAACGGTAGTTCCAAATGAATGTGATACTGCTCTTCATTAAACTAACCCCTTAGAAGTTTGTGAGTTCACAGATTGCAACATCCTGCCCCCTACTGGAAGAGAAAGTAACAACAAACAGTAACCAGCCAAAAAGTACCTCAAGATTTTCTACCTGGAAACAAACAGAATACTCTAGCAAAGAGAAAATTTATGTGCTCAATCTTTCCCACCCACCTATATTACTTTCTTCTTCCAAAATAAACAGTGTAAGGGGAATATAAGTTGGCTATCAGTGAAATAGAAAAAGGAAGCCTATATGTAGGACATGTTTTAAAAACAAAAATAATCTTTCGGTTTTCTGTAGAATTTATTTTAAAATGTGAGCTGTTTAATAATTATCTCTATATAAACTCTCACCATCTGGTGTTCTCTTGAGGAATGTAATTGTAAAGGCTACCTAAGTCAAACTTCTAAAAATCCTTTTTTGAATATTAGAGGCAGCACATGTACATATTTACTTATATTAACCCATATTTATTAGTTTCTCTTTAACTCTTAATAGAGTAAATCTCATATGTATTATAAATATAAGGATATAACATAAATATAGTCCCTGGTTTTTAAAAATGTATATTATTTTATAGACAAGACTGATTAATTGCACCTGCCTTTTTTTTTCTCATCAAATTTGTGCCTTCCAGTTCCACAGGTCACCCCACCAAACCCCTCATCCACGTGGAGATAAAGGAACCATCCCCAACCCATAATCCTGTTCATCCCACAAACCAGCATTCTGATTCCTAGAGACAGGGGACTTTTATCAATAATCTGCACTATATATATACACATAATTTTTCTATTTAGTTTTTAATTTTTTATTTTTGGCTGCATTGGGTCTTTGTTGCTGTGCACAGGCTTTCTCTAGTTGTGGTGGTGAGCGGGGACTACCTCTCATTGTGGGGCACAGGCTCCCCAGTGCGGTGGCTTCTCTTGTTGCAGAGCATGGGCTCTAGCAGTGTGGGTTTCAGTAGTTGTGGCACATAGGCTCAATAGTTGTAGCTCATGGGCTCAGTAGTTGTGGTGCGTGGGCTTAGTTGCTCCGCGGCACGTGAGATCTTTCCAGATCAGGGATCGAACTCGTGTCTCCTGCATTGGCAGGTGGATTCTCAACCACTGTGCCACCAGGGAAGTTCCTGCCCTATATATTTTTAAGCATTGGCTAAATAAGCCAACTCTATACTGATTTCAAGCAGCCACTTTCAAAATCTTACTTAAAACATCTGCTATATGTGTAAGACAGTCAAAGAAACAAATTCACTAAGGTATCTACTAGTACCTTTAAAACCTAATCTGTGCTTGGTTACAACATTATAAAGTGGCATTTGCCTCTAAGTACTAGGTGAATGCTGTTCCCCTAACCTTAAGACAGTGAAACAAGAAGTTGCCTCATGGAGAATATATTCTCTCTTTTGATTTTCATTTTTCTATTACATTATCTAGACTAAGGTTACCATAAGTACATTTTTTTCTTAAAATTGGGGCAAGGGGAAGCTTTTACCTCTTGATGGATTTTTATTGGAGAATGAGAAGAACTGCTGTGGTTAAGAGCATAAACTCTGGAGTCAGGTGGCCTGAGTTCAGATTTCAACTCTCATATACTAGCTATGTTAACTTGGGCAAGTTATTTTAACCTTCCTTTGCCTCAGTTTACTCATCTGTAAAATATGGGCGTCAATAATACGTGCCTCATAGGTTATCTGTGGAAGTAAAAGAAATTCACACATAAAAAGAACTCGATGCTTGGTGATGACGTAGAGGTGGGATAGGGTGGAGGGAGGGAGGTTTAAGAGGGAGGGGATATGGGGATATATGTGTAAATACAGCTGATTCACTGTGTTGTACAGCGGAAACTGCACAACATTGTAAAACAATTATACGCCAATAAAGATCTGGGGGGTGGGAAATAAAAGCCCTCAGAACTGGGAGGAACACATAGTAAGCTTTCAAGAGATGATAGTAACAGCAAATTTGTTTCTGCAGCTGATCCTGTTGACAGGAGGCTCAGAGCTAAATGTAACCACTCTTGCTCTAACTGATTCATCCCAGACACCTGCTTCTCCTGCCGCCCTCTTCTTTGATTTACTTATTATAGTTACTCTGTTTTGTGTCATTTATTAATATAAACTGACTTTAAATATGTTAAGGAAATGAACAAAATTCAAATTATAAATAAGGTAGACTAAATTGAACTTGGTTTCTTTGGCCAATTATTTCAGACCAGGTTACTTAATCTTCTGCTTTGTAAAATACTTCTAAATTAGGTCACATCAATTTCAGAAAGCACATTTTAGACTATGATTATCTTCCATGGGTAGGAAAATTCAGAATTTAAAAATCTTATTTTCAAATAAGGATACTTTGATGGCACACAGTCCTGTTAATGGTTTAATAAATCCATACAAAGAGATACCTCTTAAAATGTCAAATGTGCTGAAGGGTTTCCATGCCCACTGACATTCACATGGATAAGGAAAAGAGTGCAGAGCCGCTATCATCCACCAGCCCTGAGCTTGGATTAAAATCAAATCAACTTTTAGCAGAGTCCACTTCCAGTAAAGAGTGTGAGAGGGGACACAGTATAGAGTGCAAGTTTATCAGAACAGATTGACCTGGTGTGCAGGAGACTTTTTGAGTACTCCTGAGAGAAGTGCAGATAAAATTTGTTGAAATGGATAGGTGCCCTTTGGACGTAAGCTCTCAAACGCAAATGAGGAACAAAGCGGTCTTTACATCCCAGGGAAGTGTCACTCCAGATAAATGAGAGTCATTCCTCAAGAGCTCTACTCTGGGTGTGTAATTGCTGGGGATGGAGTTTTGGGGGCTGCCGAATAAGAAGCTTCTGTTTTATTGCTCTCTAATCAGTCTTGAGGAGGTGTGCTGAGTGTCAAAAGGAAAGTGCCTGAAAATGAAAAAGGCGAAAAAGAGTTGAAATACAAGAGGTGTTATCGGAAACTGATGGAACAAGGCTATCCTACTGGAAGACACTGGGAGCTGTAACGGCAAAGTGTTACTACTAATAAAAGAAGAAAATAGCAAGAAACACATGTTATCATCGTTGACTATCAGCCAACTGAGTGTGGCTAATGGAACCATTTAGCAGTACCCACAGGTGATGATTAAGAAATTTTTTTAGGCGGGGAAAGAAAGAAAAAGTGTAGGGATTCAAGTAGTATTACTTTGGGGAGTTCAGAAACAAATACTAGTATCCTTGCTGCCCTTGTTATTTCTCTCTCTTAGGCAGTGAAAGCTGGAGAGTAAATGCTGTTTACAGTATAAATAAGATGTGGGTACTTATCTCCAGGATTCATTGTTAGAAGACACAGACTTGTAATTTGAAGTCAGCTTTCCCCACACAAAATGGTATTTTTACCCCATGCTACACTGTAATAGATCTCAGTGTCACTTCTCACAACCCAGAAGGAATATTGTAGAACCAAAAGTGTTATTTGTAAATTACACTTCATGATCTCATACAGAAGATGGGGAGAGGGAAAGGTTACATCCCAGAAAAAAATATTTAAAATTCTAACCAGATGGGTTTGTTTTCTAAAATTCATTCTTCCTACGGTACCAACAGTGTGCTCCTTCTGTGCCCAGCCTCATTAACCTTTGTCTTTTCCCTACTGAGTTCTCCCCACTCCTTCACTCACCAAACTCAAATGTCTCCATCACTTATTAGAGCAATTCAGTGGCTCCAATTCTGCATCTCATCATCACAACCATCATGATCCTCATGGTCATGAACAGAGCAAACCTTATGTGAACTTATGTGTCCAACACGCTTCTAAGGTTTGACTCATTTAATCCTCACAAGGACACAAAGGGCTAGGTTTTATTATTATCACTTACATTTTTATAATTGAGGAAACCAAGGCATAATGGTGAGGTAACTTGACAAAAATTACGTAGATGGTATAGTTTGAGATGGAGCAGGACTTTCGGATGTAGGCAGCTGAAACTCTAGTCCGTGCTCTTAGCCACAGACATTGCTTCTCACGCCACACCTTCCACAGTACTAAGCAAACAAAGGCTCTTAACAGGATACAGCTGCCTACAGGAAGCAATAAAAATCTATAAATTCCTTTTTCCACTACAACATGTTAAATAATAAAACGATGCAAAGAGAAACTGAACCTGCCAAAAGGAGGGACTCTTCAGTAATGTCTTGACACAGTAAGTGAGCTGAGTTTTAAGAGAGGCATAGAAGTTCAATGAGCAAAATACAGTGTTGTAGCTACAGGAAATGTGGATGGTTGATGTCGGAACTGATGATATTTTTGACTGGAGTGGACACATTTGAGAGATAACTAAAAATGCAGCTAGGAAAAAAGAAGATTTACAGAAAGATAATCAATTGGCTTAGAATGCCAAGATTAAGTTATGAATTTTAGGTGGTAGGAATTTGGAGATTTTTAACAGGGAAATTATAAAATCAAATTTATATTCTGGAAAATTCTCAATGTACAGAGAACAAATTGGAAGGGGGTCAAAAAGGGGGGGTGTAGGGACAGGACTGGGAGCAAAGAACCCAAGTTAGGCTGCTATGTTTGTTAAAGCCACAGCATTAGTTTCATTCTCAGTTCCAAATGCCCCGAGATATCTGCATTCCTTGTATTTTATTTTACTTTTTGTAAAAGCAAGTGATTGCTACAATTCTGCATCTCATCATCATCACCATCCTTTACTTAGATGTTTTTTTTTTAATCCACTTTTCCCTCTTGTGTCTGGAAGAGCAAGATCATCAGAAAGCATTCAAAACCAACTTATTAAGTTACCTCAAATCTACCTTCCTCTGCTTCAAATTCCTAGACAACATTTCATTCATTCATTGATTTAAAAAAACACTTGCTGGGTATCTACTATTCAGTAGGCATATACATCTATTCCTTCCTAATTTTCCTCTGCTTCATGACAGACTGTTACCTTTTGGGGAGGGTTAGCCTGTTGAGACCTTGAGACAAGTTTATAGCAGAAGGGGGTGGGTGAATCACCTACTGAAGGGAGCCCTCACGTGAAAAGGCCAGATCTTTAGCTAGAACACGCTTGGTACGATTTCTCTCCTCTCTCTCTCAATATCTTTGATGAATGTAGAAATATTTGAGAAGGCTCCAGGAGGTTAGAGATAATATGACCTTTCCATAGAGAAGCAGAGTAGAAGCTTGGCACCTGTGGGTAACCCTAAACTTCAAGGAAGCAACCTGTATCCTACAAACCAGATAATGTTTCCGTGATGACTTCTCTGTGTGAGCCTCGAGTCTTTTGAAAAATCTTGTTTCAAAATTCTAGCAGTCTCTATTAAAGAAGGATGCAAGCAGTCTATTTCCACACCTAGGCCCCACCACTGAAGAGGAGGAGTGCCCGCTTTGGGCCAGTGGGGTCAAGACAGAATTGCTTTAAAAAGTGAATCTTACAGAACAACAAAAACAAAAAATCAAGAACAGGGGACTTCCAGGTTTAGCACTAACATGTATAAAGCTTGGAAACCATCTCTTCTATACTAATAACAAGAAAAAGTTGAACATCAATGACCCATCAGAGAATTGAGGACTCAGGGTAAACAACCACCTAGTAGTGTAGAAAGACAGACAGAAATAGAGCCGCAACTGAGATCTGCTTTCTGGAATAGCAGCCACTGGCATAAAGTGGTAGAAATACTTAAATAATCATTTTGACAAATTTCCCAAGGCTGAGTGTGGATTAGCATGACAGTGAGAAACTTTGAGGATTGCGTTCTTAGTAGAGGGCCTACAATCAGGGACTTTATCTCCAGGAACCCCATCTGGATGTCGTGGTAAAGAGCCAAGCAAGATTCCTTTGTGGCTTAGAAAGAGAAAAGTCCTCACTGTGAAACAAGGAGCATTCTCCATAGCAATGGTCTCCTCTTCATGGGAAAAGACTTTACTAGAGCCTTATCCCAACTGGGGGACAAGCATTTCTCCCACTCTGCGCCCCCATTTCTTCCTGTCTCAACTAAGGGATGGTGGGAAGCTACAGTACTGGAGAAATAAGTTCTTGTGATGGTCAAAGCCCAGAGATAAAGGCCCACTGAAAGACAGATTTAATCATAACATGATAGAATGCTACCCCTCCCATATACCTTACTACACCACCAACCAGGGTTTCAGTATAACAACAGTGGACAAACTACAGGATGCATGCTCACCCTGAGAAGAACGACTTAAAGCCAAAATCTAGAGGAAAGGAAAACAAAACGAGACAAAGAATTAAAACAAAAGCATTAGAGGAATTTGAAGCCTCTGACACCCACAGCTACAGCAAATGTTAAACACAGCCCAATACCTTGACACATGAACATAAATCCTCACACTAAAAGCCTATTTGCTTCAGTTCCCATGACCCAATAAAACATGTCTGGCTTTCAACAAAAAATTACAAGGCATGCAAAACATCAAGAAAAAATAGAAGAGACAAAGGAGGCATAAGAACCAGACTCATACAGTACAGACATTAAAATAATCAGCGAGGGAATGTTAAATAACTGTGATCAATATGGTAAGGTATCTAATGGACAAAAAACAAAACAAGAAAGAACAGATAGGTAATGTCAACAGAGAGATGGAAATGCTAAGATAGAATAAAAATTAACGCTAGAAATCAAAAACACTAGCAAAAATGGAACAGGTTTTGCTGGGCTCATCAGTAGACTGGATAAAGATGAGAAAAAAAAATTACAGTGAGCTTAAACATAGTAACTTCTCAAACTGAAATGCAAAGAGAAAACCAGAATTTTTAAAACACAAAATAAGAAATGTGGGACAATTTTAAAAGGTATAACATATGCATAATTGGAATATCAGAAGGAGAAGAAAAGAGAATGAAGATGAAATATTTGTATTAATAATGACTCAGAACTTTCCCGAAACAAAACCACAAATACAGGTAACTCACGTATAGGAATATAGAAACTGTAGAAAAACATTAAAAAAAAAAAAACCTGCAAGGGACTTCTGGTTCATAAGAAGCTTAGAAGTTGCAACTTCGTACTAACAATAAGTAAAAAGATGAACTGAAAAATCAAGTTTTAGATCCTTAAGAGAACTGAGGTCATAGGGCAAACCACTGCCCCCACATTTGCAGAGACCAACAATGAAGACAGAGCATCACAACTTACTGCAGTAGAACCTCACAAGCAGAAAACTCAGCAGGAACTAGTGACAGGGTTCGAAAACCTGAACTGCAATTGCTAGAGGCTCACTGTAGACAAGTCTGAGAGTTACAAACTCCAAGGGGATCCAGTCATAAGGAGATATCTCATGCCCTGGTGAATTATATCTCCAGAGGATCTACCAGGTCCTCAAATGAATTTCAGAGAAAATTCCCCTTGTGCTTCCAGCAAGTGGGGAGAGGAAAAAGGAACTATTTTGAAATATACCAGAGCATTCTGTTCTTATTAAGAAGATCTCCCCTCAGGAAAAACTATTTTACCAGATCCTGGCCTGCTGGGGTTTTATCAGAGCCTGAACAACTCCTGCCTGCTCCAACAATCCTGTCCCAACCTAAGAGGGGAGAAATATATGAAGTTTCCAGTCCAGAGACACAGGCTCACTAAAGACTAAGACCTAATCATAGGGCTATGGAAGCCTTCCCCTCCCCCGACACCTCACACCCCCTCACCAAAGGTCTGTTTATAACAGTTCCTTTTACCTAGTAAATCAGGTTTAGCTATTAAGAAAAAAAAGTAACAATAAATTCTAAAAGGCAAAAAACACAGTTGAAAAGGCAGAACAGCATCATACCAGACATGTCAGGGATGTTGGAATTATCAGACAGCATTTAAAACAACCATGATTAATATGCTTAGGATTTTTACTGATAAAGTAGACAGCATATAAGAACAGATGGGCAATGCAAACAGAGAGAAAAAAAACCTAAGAAAGCACCAAAAAGAAATGCTAGAAATAAAAAGAAAATACTTGAACAGAAATGAAGAATACCTTTGATAGGTTTATTAGTAGACTGGACATGACTGAGGAAAGACTCTCTGAGCTAAATGATATATCGATAGAATACTTGAAAACTAAAAAGCAAAGAGGACATAGACTGAAGAACAGAATATCCAAGGGTTGTGAGACAAACTACAAAGTTGTAACATACATATACCAGAGAAGAAGAAAGAGAAGGACCAGAAGGAATATGTGAAACAAGAATGACTGAGAATTTACCCCAAATCAATGTCAGATACCAAACCACAGAACTGGGAAGCTCAGAGATCAAGCAGGGTAAATGTTTGAAAAAGCTATATCTAGGCATATTATTTTTAGACTACAGAAACAAGTCAAAGATTATTTTAAAAATGCTAAAAGAAGACAGAAGGGGAAAAAACCTTATCTACAGAGGAGGAAATATAATAATTACATCCAACTTCTCAGAAATCATGCAAGGAAGAAGAAGAGAATGGATTGAAATATTTAAAGTGATCAGAGAAAAATAAAGCCACCAACCTATAATTCTGTACCCCAAAAAATTATTCTTCAAGATGAAGCAGAAATAGACACTTTCTTAAACAAAAATTGAGGGAATTTGTTGCCAGCAGACATGCCTTGCAAGAATTGTTAAAAGAAATTCTTTAGAGAGAAGGAAAATGATATAGGTGAGAACTCAGATCTACATAAAGAAAGAAAGAGCAGCGGAGAAAGAATAAATGAAAGAAAAATTAAAATCATTTATTTTTCTTATTCCTAATAATCTGACAACAGTTTGCGCTAATATTATAGCAACAATGTATTTGATTGTGTATGCTTATGTGTAAGTGAAATGAATGACAATACAAAGGATGAGAGGGAGGAATTAGGGTTATGTTGTTACTACAAGGTATTCAGATTACTTTTAAAGTGGTGTAGTGTTACGTGAAAATAGAGTTGGATCAGTTATACACATATATTGCAAACTCTGAGGCAAACACTAAAAATATTTTTTTAAATGAAAAAGTATAACTGGTATGCTAAGAAAGGAAAAAAAATGGAATTATAAAATGTTTAGTTAAAACCACCAAAGGCAGAAGCAGAGTGGAAGACAAAAATAGAAACACAGAACAAAGGAAACAAATAGAAAACAGTAACAAATACGGTAGCTATTAATTCAACTCTATCAATAATCACTGTCTAATGGTCTAAATGCACCAATTCAAAAACAGAGATTGCCAGAGTGGACCGAAAAACACAACCCAAACTATCTGTTGTCTACAAGAACCTCCTCTAAACATAAAGGCATAGATTAATTAAAAGTAAAGGGATGGGGTAGAGGGCAAACATATGGACACCAAGGGGGGAAGCAGGGGAGGGGGAAGTGGGGGTGTCGGGGTGGGATGAATTGGGAGATTGGGATTGCCATATATACATTACTAATAAGAAAAAAATATCAAGTTGTACACTTTTAAAAAAAAGTAGAGATATGGGGAACCAATGCTAAACTAATCAAAAGAGGGCAAGAGTAGCTATATTAATTTCAAGCAGAGCAGATTCAGAACAAAGATGTAGTGATAAAGTGATCAATTTTCTAAGAAGAGAGGACAATCCTTAATGTGGATGTTGCCTAACAACAGAACGTCAAACTATCTGAGGCAAAAACTGATAGAACTGCAAGGAGAAATAGATGAATCCACTATTATAGCTGGAAATCTCAATACCTCTCTCTCAGAAATGCACAGATTCAGCAGGCAGAAAATCAGCAGGACAAGCTGAACTCTATAGCACCAATAATCACCTGCATTGATATAATCGACATCTATAGACTACTTCATCCAACAGGAGTAGAATACACATTTCTCTCAGCCTCACATGAAACATCACCATAGTAGACCACATTCTGGGCCATAAAACATACCATAACAAATTTAAAAGAATAGAAATCATAATATATATGCTCTTATACCACAGTGGAATTAAACTAGAAACCAGTAACAGAAAGATAGCTAGAAAGTTCCCAAATACCTGGAGAGTTAACAATGCAGTTTTAAATAATGCATATGTCAAATAAGAAATAAAGATATTAAAAATACTTTGAACTCAATAAAAATTTCAAAAATTTATCAAATTTCTCAAAATTTGTGGGATGCAGTGAAAGCAGTGTCTATAAGAGTTATAGCATTGAATGTATATATTAGAAAAAGAGATTGACCCCAAATCAATAATCTAGGATTGCATCTGAGAAAACTAGAAAAAGACCAACTTAAATCCAAAGCAAGTAGCAGAACATAAAAATGAGTACAGAAATCAAATTAAAAATAAAAAATCAATATAGAAAAAAATTTATAAAACCAAAAGATGGTGCTTGGAAAAGTCAGTAAAATTGATAAGCCTCTAGCCAAGGTAACTAAAAAAAAGAGATAAGATGCAAATTACTAATATCACAAAAGAAACAAGGGACACCACTACAGATCTTATAAACATCAAAAGGATAACAAAGCAATACTATTAAAGACTCTACACCCACAAATTTTGATAACCAATTAAAGAGACCAATTCTTTCAAAGACAAAATCTGCATAGATTCACACAAGAAGAAATAAATGATCTGAATAGGCCCATATTTATCAAGGAAACAGAATTGATATTTAAAAACCTTCCATAACAGAAAGCATAAGGCACATAGGGGTACCTTGGTGAATTTTACCACATTTAAGAAAGGAATTATAACAATTCTCTACAATCTCTTCCATAAGATAGAAGCAAAGGGAACTCATCTGTGAGGCCAGCATCATCCTAATACTAAAACCAGAAAAAGATATTACAAGAAAAGTAAACTACAAACCAGTATCTCTCATGAGTATAGATGCAAAACACAACAAAATATTAGCAAATCAAATCCACAAAGCATATACAGAATTATTCACCACCATTAAGAGTGATTTAGTCCAGGTATGCAAGGCAGTTTCAACATTCAAAAGTCAATTAATGTAATTCATCACATCAACAAGCTAAAGAATAAAAATTAAATGATCATATAAATAGAAGACAAAATTCAAAACCTATTTATAATACTCTGAGTAAATTAAGAACATAGGGGAACTCTCTCAACATGATAAAGAGTAATCACAAAAAGCCTACAGCTAACATCATACTTAACGATCGGAACCTTGAAGATTTTCCATAAGATTAGGTTGAAGGCAAGCATGTCCCCTCTCACCACTCCTTTTCAACACTATATTGGAATTATTTGCTAATGAAATAATCCAAGAAAAGGAAATAAAAAGTATACAAATTTGGAAGGAAGAGAAAACTACTTATAGATGACATCTATAGAAAATCTGAAAGAATTAACAAAAGTACTACAGAACTATTAAATGATTACAGCAAGGTTTCAGAATATATGATAAGTTAATATACAAAAGTCAATGAATAAATAGAATTTGAAAATAAAAACAACTTCAAAATGAAATTCAAAATGAAAAATTTTTTTCATTTCAAAATTTTCTTCAACATGAAATATTTAGGCATAAATCTAACAAAATATGTTCAAGTTCTATATGAGGAAACCTCTGATGGAAGAAATTGAAGAAGAAATAAATAAATGGAGAGATATCCCATGTTCATGGAAAAGAAGATAATGTAGGTGGCATATCAGCATATGAAAAGATGATCCATGTCATGTCAATAGAAAAATGTAAATTAAAACAATGAGATACCACTACACACTTTTAGAAGGGCCAAAGTCTAGAACACTTACAACAAGTCTTGACCAGGATGAGGAACAATAAGAACTCTCATTCATTGCTGGTGGGAATGCAAAATAGTTCAGCCACTTTGGAAGACAGTTTGGGAGTCTATTACCAAAGTAAACACATCCTACCATACAATTCAGCAATCAGGCTCCTTGGTATTTACCCAAAGGAACTGAAAACTTAACACCATGCAAAACCTGCACACAGATGTTTATAACAGCACTATTCATACCTGTCAAAACTTAGAAGCAACCAAGACGTTCTTCAGTAGGTGAGTGGATAAATTGTGGTGCATCCAGACAAAGCCATATTATTTAGCACTGAAAGGAAATGAGCCTTCAAGCCATGAAAAGACATGAAGAAATACACATGCATATTACCAAGTGATAAAAGCTAGGACTTCCCTGGTGGCGCAGTGGTTAAGAACCCACCTGCCAATGCAGAGGACACGGGTTCGAGCCCTTGTCCAGGAAGATCCCACATGCTGCGGAGCAACGAAGCCCATGCGCCACAACTACTGAGTCTGTGCTTTAGAGCCCATGAGTCATAACTATTGAGCTCACATGCCCTAACTACTGAAGCCCACGTGCCTAGAGGCCATGCTCTGCAACAAGAGAAGCCACTGCAATGAGAAGCCTGCACACCACAACAAAGAGTAGCCCCTACTCACTGCAGCTAGAGAAAGACCGTGTGTAGCAATGAAGACCCAATGCAGCCAATTTAAAAGAAAAAAAAAAAAGCCAATCTGAAAAGGCTCCATACTGTATGATTCCAACTATATGACATTCTTGAAAAGGCAAAACTATCGAGACAGTAAAAAGATCAGTGGTTGCCAGATATTAGGGGGAAGAGGGGGATTAATAGGTGGAGCACAGAGGATTTTCAGGGATTTTTAGTAGGGAAACTACTCTGTGTGATACTGCAATGGTGGAGACATACATTATAAATTTGTCCAAACCCATAGAATGTACCACACCAAGTGTGAACTCTAATGGAAATTATGGACTCTGGGTGATAAGATGTGTCATTGGAGGCGCATTAGTTGTAACAAATGCATCACTACCTGGGGAATGTTGATACGGAAGAGGTTATATATGTTTTTGGACTGGGGATAAATAGGAAATCTCTGTATCTTCTGCTTAAAATTGCTATGATCCTAAAACTACTGTAAAAAGTAAACTCTAATAAAAACAAACAAAACTACAGGTAGGCATACATTTTCAAAATGAAGAAAACCAAAGACAAATTCTTCAAATAAACCAGGGAGGTATAGAAGTACCTTACCTATAGAGGAACAAGAAAAAGAATTAAAGCAGACCTTTCATCAGAAGCTAAGCAAACAAGACAATAGTCGGTGAAATCTTTAATGTTTTCAAGAAAACAAACCCAATCTCTAAATTTATATCCAGAAAGATTTTTCTTCAACAATGGAGGAGAAATAAAGACTTTCTCAGAAAAAAATAAAAAAGAAAAACCAAAAACGGATGCAAGTCATCACCAGCTGATCAGTGTTTAAGACATGTTAAACGAAGTTCTTCAAGGAAAGGAAAATTACATAGGTCAGAAATTTGGATCTAGATCAAGAAAGGAAGAGCACTAGAAAAGGAATACTTGAAAGTAAAGTAATCTTTTCTTCTTAGTCTAAAAGATAACAGCTTAAAATTGTAGCAATAATGTATCAAGTCATCACAACATACCGTAAGTGAAATGAATGACAACAATGTTATAAGATCTGGAGGGTGGAATTAAATACTCTATTATACAATTCCTGCACTGCACAAAAAATGATAGTTATTTGAATGTGGTCTTAGATTAGTTTAAAATGTCACAGTTTCGCATAGTCCTATGAAATTCTTTACTGTATTTACTCTAATGATACCATCTAGTACCCTATTCTTTACAATAAAAAGTGCCCTCTCTATGAGCACCAATGGGCATCAGCTCTCAGTTTCAGAATTTTGCTTCCCATAGGAACTGATTGATATAAATTTTGGATCCTCTAAATCATGCACTTTTTGGTGTTTTCTCTGCATCATCCCCTGAAAGCCCTTCCTGGCATGTCTTTTGGCCACTAAACCACATTATGCTGAAATCATCTTACATAAATTCCTTTTGCCTCATTCTTTCTTTGTTTTCTTTTTCCATTTACTTTTACCATGCCATAGTCTGTAGATCTTTGTAAGCTACCTTAAAACCTTTTAAAATGAGATAAAGTAAAACAAATAAATGAATCAGTATTGTTCAAAGTATAATCCTGAGGAATACTAGAACAAATTATAGCTGCCACAGAGTAAACCAAATGGCATTTATTCTTTTAATCACTGATGAAGTTATTTATTTTCATAGTCTGTCTTTGAATCACACTAAGGGAGCAATAATGTCATGATGGCTTTGTCATCTTTTGATATAGTTTTCTTATGTCACATAGTCATTATAGGACTTGTCACTTTGAAAAGCATTAATTAATTGCCAGCAAAATAACACGGGTTATTATTGTGATGTGGTTTACACTCATCAGTTCACAGAAACATATAATCCTAGAGCTGGAATCTATTGCAAAGTATCATTTGTTCTAGTCTTTGCTATGAGTTGATGATTATTTGCAAAGCTCCCAGTTACAAAAACCCTGCAGGTTCTCCTAGAGCTTTTGAAAGATCTTTACACTTTCTTCTGCCAATAAACTCAGATTGAATATCAAATATTTTAACTAAAAAAACTTTCCTTATCTATAGTACATATTTTAGTGTTCCTCAAAAACATTCAATAGCATGATTAATAAACATTTTCTATTTCTCGAAAATGACTATTAGAACTCTTAGTTGAAGGCAAAGAGAAAAAAAGCCATCAAATTTTAGAAGATATAAAAATTGAGGTCATACTACCCTCAGCCCATGGATTTATTAAGAGACAACCTCAGAAGGCTATGGTACCACTGTAGCATTGTGCCAGGTCCCCCTCATCTTCCTTTAGGCTCTATAAGAGGAAGAATAGGGCTTGCACAGAAAGAGACAAATCTTTGGTCCTGCATCATTGGCCTGTGGCAAAGTGTTGTGCTGCCTGCATGGTTTGCCTGTGCTCCCTCCCACAAACCATGGGAGAGGTGCTGTCTGAAATAATCCTTCATGCAGACTGAGGATGCCTGCAAGAAGAGGAAGATGAAATCACATTCCCCACTTGGAAGTGTGCTTAAAGAATCATCAATTGTGTCATCTCCAAGTGACAGGGACTCCTGATTTGTCCTGATGAGCTCATCCTAGCCTGCCTTGAGAACAATGCCAGCTCACTCTTGTGTCCAGCTCTTACCACCAAAAAAGTTTAAAACTGCATGAAATCAAGTACAATATCATTTACTAGTAATTATATGTTTTATAGAAGATTTTTGAGGAGATAGAAGAGGGCAAATTGCTTGTCTCAAGGAGAGGCAATAGAGTGAAGAGTGTTTCCCCAATTATGAAATCCTTGGATTTAATTTTCAGAGATCATCTTGTGGGACTATTGTTCCATGGGGAGCATATTGGGAATTATAGCTTATTAATTTAACTTATTAAAATCAGTCATAAGGATGTCCACCCACAGCTCACCATTACTATTTAATACTTTTACATTTTAATCAGTGAAATAAGACCAATGAAACCAAAATTTAAAAGTATAATTATTGGAAAGGAGATTAAATTACCTGCAAACGATGTGATCATATAGCTAGAGAATTCATGATAATAAATTACAAAACTCTTAGAATTAAGAAGAGAGCAAAGTAAACTATACAGGTACAAGAAAAATGCTCAACTATTAATAACTTTTTACATACAAGCAATGAAGAACTAAAAACTATAGAGATAATATTTAACAATAGAAAAATATGAAAAATAACAGAATATCTCAAAGAGAAATGTAAAGATCCCTATAAAGAAGACTGTGCAATCTTGCTAAGTGATTTTTTTCAGTGTTTGAAACAAAAGGAAAAATAGTCCACATCATTGCATAGAAAGATAATATGATAAAATCTTATGAATATGATTAAATCTTTCCAAAGTAATTTATGAGTTTAATGCAATTAAGATAAAAATGTTCTGGCAATTTTTTGGTAACCTGAAATTAATTTAAAGTTTCTGTAGCTGATCAAACAAGTAAGAAAAATTAAATTTGGGGGAAAAAATATACCTTCCAATATCAAATACGAATACAAATCACAATCCTTCACTAATTATAGTGTGGTATTGACAAAAAAAAAGTCAACAGGTAGATTAATGTGATAAAATGTACAAGGCTCTAAAGTAGTAATAAATACAACTTCATAAATAACAAAGGAATCATCAAAAATAAGTGGAGAAATAATTAGTATTCAATAGATGATGTTGAAAGAATTGACTAAATATATGGAACAATCAAGCAGAGATTTTTCCTTATATGATGCAACAAAACAAATTCCAGAGTTTAAAGAAAGTATTTTTATTTTTATTTTATTTTATTTTATTTTTTTTGGCACACGGGCTTAGTTGCTCCGTGGCATGTGGGATCTTCCTGGAGCTGGGATCAAACCCGTGACTTCTGCGTTGTCAGGCAGATTCTTAACCACTGCGCCACCTAGGAAGCCCCAAGGAAAGTATTTTTAAAAGTAAAAAATAAGTATACAAATTTTAGAAGAACATAGCTAATGCTGGAGTGAGTACTTTTCTACTTAAGACTCATACAAATGAAAAATCCAATCTGCCTATATATAAAAGCAGCATTATGGTCTGGTATACTATGGAAATCTGCATCTAGATCCATGAACAGGAAATGGGCTATAGCTGGTCCTCACAAGGAAAATCATTGGGAACAAAGTGTCAGGTCCTGTGTCTTGCTTCTCTCCTTCTAAGGGTAACACAAATTTTTACCCTGGTGCTCTGCATGTATCTTTTGTTTTTCTCTCTTTCCAGTCCTTTCCTTGTAGCTCTAATCCCAATTAACTTTAGTGGGCTTCCTCCATATGCAACGTAACTATTAGCTCAAGTTCCTGCAAATGACCTGCAAAAATTCTGAGTTTCTGTTTTATATTTCTAGAAAGTTCATAAAACAGGGGTTAATATCTCCAGATCTTCCTCTCCTCAACCAGCCTGTTGTTTTCCCTGTCCAACGTCTTGTCTGCCACAGAAGTTTTAATTAGCAGAACTACAGTGCTTGTATTTACAAACCCGCTTAGACTAAAAAGGGCTGTTTGAAAAAAAAATAGAAATTTAAAAATGCTTCAGTTGTTTAATTCATTTTCAACTCCTGACCCTGAGGAGAATTACAATCAGTGCTTCTAACTACAATCATAATTGTAATTTAAAGGTAATCATTTTAAGGGATACATTTGTTCCTCATTATTTATAAGTTATTCCACATAAACTTATTCAGAAGTAAAAGAGGATTTGGTAGACACCAATTCTATAAGTGTTCATTTTAGAACAGCTAGAATTTCAGAGTTAGAATTAAAGAAAGAAGCAAACAAACAAACACAAGTTTCTACTCGGATCTTTTATCCCTCTCTCACTTCTTTTGTGATCATCTACCAATGTTCCGGTGAGTCTGTCATTTATTTTAGATGAAGGTTCCTGTTTTTACATCTTCCTCTACACCCTCACATTCACATTTTGTCATCCTTGTGATATTAACATCAATATGGACCACCCACTCAGCATCCAATTCTTTCCCCTCCACCTAAACCTCCAACATCATGGTCACAGCCTGGCTCTTATCATGCGTCAGTGCCCTACCTCTAAAATCACAAATTCAAGTATCCCACTCCCTCACCCAATCTCCTGTCTTTCTGACAAGTCACCACCCACTCTATTCACCCCGCATAACATTCCTATCCCGAAGTGCAGCCATGACTTGAACTCATTAGGACTTTCAGGTCCTTGACCTCTTTCCTTTCTTCCAAACCTCCATACTTTCCCTTTTACATTATGTAGCTGAGATGTCTTCAGTAATCATATGAATAAATTTTTGCCAATAGCTTAATAACTTAATTCACTGGTCCATCATCTTTCTTGTCATAGCCATGGGGCAAAACCCCAACCCTAGGTGAATATACCTATATAATTTCTTTGTGGCTGTATCAATGAGGCCAGGAGCTGGTGGTGAAAGTCACATTTAATGAAAGAGTAGCTCCACAACAAATTCAGGAATGCTGGCTTCGAATGGTGCTCAAAACTACAAAGAAGAACATTTGTATTATGAGTTCACTCTCTTATTCCCCACAATGACTTTTCATAATTAAAAAAATTCAGCTCTCACGTTTATATATTCATTCTCATATCCTCTCTACACTCATCCCCATCTCTCACTTTGCAGTCTTTCAATTCTATCTCTAATGCTCTAATGGAATGCAAACACTTTTTTCATTGCCCTTGTTATCGTTATAAATTATAGAAACATAAATTACATTAATTAATGAATATTCATATAATTTATAATGAATTATAAGAAGAGATCAAGATAGAGTAGGAGGATGTGGAATGTACCTCCCCCCATGAACACACCAAAAATACATCTACATGTGAAACAATCCTCACTGAAAACTATAGACTAGCAGGAAGACTCCTGTACAACCAAGGGTATAAGAAAGATCCACACAGAACTGGGCAGGAAGAAAAGAGAAGCGATTAGGTCAGGACCTGCACCCTAGGAGGGGACTCAGAGGAAAAGGGAGATGACATGGTTGGAGATCTCCTCTAGCCAGTGAGCAGTTCAAGCCAAATAATTGGGTGCCCCAGCCCTGAGATTCAACACGGGGAAGACAAGTACCCTTAGCTGGTTACAGGGCCAGTGAGACTAACAGGATAGCTGTGAGAAGCCTAGATTCTGCTTGTGAGGAGTGCACGCACGCTTGCTTGCTTCCAAAGCAGGGCACAGAAAGCAGATTGAAAACTTCACAACTGGCTGGCTGGTTTCCCATGACTGTCCCAGTACATGCCCCAGCCGGAGCCCAGTGAATGCTCCAGTCCTGCTGGCTTCACGATGCAGCTCCACACTGGGACTAGGGCTGCCAAGACCAAGGAGAGACCTCAGCTGTGAGACACAGAGGCGGCTCAAACCCAAAGTGGTGTCTGAGCAGGGCAGGGACAACCATTACTGGTGCTTACACAGGCAGAGCATCAGAAGAAGTCCAGGTCTTGGACCCTAACAAGATTGCCATAGCCCACACCCCAACCCATGCCAAGAGCCCACACAGGCCCCACCTGCCCCGTGGTGCAGCGCCTCACCAGTGCGAGGGTGTCAGTGCTGGGAGGGGGGAGAACACCCACTTAGAGGGAACTTAGCCAGCTCAGACCCTACTCCCAGGGCTTCTGCTCCTGCAACTTGGGACCTGACCCTACTCTCGATAGGTACAGCCACTAAGCAGAAGGGAATCCTTAGCTCGCACCTGGCTCTGGCCCTAGCCCCTCTGTCTCCAGTCCCATGTCCTACCAAGGTGATAGCTGCCAGTACACCCTGAGGAAAGACGTGACTTGTGTTTGCATCAAATTCAGCTTCGTCACCAAAGCCATTGGGCACACACAAGCTATATATGGTTGCTGTCACATATGGACACCCCTTCAAGACTGCAGTAGTTACCTGTTTCACCTATTTTCATTATTTTTCCATTTCTTACCTTGTATTGAAAAAAATATCTGAATGTGTATTTTTTTACCTTGACTAAATTCTACAAATATTATTTTAAAATATTTTTTGGCAACTGGTATGTGTCATGCACTATGCTAACTGCTGGGAAGTGAATTCAGATGGACGCAAACTAAGACATAAGACCTACCACCTAGGTATCACAATCTCATAGGAGAGTTCTACTTTTACAAAGGTCTAATTGTTAAGATTAGCTTTCCATTCAAATTACATAAAACCCAAAATAACAGAGGCTCAAATAAGACAGAAATGCATTGTCTTCTCATTAAATATAAGTAGTGCAATATAACTATGGGAGTTCCATGATAATTAAGATCACAGGCTCTTTTCTCCTCAAAGCCCAGTGTGGTGACTACTGTTCTGGCCATTGCATCTACATTCTGAACAACAAAAGGAAAGTGAAGAAAAAGGGCACACTTCCCTCCTTTTGTGACATTATATGGATCTTTGACACACCAATTCCACTTGTTTTCCTTTGAAAAAACTTAGCCACAAAGCTGCTCTGGCTGCAATGGTGGTTGGGAAATGGGCCTCTGAAAAATTACAAGTTTTAAGATTGAGGAAGAAGGTGGGAATGGATGCTGGGAAGCATTCTTTATCACAGTCAGAACCCCCTCAAAAATACGGTCAATAATAAACTACATGCATAAACAAATGTAGTGAGTGAACGTAGGAGGAAGAAAGCAATTCTTACTGACTTGGAGAATATTTCACCACCATGAAAAATGGCTCTTAATATATGATAAAGATTGAAACAAACAGATAAAAAGAGAAAGACAAGGAGGGGGCAAATCAAGGTACAAAATCCAAAAAAATATTGAGTAGTGAGGGGGACTATGAGTACTCCAGAGTGGCCAGAAGCCTGGAGGTGGAATATATAGCAGAGGGAAGAGAAAATGATGGGAAGATAAGGATGAAAAGGTAGATGGAGTTTAGGATACTGAGAGCTGTAAATGACAGACTGAATACGTGTTTGGCATCGATTAACATTCAAGAAACTTTAAACATTGCTGCTATTTTTATTCCTGTTTAGCTATTAAAATTTTTCCATTTTTTTAATCATTCTTCCATTTAATCTGGAAACCTGTAACCACTACTTTAGATGTTAAATCTTGCAGACAGTGGAGATTTTGGCTTTGCTAATGTCCCAGGTATGGTACCCCAAATCATCATTGCTACTTTATAACAGAAAGGAATTCACAGAATAGAAACACATATCACTAGCAGAGCCACTAATTTCCCCACGTCCAGTCAGCATTCAGACCCAAGAGCCTTCAGCTTCTCCAGGCAGATGAGGAACATGTCCCCTTTTTTCTGGGTATTGGTAGTAGGAGAGGGTAGAACGGGGAGGTGGGGTGGTAAGGAAAGATCAAGAGCTGCTTCTTGTCAACCTAGAAGATCAGCTTGTGAAGCAGCCATATGAGCAAGGGCTCCAGTTAAACTGCAATCGCTGACTACTGACACGTGTTATTAGGAAAGCAGCAGGGAAGGGCTTTTCTTCCTGATGCACGAATATTTGGATCCTGGGTTTTTGTTGTAGCTTTTTCACTGGGACGAGCTCAGATTGGAAAAGTGAAAACAAAACGTTCATGCCTCTGATATTTATGCTGTCATTTTTCCATTCCCTGTAATTACACAAAACATGACTAATGCCAGCTTTACTTTCTGCCTCATTCTGCAATGAAGACCTTTGATCATATTTTGTCCTGATCTATTGGAATGGTGTGAGGTCATGTGACCTCCAGAACAACTTTACTATGTTATCCTAGAGAGAAAGATGATGCTGTAATAGGAACAGCAAAAAGCTTTGTTTATAAGGAACAGAGGTACAGAGACATAACCACTACAGAAAATGGAAGGCTATTGAGATGTGCATCAAGTAAAAGAGGCCCATTAATGAGGAAGTTGGATATTTTTCATTTTTCATATTAGTTTTTATATAAGGAGTGAAACACACTTTCAATGTGTTCTTCAGTAAAGTCCTGAGCCTGGCTTTTTAAATTCATTTACACACACACACATTTCTAACCAAGCTCCCTGATGAGAAGGTAATTCTCTACCAGTAGAGAGTGATTCAGGTGTAACTCAGCTTTCCCCAGGCTGCATCAGCCTGTGGGTGTGAGAGGTCATATTAGGATAACGCTGAGCCAACAGCTGCCTCGCCACTGGACCTTGCTGACAACCCTAGGCGCCTTATTTGTTTCTGGGAGCCCCAGGACGTGTCCCATGTGTTCGTGGAGTGAATAGTTCCCATTGTACATCTCAAGTCACATGCTGGCTGGCGCTCATTCTCTGGAGCGATAGGACTTTCACGCTCCATGACAAGTTCTGCCGGCCCAAACATGCAGAGTATTCGACGTGTGGACCGCTTTGCTTCCACTCTTCACTCTCCCAGATCCATGCTACATTCCACACAGAGTTAGGAGTTTGGGCTTCTCCCCAACTCCTGTTGCATTAATGTTTACTAGAATCTGAAGCAGCATTATCTATACCAAAATGTCCTTATTAAAAATAGTCTAAGATTTTTGGTATCAGTGGTTGATTGGTTTGTTGATTTTTATAGCCTTTTCCTTTCTAGGGTTCAGGCCTAGTCCCTGTGGGCTCAGCTAGGAGACAGGAATCATAGAGGTCTCTGATTCCCCAACTTTCCCATTTCTGACTCCAGGCACTGAGTATAACTGTCATTAGATCCAGCGTGCCCATACTTACTGGGAGGGGTTAGGGAGCTGCAGTTTAGGGTCAGTGTAGATCACACTTCCCAAACTAATTCAGTATTTCCAGAAGCACTCACAGTCTTAGAAAACAAATATTTTAAAAATGTAATGCATTTCTCAGTCGTTAAATATAAATTTACCTTTTATAATTCTTCTCCCATTCAGTAGGTGGCCTTTTCACTTTATTGATAGTTTCCTTCACTGTGCAAAAGCTTTATAGTTTGATGTAGTCTCATTGTATGTTGTTTCCTTTGTTGTAGCTCAATTGCTCATATAAGTGTGGGTTCATTTTGGGGCTCTCTATTCTGTTCCATTGATCTATGTGTCTGTTTTTATGCCAATACTATACTGTTTTGATTACGGTTGCTTCGTAGTATAGTTTGAAATGAAAGCAATGGTATATCCAATATGGGGTTAATATCCAAAACATACAAATAACTCATTAAACTCAACATCAAAAACAAATAATTTAAAAAATAATGGGCAGAGGATCTGAATAGACATTTTCTAAAAAGACATACAGATGGCCAACAGGCACATGAAAAGATGCACAACATCACTAAAATCATCAGGGAAATGCAAATCAAAACCACAATGAGATATCACCTCACAATTGTCAGAATGGCTATTATCGAAAAGACAACCAATAATAAATGTTGGCAAGGATGTGAAGGGAACCCTCATGCACTATTGGTGGGAATAGAAATTGGTGCAGCCACTATGAAAAGCAGTATGGAGGTTCTTCAAAAAATTAAAAATAAAACTACTCTATGATCCAGCAATTCTGCTCCTGAGTATTTATCCAAAGAAAATGAAAACAAAAATTTGAAAAGATTCATGCACTCCTCTGTTCATTGCCACATTATTTACAATAGCTAAGTTATGAAAGTAACCTAAGTGCTCATCAATAGATAAAGAAGGTATGGTATATATGTGTGTGTGTATATATATATATACACACACACACACATATATATACATACATACAATGAAATATTGCTCAGCCATAAAAAAGAATGAAATCTTGCCATTTGTGATCATATGAAAGGACCTAGAGGGTATTATGCTAAGTGAAATAAGACAAAGACAAATACTGCATGATTTCATTTATATGTGGAATCTAAAAAACAAATGATGAAACATAACAAAACAGAAGCAGAGTTATAGAAAACAAAGAAGTGGTTGTCAGAGGGGGAGGGAATGTAGGGAAGAAATAGGTGAGGGAGATTAAGAAGTTTCTAGTTGAAAAATAAATGTCACATGAAATAAAGTGTGGGAAATATAGTCAATAACTGTAATATCCTTCATATGGTAACTTACTCTATGTTGTGTAACAGGAACTAACATGGTGCTGTAGGTCAATTATACTTTAAAACAAACACACTCACTGAAAAAAGAGATCAGATTTGTGGGTACCAGAGCTGGGAGGGGGAATCACATGAAGGCATTCAAAGACACAAACTTCCAGTTACAAGATAAATAAGTACTAGGGATGTAATGTCCAATATGATATTAATCCTGCTGTATATTATATATGTAAGTTGTTAAGAGAGTAAATCCTAAGTGCTCACATTACAAGGAAAATTTTTTTCTATTTCTTTAATTTTATATCTATATCAGACGACGGATTTTCACTAAACTTACGGTGATAATCATTTCATGATGGAAGTCAAATCATTATACTGTACACTATAAACTTATGCAGTGCTGTATGTCAATTAAATGTCAACAAAACTGGAAAAAATAAATTTGCCTTTCCCAATTTTACTATCAGAAAATATAAAGAGTGACAGTCACCCAGGGTTATTCCCCTGGGGCCCCAGCAACCACTGGAGGACTTGTACTGTAGCCTATATGGACTGCTCATGATAGAGTTATTTCCTATGTCTTGGGTGCAGCTTTCCAATGATCTCAGTATTTCTACCTATTGCATGACATCAGAATTGTGTCTGGTTCTGCACAGGGGAAGGGGAAAAATCTACACAATTATCTGGGTTGCAACTATTATAGCTTACATCTAGTATTTCATGTCTTTTCACCACACACAAGCAAAAAAATCCCTCAGCTTCTCCTCTCCATGCCCCAGCTCTTGGCAAAGAACCCTCAAACTCTCCCCGCACCTACCAACGAGCTAAAAATGATTTAAGAAAAATTCACACAACTCAATATCATTAGTCATTAGGGTAATACAAATTAAAACCACAATGGGATATCACTACATGCCAATTCTAATTGCAAAATGGCTAAAACTATAGGGGAAAAAAAGCTAAAATACCAAGTTCTGGTGACGGTGCAAAGCAGCTAGAACTCTCATACACAGCTGGTGGGAAAGTAGAATAGTACAGCTACTCTGGAAACAGTTTGGTGGCTTCAAATAACGTTAAACAGACATTTACCATGTGACTCAGCAACCCCATTCCCGGGTATCTGGCCAAAGAGAATAAAAACTTATGTTCACTCCAAAATCCACATGTGAATATTTGTTGCAGCTTTATTCATAATTGCCAAAATCAGGAAATAATCCGGATGCCCTTAAACCCAAGAATGGATATACTACCAGCCATATGTCATACCAACAACATACTACTCAGCAATAAACAGGAGTGAATTTCTGGTTCCCACAACATGGGTGACCCTTCAACGCATTTTGCCAAGTAGAAGGCTGCATATTGTATGATTCCCTTTTATATAACTGGGAGAATTTTAAGGGTGAAAACTAATTGTAAGGGATGGGGGTTGGTTCACATTGACTCTACAAAGAGGCAGCACATAGAATTTTGGGGAGGATGATGAACTGTTCTGTATATTTGTCAAACCCACAGAACTGCTCCACAAAGTGTGACTTTACCTGTATATACAGGTTTTTTCGAAATCAGGCTTTGTTTTAGTTCCTCACGTGGCCAGCTTGGAAATTGCCACTCTGACCTAACAACAAGTAAAAATCTGAACATACTGAAAAATCAACAATTCTTCTTGGATTCCTAAGAGACGGGAGCACACAGGGCAAAACGCTTGACACAAGACTGGAGAGACAGACAGTGGGATACAGAGAATAACAGCTTACCAGGGCAGAGACTGATGAGCAGAAGCCGCTGTAGGAGCCAGGGCTGGGGTAGGAAAACCAGGACTGAAACTGACAAATTGCTGGAGGCTCAGTGTGGAGGAGTCTGAGAGTTACAAAATCCAGGGGGACCCAGTCAGAGGTGCCCCCGCAACAGGTGAGGTTTACCCCCAGGGGCTCAACCAGATTCCCACAGCAAGTATCAGAGAAAAGTCTCCTTGGGCATCAGAGAAGGGGGAAGTAAAGGAACCATTTTGAAATGATCCAGAACGTGCTGCTTCTCTTAAATAGCTTCCCATCAGGAGGAACTAATTAACTACAGCCTAACCTGCTGAGGTTTTAATCACAGCTTAACCCACCTGGGAAAGCAAATACCCAACTCCAGCCCACTCAAGACAACCTATCCCCCATTCCGCCTAAGGGGAATGAAAAAACTGAGAAACACTTGTGAAGCTCCCAATCCAGAGCACAGGCTCACTAAAAGACTGAGACGGAATCATAGGACTTTGGAAGGCTTCCCCTCCCTCCACACCTCAAAACCACATCATTAAAGGCCTATTTACGACCAATCCTTATACATAGTACATTGAGTCTGGCTACTAAGAAAAATTACAAGGCATACCAAAAGGTCAAAAACACAATTTGGAGAGACAGAGCAGCTTCAGAATCAGACATGGCAGGGATGTTGGAATAATCAGACTGGAAAATTTTTTTCAAACTATGATTAGTATTCTAAGGGCCCTAATGGATAAAATAGCGTGCAAAAACAGATGGGCAATGTAAGCAGAGTTATAGAAATCCTAAAGAAAAACCAAAAACAAGAAGCCTAGAGATTAAAAAAAAAAACAGCTGTAACAGAAATAAAGAATGCCTCTGATAAGCTTATTAATAGACTGGACACAGCTGAGGAAAGAATCTCTGAGCTAGAGGATATACAACAGAATTTTCCAAAATAGAAAAGCAAAAAGAATGATGACTAAGAAAAAGAATGAATGCAAAATTAATGAAGTTGAAAATAGGAAATCGACAGAGAAAATTAGCAATATCAGAAGCTGTTTCTTTGCACAGATCAGTAAAGTTAATGAGCCTCTAGAAAGGCTGAGAAAAAAAAAGCAGACACAAATTACTAATATTAAAAATACTAATACCAAAAAGAGGGGATATCACTTCAGATCCCATGGAAATTCAAAGAATAATGAAGGAATATTATGATCAACTCTACAACCACAAATTTGATAACGTGGATGAAACAGATCAACTCCTTGGAAGACACAAGCTGCCAGAAATTACACAAGAGGAAATAAACAATCTGAAGAGTTCTATATCTATTAAAGAAATTAAAGTCATATTTAATAACAACATGGCTGCATTAAGGGGATGGTGAAGAAAAGAACTAACCTGCTAATGCAGGAAAACAATAGTTTGACCAGATGCAGAAAGGCTAAAAAGATTTGTATACAACTATTGTATTTTAGGTAGCAAGTGTGTTTCTCACCTCAATATGGGTTAGAAATTCTGAAGATACTTTATGTATATACTAGAGTTGAACAAGTAAATACATTGTTAGATAAGGAGAGTCGGGTTTCTTACTCTTGTAGAAGGAAGTTACAAATAATAAAAAGGGATTAAAAAGAAAAAAGGAGAGCCTAGAATGAAATTTGTGGTATTAAGACTAGAATCAAAGGTATCAATATACATGTGTTTACATGCATAGGTTAGTATACATACATACATTCCAACATCTGACGACAGGTTTAGAAGTTTTGACATTCTACTAGCAACGAGCACACCTAGGAGGCCAGACCTTGGTTTATAAATATTGTTCTCCAAAAAAAATAGAACTGGGATGTTTGGAGAAGCAGCTGATTCCAGGGATGGGGCAGGGAAAATAAGATGAAGCTGGGGCATTGTGTAGTGCCTGAAAGTAAATAACTTCTCAAATAAGGTATGCACATGATGAACAAGCACAGAAGCCAACCCAAAGGAGCTCCCAGTGGCCAAAGCTGGACTGATTTAAGCAAATAATAAATAACTATAATGTTGGATTATAACACATAGAATAAAATAAATACCTATACATCTATACTGACAAATTTAAATCAGTGAATAAATTATGAATGTATGGAGGAGAATTCTTCCTTCCAGAATTTCAATTAATAAGTGTTGAAGAAACAAGAGAGAATCTCTGTTAGGATGCCCCAGTAATAATTATTATAGGCAAGATCCACCAGTGGGGCAAAAGTTTGAAAAGAAAGAATATCTGGATAGTGTCAAACTGGGAAGTGTGAAACATGACACAGTAGTGTAAATCAGATAAGACGTATCAAACACATATGCCCTGTGATGTGATGAAGCGTGATAAAGTCATATCACTTGTGATATTCTTGTCAAAAATCCAAAACCTCAATCCAATCATCAGATATCATCAAACTTAAACTGAGATACATAATATTAAAAACTGACCAATATTCTTTAAAGATATCCAGGAAATATTGAGAATTGGTCACCGATTAGAGAAAACTACTCATAACAACTAAATGCAATGTGGGATCCTGGATTGGATACTGGAAGAGAAAAAGGATGTTATTAACGAGACTGGTAAATCCAAATTAAGATTTAGTGTAGTTAACAGTTTTATACCAATGTTTATTTCTTAGTTTTGATAACTGTGCTACAGTTATACAAGATTTTAACATTAAGAAAAAGTGGCTGAAAAGTAAACAGGAACTCTGTATTACTTTGTAACTTTTCTCTAAGTCTAGAATTATTTCAAAATATAAAGTTTTTAAAACTCTTTTTAGAAACATGAGTACTCAGGGGAAATATGGGCTCAATTAATAAACTCCAAAAACATTTTATCCCCCAGCTCAAGCTCAAAGACACACTAATATAATATTACCAAAATAAACATATTGCAACTGTATTAAAGTTGGGCAGGAAATGACATTCTGCCTCTCAGCATGCAGATGTATGTTTTATATTTGTGTAACTGAAGGCTAATTCCTGGAGTTTCCTTAACATAGAAGAAAAATCTGCCGCAAATGTGTGTTGAAGGAGCTTTTTCTAGAAAAGTGACGAACCGCTGGCAACTTGTAAATGACAGTTTTCTCCCCGTGTCTTCTCATCAAGGTTCCCAATCTTCCTGTCTGGATTCCTCCAGGGCAACCTATTAACAATAACATTATCTGAAACTTCACTATATGCTATATGTTGTGTCAAAAAAAAAGTGTTTTCTGTGTGGGTAATTATAGAGCCTTATGATATCTCTGCAATGAAAATGAGATTTTATAAGTGCCAAAGCCTCGATTTCAAAAATTGAATAGGATGATCCTTAACAAAATTCAACTCGCTAAATTTAGGGCAATAAAATAAGAGTCCAATCAAGAATATTCTCTGGCTTGGGGCCCACCTCATTTCATTTGATTGTGATTAGAGTACATTTCCTTTCTCAATAATCACTTGCCTTCTAGTACTCGGTTATTCTTAGAGAACCAACAAGTGTCAATAACCATATTTGGTCCATGAGAGCTGCTTTTTTACATGAAGAATCTATTTATGTCTGTTATTGCCAGTTCAAGTTGGCCACATGCTTACCAACAGTTTACTAGAACAGTCAATCAAGACGAGTTTCTCTTCCTTGGTTTGCCTGGTGTGCAATTTATACCCAGGCAGTCCCACCCCTCCTCCTATTTGAAATCACGTGTCTTCTGGTCCCAGTGCAGTACTGGAGACTGAATCAGAGATTCAAAGCACATCATACATTTGGTGCAAGTAGAATATAAGAATGTGAATGTGTTTTATTATCCTCAGTTTTCCACCCTTCTTGAACAATTTCCCCCCTTTTCTGCCTTATTCTGGGCAGACTGGAGTTTCCTACTTTCTAGCTTTCATGTGGGTTTGGCTAATGTGGGTCACAGGAAGAGACCAAGAGGTGGGAAGAGATAGGTCATGGTATTTTCCCTTGTCTTTCTACCTGCCTTACAACACTTCGGACAGTAATTGCATCCCCTGTATTCTAGACATGGATCTGCCTTCCCTTTCTAATATGCTACTGCCAAACCATCATACTTGGAATGGCTGAATGCATTATTTTCTGCCATGGTATCCCACACGACATCACCTTTGACCTTGGGACATTTCATGGCAAAAGAAATTTAACAGTATAATCATCCTGAATTTTACTTGTCATACCATGGACTCCACCATCCAGAAGTACCTAGTGTGTGGGGGGGGTGGGGAGGGGGGTTGGTAGATGCTCTTTAAGTTGACGAAGTTCCCATCTAGTCCCAGTTTGCTCAGAATTCTCAACATAAGGGGTGTTGAATGTTGTCTTTTTTTCCCCTATATCTGTTATGATCACATGATTTTTTTCTTTAGCCTGTTGGTGTGCTAGGTTACATTAATTGATTTTCACATGTTGAACCAACCTTGTATATTGGACTAAATCCCACTTGGTAGTGGTGTATAACCTTTTTATACACTGCTAGTTGATTTGCTAATATTCTGCTGAGCAATTTTGCAACTAAGTTCATAAGAGATACTAGTCTGTGATTTTCCTTTCTAGCAACAGCTTTGTCTGTTTAGGGTATTATAATATTTCTGTCCTCACAGAATGAGTTAGGAAGTTCCATTTGTTTCTATCTTCTGGAAGAGAATGCACACAATTGTTATAATTTCTTCCTTAGATGTGGTAAAATTCGTGAGGGTACGCATATGGGCCTCGTGCTTTCTGTTTGGGTAAGTTATTAATTACAGATTGAATGTTTTCACTGGTGTAGATCTACTCATATTATCTATTTCTCCTTGTGTGAATTTTGCTAGATTGTCTCTTTCAAAGAATTGGTTCATGTCATTTAGGTTATCAAATCTGTGGGCATAGAGTGGTTCATGGTATTTTAACGTCTATGGAATCAGTAATGACAGTCCCTCTATCATTATTGATATTAAGAATTTATGTCTTCTCTTTCTTTCTTAGTAAACCTGAGTAGAAGTTTATCAATTTTATAAATCTTTTCAAATAACCTGTTCTTGACTTCAGTGATTTTCTCCATTGATTGTCTATTTTCAAATCATTGATTTCTGCTTTGATTTTTATTACCTATTTTCTTATGCCTACTTTGGATTTAATTTGGTCTTTTTCTGGTTTCCTATGATGGAAATTTAGATATTTGATTTTAGATTTTTGTTCTTTTCTAATATATGTATTTAAACTTATAAATTTCCTCAATGTACTGTTTTTGCTACATATCACAACTTTTGATAATTTGTTTTCATCTTCATTTAGTTCAAAATATTTAAAAATTTCTCGACTTCTTTTTGACTCATGCATTATTTAGAAATATATTGTTAATCTCTAAATATTTGAGAGTTTCTCAGCTATCTTTTAACAATCTGGTTTGATTGTAATGTTGTAGGAGAGCATACTTTGAATGATTTACATATTTTAGATGTGCTAAGATGTGTTTTCTGGCCCAGAATGTGGTCTTGGCAAATGTTCTGTGTGAGCTTCAGAAGGATTTGTATTCTGTTGTGGAAGGAAGTATTATATAGATGTCAAGGATTGTTACGTCTTGCTGAAGAACTGGCTGCTTTATCATTATGTGATGCTCTTCTTTATTCCTGATAATTTCACTTGCTCTGAAATCTGCTTTGCCTAAAATTGAGTTCCTCTAGCTTTCTTTTAATAAGTGTTAGCATGGTATATCGTTTTCTACCTCTTTACTTATAATCTGTGTCTTTATATTTACAGTGGGCTTCTTGTAGATAACATATAGTTAAGTCATTTATTTATCCACTCTGTCTCTGTCTTTTAATTGGTTTATTTAAACCATTTACATTTAAAGTGATTATTGATATAGTTGGATTAATAGCTACCATATTTATTACTATTTTCCATTTATTGCCCTTTCTCTTTCTTTTAACTTTTGCTGTCTTTAATACTATTTTTCTTCTCTGGTGTTAAATTTGTCATTTTATATAATTCCATTTTTTTCTCCTCTCTTAGCATATCAATTATACTATTTTTTTCTTTATACACAGTTTCTTTCAAGATTTTTCTTTGTCTTTGATTTTCTGCAGTTTGAATATGATATTCCTGCCTGCATGTAGTTTTTGGTATTTATTCTACTTGTTGTTCTTTGAGCTTCCTGAATCTGTGAGTTAGTGTATATCATTAATTTTTGAAAATATTCAGACATTACTGCTTCAAATATTTATCTTCCTTTTTCTCTTTCTTCTCCGGATAATTCCATTGTGTGTATTACACTCTGTAATTGTCCCATATTCTTGAATATTCTGTTCTGGTTTTTTTTTTCCCTCCGCATTTCAGTTTCGGAAGTTTCTGTTGACATTTCTTCAAACTCAGAGAACTTTTTCTTGGCATATTAAGTCTATTAATTAATCGAAGGCATTTTTCATTTCTGTTACAGTGTTGTTGCTTTTATTTCTATTATTGTTGCTTTTATTTCTAGCATTTCCTTCTGAGTCTTTCTTAGAGTCTCCATTTCTCTGCTTTCATCACCCATATGTTCTTGCATTTTGTCCACTCCTCTATTAGGGTCCTCATAATGTTAATAGTTTTAACTTTCTGATCTGATAATTCCATCATCTCTACCATATCTGAGTCTGGTTCTGGTGCTTGCTGCATCTCTTCAAGCAGTGTTTTTTTGCCTTTTACTATGCCTCTTTTTGTTAAAAGCCAGATCTGACGTGCTTAGTTAAAGGATCAGAGTGAAATAGTTTTTAGTGTGAGGTTTTATGTTTATTTGACTAGTAGTTAGTCTGTGTTTATGGTTTGCTATAACTGTGAGTGTCAGTGGCTAAAATTTCCTTGGTGTCCTTGTTTTCAACTCTGTGCTGTCTTTGGTTTTTCCTAGAGACTTTTTAAATAAAGCCTAATTCATGCAGTTCTTTATGTTGTATTTTCCTGTTATTACATAGGAGTCCTGTTGATGTAATGTAAAATGTGGGGAGAGGATAGCATAGTCTTAGAATTAGGTCTCACTCTCTTAATGAACTGTACCCCTGGTTTGTGACCTTTACCAGTGTTTCACTTGTTTTCCCCTTAGGTAGGACAGAAAGGCCAGAGGGGTCTCGGATTAGATGTTTCCCTTGTCCATTAGGCTCTGGTAAAACATCAGTTGGTTAGGTTCTGGTAAGAGTTTTCCTTGTTAAGAAGAACAGAATACCCCATATCTCAGTATGGCTACTTTCCCCTCTCTCTGCCATAAACAAAGGGAATTTTTTTCTGATCTTTACTGTGAGAACCTGGTATAAGACACACAAAATTATCAGACCTCTTGAGGCTGGGCACCCTGCATTTGCCTATCCTGACCTCTAGCAATTTGTTAATTGCAGTTTAGGTTTTTGTACCCCGGTCCTTATTTCTGAGGATGTTTTCGCTCCTGGGCTTCTGTTCTAGTATCTGTGATACGCTGTATCCACCTGTCTGTCTCTTCAGTTTTAGTGTCAGCAGTTTGTCTTGTGACTTCAATGCTCTGATAAATCTAAGAAGAGTTACTGATTTTCAACATGTTCCACTTCTGTGAGGATGGGAGTGATGACTTCCAAGTTTCTTACATGCTGGATCAGAAACCAGTTCTCAACATGCAATTTTTAGTTCTGAAAAACTGAAACACATAAATGTCCATTACCTGGAGAGTGAATAAATACATTATGTTACAGTTATATAATAAATCATCTTACATCATTAAAAATTAAAAACTAATGAACTAGAAATTTCTATGTCAACACTGATAAACATCATGAACATTTTGCTGAGGGAAGCTATCAAATTTATTTTGATACAATTTATATAAAGTTTAGAAACTTGCAGAAAAATACTATGTAGTGTTTAGGCATACAAAAATAATGTAATAAAAAGTAGAAACAAAGTACAAAGAAATAGACAGGAATAGTAAATTCTAAATTCAAGTTTGGAGTTATTGGATGAGGGGAGGGGGCAGGGAGGGACTGGGGTTGGTTCATGGAGTGTTTCATAGAGAGTATCCACAATATGGGTAAAAGGTCATTTCTTAAACTGGACAGTGATTTCATGAGCAGTCATCCTTATACCTTTTACCTTAAATATTGCAAAATAAATGAACAGCCATACTTTGTAATACTATACTGCTATTAAAATGAATGAAATAGAATTATGTATACAGACTTGGAAAGATCACGAAAACATCTTTTTTAAAAAGCAAATCATACAACCATATGAATGAAAGGAGCATGTTTGAATATGAGTATATGTGGATATAACACACATGAAAGTTTACATATCAAATGTGCAGTGATGGTTACCTCGAAGGAGACAACTTCAATTTGGAGGAAAAGAAACAAAGAAAAAAATTAATGTTAGACTTTGCATATTTATGTATTGTTTGAGTACTTTACCCCCAAAATGTATTTACTACTTATGTAATAGAATAAAATGACATTGTTTCTCTCTCCTAAAATGTTTAAACTCTATATATGTTAATAATACAAGTAAGAGGAAGAAACTAATGAGGAGGAATGATAAGAAGAGAACGTGAGAATATACAGGGTAGCAAAAAGACTCAAAGTTCCAAACTGAAACACTGAAGTTTTGAAGTGAGGAATACCCTCTCCTTTAAAATTCATTACAGTAGACTTGTCGAGGTAGAGAAGACTCAAGAATCTGTGGGCACCACTTATTGAAGAGGCTTTTTTCCATTGTATATTCTTGCCTCCTTTGTCAAAGATGAGGTGCCCAAATGTGCGTGGGTTTATCTCTGGGCTCTCAATTCTGTTCAATTGATCTATATTTCTGTTTTTGTGCCAGTACCATATTGTCTTGATCACTGTAGACTTATAGCATAGTTTCAAGTCAGGGAGCCTGATTCCTCCAGCTCCATCTTTCCTTCTCAAGTGGTGCTGGGAAAATTGGAGAGCTACATGTAAAAGAATGAAATTAGAACACTTCCTAACACCATACACAAAAATAAACTCAAAATAGATTAGAGACCTAAATGTAAGGCCAGACACTATAAGACTCTTAGAGGAAAACATAGGCAGAACACTCTATGACATAAATCAGAGCAAGATCCTTTTGGACCCACCCCTAGAGTAATGGAAATAAAATCAAGAATAAACAAATGGGACCTGATAAAACTTAAAAGCTATTGCACAGTGAGAGAAACCATGAACAAGACAAGAAGGCAAACTTCAGAATGGGAGAAAATACTTGCCAACGAAGCAACAGACAAAGGATTAATCTCCAAAATATACAAGCAGCTCAAGCAGCTTAATACCAAAAAAGCAAATAACCCAATCCACACATGGGCGGACAACCTAAATAGACATTTCTCCAAAGAAGACATACAGGTGGCCAACAAACACATGAAGAGATGCTCAACATCACTAATCATTAGAAAAATGCAAGTCAAAGCCACAATGAGGCATCACCTCATGCCAGTCAGAATGACCATCATCAAAAAAGCTAGAAACAATACATGCTGGAGAGGGTGTGGAGAAAAGGGAACCCTCCTGCACTGTTGGTGGGAATATAAGTTGGTACAACCACTATGGAAAACAGTATGGAGTTTCTGTAAGAAACTAAAAATAGGATTACTATATGACCCAACAATCCAACTCCTGGGCATATACCCTGAGAAAACCATAATCCAAATAGAAACATGTACCACAATATTCACTGCAGCACTATTTACAATAGCCAGGACATGGAAGCAACCTAAATGCCCATCAACAGATGAATGGATAAGGAAGATGTAGCACATATATACAATGGAATATTACACAGCCATAAAAAGGAATGAAATTGAATTATTTGTACTGAGGTGGATGGACCTAGAGTCTGTCATACAGAGTGAAGTAAGCCAGAAAGAGAAAAACGAATACCATATGCTAACGCATATATATGCAATGTAAAAAAAAATGGTACTGATGAACCCAGTGACAGGGCAAGAATAAAGATGCAGATACAGAAAACGGACTTGAGGACACGGGGGTGTCGGGGGTGAAGGGGAAGCAGGGACGAAGTGAGAGAGTGGCATTGACATCTATACACTACCAAATGTAAAATAGATAGCTAGTGGGAAGCTGCCGCATAACACAGCAGCAGCTTGATGATGGGCGATGACTTACAGGGCTGGGATAGGGAGGGTGGGAGGGAGCTGTGGGAGGGAGGGGATATGGGGATATATGTATAAATACAGCTGATTCACTTTGTTGTACAGCAAAAACTGACACAAAAGTGTAAAGCAATTATATTCCAATAAAGAGCTTTGAAAAAAAAAAAAGAATCTGTGGGCAGTAAAGAGAGTAAGGGATGAGATAATGGTTCACCAACCCAGGGACCTGAATTCTTTGGAAAAGAAATTCCTAGAATAGCTTTATAACACCTTTATGAAAAGCCTAGAGGTTTTGTTTTCTATGTATGTTTACAGGATATAATCATGAATACGACCCAATGAACACCTCATTCAAAGAGCCTCCCAAAGGAAGGGATCTGCCATCTGAAAAATGTGTGCCTCTGTAGTTAGCCAATAAATCTCAAAGAGGCATTTATTCCATATTTTGGATTTGTCTCCCTAGACAAACGACAGAGATTGCCTAAGACAGCTGGTTATGCTGTTGAGTGGTTGCTTAACATTTAAAGTTTTACAAGAGTTTCATATTCACATTTTGGAGATAGAAAAATTATAACCATAAAATTTTGATCGAGTGTTGTTAAAATTGAAATAAACTATAGGTCAAAAAATATTTTATAAATTCAGTGGAAGAATATTATTGGTTACTACGTTGACATTTCAAAGTTATGATGGCAGGGTTAGAATATTTATAATAAGTGGTCCTAGACTCAAAGTGAACTAAGTGCAAGCTAAGAGACAGGTCAGAAGGGGGCAAATTTTCTATTTACATTTGTGAACGCTCTGTCTCTTGCTCTGCATTAGTTATAATACTGAAAAAGCAGTGAGACATTTAATGGGAATTGCAAGTTAGTTTGGTGTTTGTTTCTGCTGGGGCACTAAATAGTTCTTGTTTCATTTCCCCAAAACAGAACACAAACTTCATGAGGCATGTGAAACACTGTATTTTTAATTGTCTGTGGAATATGTTTATTACAGAAAGTGGAATATTATCATCAAAATTGAAAATAAACTGACCAGGCTTGTGTATCAAGACATAAGTTATATGGGATATTCTGTTAGAAAAACACTCAGATCTCTAGGTTTCTCCTACAGATTACAAATAAAATATGAGTGCTTCTAGCAGATCACAATTATATTTCAGTGAAAAGTTCTCTGAGAATCATACACAAAATCACCCTCTGTGTGTGCTGGCATAATTTAAATTATTTCTTTCTTCTGGAAATCGAAACTATTCAAGCTAACCTGGGTGGTGATTTCTTTATGATGAGGAAATGTCTCTTCTAATTAGCTATTCTTCTCCACCCATGCCAACAAGTCCTTGATCATTAATATCACTCTTTTAACAATGATAATCACTTTTCTTAGCATCTGTTTCCTTTTTTTATTGACTATCTGACATGGAAAGTCCATAAATATTAAGACATTAACAGCCTAATATAAATTCAGATTTCATCTTCCTTGATTATTACGTTAGGAAAACCTAATTATGAGATTCTACATTTGCAATATGAAGTTTTTACATTTTTACCTAAGAAGGAGATAAAATTTACTTTCTGGAGGTCAGAAGGTAAACAAGAAAAAAAAAGATTGTGTGTTGAGGTTTTGTAGAAATTATTTCTTCAAAAAAAATTACCTGTTAAAAGAAAATGAGTTAAAATCTAATTTTAATAACTAATAACAAGAGTTAGCAATTATTTACTGAAAGCCAGGCTCTAACACACTTTCCTTGCATTGTCTACTGAATCCTTTCAGTAACCTTATGAGATGTAAAATTTCATCTCATTTTACTAAAGATGAAACTGATAAACAGGGAGCACAACTTGCCCAAAACACACAGCTGGAATTGAAAGAAATCAGAGCCAGTCAGTTTGGCTCAAGGTTGCCCTTGTAATCTTATCATCATTTCTTCTAACATGCTACTCACATCAAGGGTGCTGTGGTGTAATATCTAGTCCACATCCAGTATCCTTATTTATCTGTAGCTGTGGCCAGTAAAACAACAATGAAACAACCTAAAATTGTAAATATGTACATCAGAAACAAACACATTCAGGGACTTCCCTGGAGGTCCACTGGTTAGGACTCCACACGTCCATTGAAGGGGGACAGGTTTCATCCTTGGACGGGGAACTAGGATCCTGCATGCTACGTGGCATGGCCAAAAAAAATGAAAAAAAAAAACAAAACAAAAAAAACATGCCAAATCTACAGTACTGAGTCTTTCTAAAACCTAAAGTGAACAAAGAGCAATGTCCCCTTTATTTCTAGTATGTGTAAATATAACCGTAGGCATTTTATATATTTTTATATTTTTTCCGACATACATGTTCTGTATTTTCTTTACAATCATTTTGTTCTCCATATCATTATTCTTCTTCTTCCTGTCTCCCTACCAAGAAAATGACTTTTACTCTTTTATAATGTTTCCTATTAAACATGGTCCTGCATTCCCATGAGATCCACTGCCCCATATCTCTACCTGATCATGTTAACCTCTTATAGGAGCCACGATGGGGCATGTCGACTTAAAAAAAGATGCACAACGTGAGAGTTACAAGTTTTATTTGGGGCAAAATGAGGACTGCAGCCTGGGAGACAGCATCCCAGATAGCTCTGAGAAACTCTTTCAAAGGGGTAGGGGGGAAGATCTGTATGTATGTGATTTCAGTGAAAGGGGAAAACATGGAATTCAGCACAAATTGTTTACAGAAGGTTTCTGCTCGTCTTGTGCTGGCTAGTCACAAGGAGCCGTCGTCACCAGGAAGGATTTTAGTGTTTTTCTAGATATGAGGAGATATAAGAATTGGGCTTATAAAGTAGACTCCTGAAAATATCTGACTAGCTAGAGACCTTTCCTGCCAGTGTTTCGCAGAGCACAGAGGGCCTCACTTCAGCTCTCCACCCTGAACTCCTTCCAGCGGGGCATTGGCAGCAGCAGCTGTAGCAGCACATGACAGTCTTTGTAGAGGTAGGTGGCAGGTGCCAATGGCGAGTGCCAAGTGTAGTTGACAGGCATATCTTCGGATTGTCTCAAGAGAGAATTTTCATTCCTGTGTGAATTCTGTTTGGCTCTACTCCACATTGTTTTAGTCTTTTCTTCCTATGTTTAACAATGGCAGAAGGTCAGGTCTATGTTATAGAAAATGTATATTTGCCACCTGGTGTTTTCCTGATTTAAAAAATTAGCTTCTCCACATGGTTTAAAAGAATTTTTAAGGGAGGCAACATAGACTCTTAGCAGAAACTTGGAAGTGGAGGCATATTTTTCCTCAGGATAATAACCTCTAGATTATCCTGTGACAGTTTTAAAATGTTACCTTAGTCACGATGGTGAACATCAATGTAGGTTCAGGCCAGATGAAATGGGAAGTTGAAGGTCATATGAAACTTGATATATTTAATAAAACTAACTTTGCATTTCACAATTAAATCAGATGGTTATGAAATATTTCCTTGAGACATGGGGAGGAGAGTATCAAAGATTCACATTTCGTCTAAAAGCCTTTTTCACAGAAAGTAACAAATCATTACTGAGTGATTCTCTACAACAATAAACGCTAATAAGATGTGGTCGGTCTCCACCTTGGTAAATATGAACCAGCAAGGGTGCTCTCAGAATGACCTTCATCCCCTGACGAAATTTCAACTAGATTTGGATTAAAGAAAAGAAAGAAAAATCACAATTTCTCCACTGCTCCACTTGTGTCTAGTATAATCCTAGGTGCTTACATATGTTGCCATTTAACTGAAATTCCCTCAATAGTTTTTAGCTGAAAGTGTTGATATTCTCTCCATTTTCACAGTTGAGGGAACAGAGCTTTAAGATGCTAGACTTAGTTGGCAAATAGCCAAACAGGGGTTCCAATCACTTCTCTAGCCAACATTCGGCCTCTCTTAAGGAAACACATGTTAGCATCATTAAGGATCAACATGAAAGAGCCAGTCATGAAGCCTGTGCATGCTAACCAGAAACGCCTTTGCTTCCTAAATACCCCTTCTCTGTTGATCCTCCACATTTCAGAATCAGGGCTTTGTTTGCTTTTTGTTTGTTTGTTTCCCTTGACCTAATATTTATGATTTGCTCCTAAAATGCAAATATTCTAGGGACAAGTAACAGAATATTCCAAATTAATCATTTATGCTTTAGCATGAATACGTTCTTAAGCTTCTTTCTGGAAAGGCAACTTTTTTGACATTTTATTTTTATTTTTAAATTTCTTTAAAGCAAACAACTTTTTATTGAAGTAAAGTTGATTTACAATGTTGTATTAGTTTCAGGTGTACAGCAAAGTGATTCAGTTACACCTAGAGATTATCATACTAAGTCAGACAGAGAAAGGCTAATATCATATGTTATCACTCACATGTGGAATCTAAAAAAAATGATACAAGTGAACTTATTTACAAAACAGAAAGAGACTCATAGACATAGGAAACAAACTTATGGTTACCAAAGAGGGAAGGGGGAGGGATACACTAGGAGTTTGGGATTAACAGATACACACTACTGTATATCAAATAGATAACCTACAAGGACCTACTGTATAGCACAGGGAACTATATTTGATACCTTGTAATAAGCTATAATGGAAAGGGAACTTTTATTGGAAGAAAGGAAATGAAAGGCAGGTGTGTATGAGGGGTAGGTAGATACACTTCAAATACCACAAACTGTGAGCTCTGTATATAGCTACCTTGTCTGTGGGTGGAATATCAGGCACTTTTTCAATGGAAAATTAGAAACACGAAAAATATAGTCCTAAGAGAACATCATCAGGCTTCTTTATTGACTTCCCACGGCTCTAAAATTGATGGAAGAATTTTTTCCTGGTAGAAAGCTAAGACTTGTCAAGCATGTTTTTAAAGGAAGGCTATATGTATCTCCTGAGTTCATCTGAGGAGATTTTATTTACCAAAAAGGAAATAGTTGTGATCTGACCTTTGGAAAATCTCTAGATTTCTGTTTCTTCCAGAAGGAAGAAATTGTTTGTTTAATGAAAACTAAAGACTTAAGTCACATATGTATTCCAAAAAAAAAAAATCTAAAAGCTGTAGTAATTCTTTTCATTTATTTATTTCTAGAATGAGTATTAGGTGCTTTTCTTATGTAGACTATTCTAAGGAGAAACAAACTATGACTAAAAGGAAAGACAGTAAGAAGCTTTTTGGCAATGGGAGAAAGAGTATTTATGGTTTCATAAATCAGTTTGGTAATGATAATCATTAACGTGTGATGTCTCTAGATAACACTTTTTTTTTCTACTTGGGATGTTTTCCATGTTCTCCAAACACAACTGATATGTGTAAAGTCATAAAATCTTCATAATATCCAAAATATACTTGTCTGCAATGGCAAGCAAGAAAGTGCTTACATATCATATCTCTTCAGCCCTTGGTGGAGGGCATTGTAGCTATGTTTCCTGCTTTGTCAGCTAAACCCACAAAAGATTAAATGCTGTGTACATAATAGCCAGTTAGCACGGGTCTGTCTTGGAGGCTGGCAGGTGTTCCACGAAATTCTGCCCCACCTGTCACAGCACATAGGGAAGCCAGCACCTGGCAACCTTATAAACAGCACCCTCTTTAATTGCTTTGAAACAGCACAAGCAGCAGCAGCTGTTGCCAGCATTGTTAAGTAAACAACAGGTTCTGCACCTGCTGAAGCAAAACTCTGACCTTACTATCGGCCAATCAGGGGACACCCAGGTAACTCAGGCAGCCAGTCCTAATGCGAGTGGCCGAGGAGATTAGTAGCTGTCCATCAAGATAGATTCTTTCCCTCAGATGTGTAATATTTGCTCCCTGGTTGCCTCTGGAGGGCATTGAATTCAGCCCCTACCTACGAAATTTTGGATAAAGTTGCCTTATAGACAGTTCATTTTTGTTCTCCTTCCTTCCCTCCTCTGCCTTCTTTTGAGCATGATAACAAGAACAGATAACTTAGGTCCACCTTTCCATCTTCTGTGTGATCAACAATACCTATTAGAGATCCAGAAGGGAAGATGGGGGGTGGACATATGAACATGCTACCTCTGGCCACTCAAAGATCTAAGCTTTCAGCTTCCAGGATCAGAAAAAGGAGGCTGCACAACATATATTTGTATACAAATAGTCCAGTTGGATTTTTCAAAAAGACACTTTTCTATGTTTTGTGGCTTGGTATAGGTGTGCTTTTATTATGAAGTGAGAGCAGGCAGCTCAGTTTTTCTCTGAGCAAGAGTGAAGTCACATTTCACTTTGTCTCCCACTTGATAGCCGTCCCCTCTGGCCCCACATACACACCTACATGATTCTGAGATTTGTAGCAAGATGTATTCCAATGCTCGGTAAGAAACACAGTTCAGGCTTCAGGGAATAAAGGCTGGAGAAATGGAATGCAAAGGGACAATGGAGAAATACAACCCCCGAGTGTTTGTGAGAATGTACATCATGCTGTTCACATCTTCTACAAGCTGGTGAAGTCTCTCGGCGTTGGATTTGACTGAGACGCACATGCACATCACTACTTCTAAGTGGGAAAAGGCAAACTACACAAGGCTGATTCATAAAGAAAATTATTTGATACTCTTAAAGGTAGCAGATGATCATGAACTGGGCTTTGATATGTGTTTATTTGTGCACAGTTGAATCCCCAGAACAAGTCTCCTTGAGATTTGATTATTTCTAAAAGTGGTAAAGGAAAGGGCTTTGGTTTATCAGAGCTAGTATATTTTCAACAAGAAAAACACATAAGAATATAAGCTGAGCCCTGATAGAAGAAAAGAGTATTGTGAGTCATGGGTGGAAATGTACTAGAACACGCAATGTTTTAGATTCTTTCATTTTCATCACAAACATAGAAAATTCAACCAAGTAGAACAAAGATTAGATAGGCCTAAAGGCAAATGATCAAAAGTCTGTTTCAGATCCTAAAGCCAACAGAGTATTTTGCCTATGACTTGTTTATGCCATATTGATCAAAAAGAATAATGCAATTGTGAACTAGGACAAGGTTAAAGAATATTTCCAATGAGGTAAGTTAATTATTTATTACTATTGATTTGGGAGCACATTTCTGCAAAATCGAAGTATATTTCTTTTTCTACTTTAACATTTCTAAGAGTAATATAACAACTCCCCAAAGTTGTTATTAAAGCATATAACAATTTTTATAACATGAAGCAGCTGGTCAATGGGCTATATCAAACACATGCATTCATATCTTTTAAATAAAATAACATATAAGTTACATGCCTCACACATAATAAATGAAGCATATAAGAATGTAAATTTTCACTTTTGGACTTTCTCTTGGGTCATGCTAACCACCAAAAGACTAGCAGTGTACAAATGGAGAGAAACACAATCAGAAATTTATGAAGAGAGCTCTATGGTTTATTGAATCCGATTGGTTGAAGTTCCAAAGAACAATTAGAGAATTTTAGCCCAGATCTATATGTTATATAAATGGAGTGTAAAGAAAATAGTGAAAAAAATCACTCCAACTTTTATTCTATCCTTTCTTTTTACATCTGTAGCAACACCAAAAGGAAAACATATTTAAGATGCAAAGGAGCAAGTTTCATGATCTGGATTATGGTAGGACAGGAGTAGCTGTATTTATTCCCCCAAATTATAGAGGAGTATTTGAGATATATAAACGGAATTGTACAATGAAAACAATTTTTTCATAAATATGAAATGGGGCATGAGGACACCTGAATCTCAGAGTTTTGGGGTCTTGATATGCGAATCTGAGAACATTCTTTGGCCTGAGCGTCAGAGTCTTCGTCTGTATAAAGGCAATAACAAACTGATATTCACAGATTTATTGTATGAAATAACTGATAGGGATGCCAACGAAAGTTGGATGCTTATCTGGTCATCTCTACAGTGTGCCTACTTTTGAAAACATAGATGTGGCTATATCTTCTCAAAACGAACAAAACAAGCAAATAAAACTTAAGATCATTATTCTTACTTAAATCGAACCAGTCTCAAGAATAAAAAACAAGATAACTGATACTGCACGTGGATGAGAAAGGTGGAGGGCAGGAAGGAGGGATCAACAAACAGTTTTAGGGGAGGCTACCATCTACAAAGAAGAGAATGACCATCTTTTATAAGTAAAGCAAAATGGTGCTAAGATTTCATACCCAGAATTTTGCCTACACACAGTAGAAACTAAATAATTATTCAACTAAAGATTTTATCAGTTTCTATGAGTTATAATTTACCTACAAAATGCACAAGTTTTAAATATACAGTTACATGAGTTTTAACAAATGTACACACTTCTCTAACCAGCAACTTAAACAAGATATAGAATACATCTATCAGCCGAAAAGGTTCTCTCATGTCAATAATTCCTGTCTCTCCTCTCACTGCCAACAGGCAACCATACCTAAATTCTACAACTACACTTATTTTCATCTTTTATAGAAGTTCATATAAATGGAAGCATATAGTATATATTCATTCATCAGGCTGCTTTGCCCAACATGGTTGTGATATATTTGTCCATGTGACTGTGTGTATCACTAGTTCATTCACTGTCACTGCTGCCTAGCAACCCACTATATTAATATGTCATAAATTGTTTACTCAACTGTTAACAGATATTTGGATTGCTCCCAATTTTTGGCTACTATGAATAGAATGCTATAAATATTTAAATACAGATACGTATGGACTGCATTTTCATTTAAGGTATTAAGTTTATTAGTATAAAGTTATTTATAGTATTCATTATATTCCCTATTTTCTATTTTCCTTCTTTGTTTCCATTAAGCAGTATGATTTCATTTCCTCTCTCTCTCTCTGTTCATTAGCTGCACGTCGGTTGGTTTGTGTGCTTGTTTGTTTTTTTATGGATGAACTAGGGTTTACATTTCCAAAGCATCTACTCCAGTGGAATAAGTCACACGAAATCTTTTTACCTCTCTCTTGTCCATCCCTCATTACTTCAATCCCATTAACGGTGATAATTCTGTACGTTAAATTTTCCCTGTTCAAATTTCTCTGTGGTTTATGTCTTCTGCTTGAACCTTGATTGATAGAGAATTGTCTTCTGAAAGATACTCTAGGTAAGGTAGCCAGAAATCTGACTTGGTTTACTGTTCTGCTGAGTTCAGTGTCTAGACCTGAGTTCAGCTTGATTCAATCAAAGGCTGAGCTGGTTTGATGTGAGATCGTGTTGTGGCTTTAATTCCTCTAACGGATCACTGGAATTAGAACACCAGGAGTTTATTAAGTCTCTCTTGCTCTTCAGCCCCATTTCTTATATGGCCGCAGCACTGATACACATAATCTCGTCAGAAGTTGAATTGAGTGGGAGTTCAGTTATGACTTTGATTAGACTCAGTTCATCTCTGGGTTCAACTGCTTTGACTTTGAGTTACCCATCTCCCTACAGTAGGGCCCTGGGACCAAATCACGAAACAGGAGAATCTCAAGACTGCACATCTGTGAAACCATGAGATCGTGAGAATATAACACTTAAAGACTTAGGATTGCAGAGCAGAAACCTGCAGAGATCTCTTTGTGTTCTCCAGTCCCACCCCCAGGTTCTCCTTACTTATTAAAATTCCTATGTAAGAGAATTTATTGATAGAAAAAAATTTGTTTTCTGCTTTTAAGGCTCCTACAGTTTCCAATCTGGCATCCAACATGCCAGTGCACAGGCTTGTTTGAAAGGTAGCTGGTTTCTCCTTGTCTAAACAAAACACCGCGGGCTGGAACCTCTACGAGCCCCGCTACCACCTCCAGCAATTGGTCTCAGAGGGCTTGTTTTTGGATTGTTAGTTATTTTCGTATCCATATATCTTCATTAACTTTAAAGAAATGTATGATTTTTTTGTTGTTGTCTGTTGATTTCTTTTAGTTTCAGTGGGAGTAAAGATTCCATATGAAGATTATTTATGGCCTATAGATATATAGAATGTCCATGCCTAAACACAGAAGAATACCTTTATAAGGTAAAGGTCAGATACTAACATTAATAAAAATTAATTTTTAAAGACCAAAAGCTACACAATTCACCTTTAAAATCACCCACTTCTTTTTAAGTATTTATACTGAGAAGTAAAATTTTCACTGATTTCAGACCTCAAAGGCAATCATTATTAACATTATGGTGAATACAGTTTAAGATATATTCCCACTGGAAATTTTTTTTGCTACCCTTATACAGACATTGCCATATGCACATATAATCACATCTATATTTTTATAAAAATTGCTTATTACAACATGTATTATCCTATAACTTGCTTCTGTCACCCTTCCAGATCAAAATATATAGGTTTTTGTTTTTTTAACTGATACAGAGAACATCACTGCACAAAGCACAATTTCTATTAACAGGCCTCTATCGATAGCCATTCATGTTCTTTTCATTTTCACTACACTTACTATTCTTATAATTATATCTTTTATATATTCTGAAAAAAGGATTTCTAGAACATAAAATATACATTTTAAGAAATTAAAAAGGCATTTTTATAAGTGCAAGAAAAAAGATGAAGCTATTGCCTCTGATTGAATGGTTTACCTTCATGTTTCCTACTAGCAGTTATTCGTATGGACGCATTAATCTGTGTTTATATGCCTGCTGTTAAGCTTTCTTTTTGGCCAAGATGTTTGGTTTCTGAAATATTTAATCCATGATCATAAGTGCTTGAAATGTTTCAGTGAAGTGCAATGGAAAGAACGGGAGCTTTCTCAGCCATATGTGGCCATGAATCCCAGAGGCTGCATGTAATTCTCTGAGGGTATAAGGTGGGCATGATGACAATTCTGTGCTTTTTAGTTGTTAGGGGGATTAAATGGGAATGTTTGCGAGGCACTTAGACACTTTATAGGTAATAGGCTCAGTCATTTGTAGCAACAATCGTCATTCTGGAAATGTTGACCACAATGGAAAGGGGATGAGGACTCGAACAAAATTAAATTAAAAAAAAAATCAATGATTAACAACTAAAATATGACTGGAGATAAAAATCAGTGTCATAATACATTAAAAGGAATACATCTTCGGGTAATGAAATGCCAGTTTTACATTTCTGAGGAGGTTAAAATCAATACCAAGGAAATTGAATTGAAATAGTATGTAATCAGTTCCCTTCTTGATGGGGAAAACCATTAAGAAAAAACTCTTAGATAAGGAAAAGAAGTTTGCAGGGTGGGGGTGGGGGTGGGAGAGAACGTTCAAAAGAGGAGAGTAAAGCTTTTTGTCTCATAGGTAGAAAAAGCTGATGACTGGCAAAATAGTAGGTCCTTTAAAAGTAAATGATGATGTCCTTATCTGCAGGGGTAATTTTGTTCTCTTAAATGCCCAAAAAAAGGGAATATCTCAGTTTCATATTCTACGGGTCAATTAAGCCACCAAAAACAAAACCAAGCAAACAAATTACATTTTCCCCTTTTTATGACATAGTATGAACCCATCTCTAAATCCATTCAGAGAAATTTTCTGCCAAAATCACTACTGCTCAGTGATTGCACTGTAACTATCTTCCTATACAGAGCAGAGTTAAATGACTAGAGACATACAATTTCCTAAAATAAGGCCATGTTTGTAACACTCCCCCGGATACCATATGACAAGGAGAGACAGACAGGAGGAAGCCTAAGTAACCTATCTCAGGTAAAACATCTCCTTAGACTTTCAGCTCTCCACGGCTGCCCCTTGGAGCCTGTGCTCCTCAAGTGTCCCCACCAAGCCTCAAGGGACAGAAATCCACTGAGTCCTGAGCAAGGACTGACAGGCCCCTTCCACCATCCTCTGTGTCACACACAGAGTGTCAGCCACGATTTGCATTTCATGAACAGGCTAATTAATTGCACACCAAGCTGACAAACTGAGCTGTGGAGAAAAAAAAATACACTCAGCTGCCTTTAGTGGGAGCGGAAGAAGTGTTCAGAATGCAGAGTTCACGTTTCAGAGTTCCACTTGCATGTCCACATAGAGAGCAACAGAGACCAGCAAATGAAGAACCCACTAGCGAGCCAGCAGTGTGGACACAGCCACTGCAAGCAAATGTCATGATGCCTCCCACCTGGTCTTTTTGTCTTGCACCAAACCCACGCAGTAGGTTTGTGAGCTGTGTGCATTTAATAAATGAGGACACCGAGGCTCGGAGATGTGAAGTGATTTACCCTAGGATATTCAGCTTCCAAAACAGAAAGAGTAAGATGCAACCCTGGCTCTGCAGCTCCAAAGCTCGGGTTCTTCCCACTCTACCACACTGCCTCTAGTGGGAAAGACAGGAAGGCAAACATGGCACGGCCCAACATAACCCAGAGGGTGATGGACAAAAGGAGCTCTCCAGCATTGTGTGATTTTTTTTTCTTCCTCTCTCTAAAGTGGTACCGGCAGGTTAATCAGAAGGAAAGTCAATATTATGACTGCTTGTTTTTATACTTCTGCCTGACAGTCCAGATAAAAGGCTTTATTTCTGAGTATCTTTGAGAACACAAAGCCTCGGAGCTCTGAAGCATTGAGTCAATAAGCACTTCTAATTAAATGGTTTAATAGGCAATCCTTACCTAGTTAGATTCATGAAAAATTTACATATGCAATCCATGCCCAGCCCCCACTATGCTCAGCACATCATGTTTTCTCCAGGAGTGAATGGACTGGACTTCTCCCTAGCACAGCATTCTGTCTATATTTGTAGCCACCCTAACGTCTTCCTCTCTAATCGCATCCCTCCAAAGTCCAGTATCTTCAACTGGCTTCCACACCGCTTTCTCCAGTTCTTTGTCCCCCCAATACTTCCTCACTTCCCTGTAGGTTCAACGTCTCTCTCCCCTGACAGAAGGAAACTCAACCCATAAACATGCTAATGTCTCTTCTATTTAAAAATAAGAAAGAAAGCAAACAGAAACAAAATAAAACCCTCTTGACTTTGCATCACTCTTTTTCTATCGGTTCTGTCTTCCCATTTTCCTCAGTTTTCTGGCAGGTTTTGTCTTTATTTGTTGTATTCAATTTCTCACTTTTAATTCACTCCACAGCTGCTATGTTGTGACCTATGGCTCTTCAAAAAAATACCTTGATTTATCGTAGGACTTTGTTTTGTACTCATTCAGTCATTTTATATATATATACATATATATGTATATATCACAAAATGCAAAATTCGTTGGCAAATCTTAAATCCACGATTCCAAATGCACAGGATATCTTTAGATCCTGACTTTTGCTGGTACTTTTAGCTGCACGCGATACTGCTGACACTTGCCTTCTATGACACTTTTGCTTGCTCCTTCTTTATTGGAGTATAATTGCTTTACGATGTTGTGCCAGTTTCTGCTGCACAACAAAGTGAATCAGCTGTATTTATACATATATCCCTGTATCCGCCTTCCTCTTGAGCCTTGCTGCCACCCTCCCTATCTCACCCCTCTAGGTCATCACCAAGCATCAAGTTGATCTCCCCATGCTATTCTTGTTCCTTTTTTTCACTCAAACCGTCACTTCCCGGTCACCTTTGGGAGTGCTGTGCATCCTGCCTCATTTATATATGGGTTTCCCAGAGTGATGTCTTCAGGCCAATAGTTTCTTCTCTACACACTATCCTGGAACAGTCTCCTTAGTCCTAATGATATGAACAATTACTTGTAGGCTGATGACATGCTAACATTTAGCTTTGGCCTACATCTTTTTCCAAAGCTTCAGAATCATTTAGTCAATCACCTACTACAATTACAACGTTGATGCCTCACAAACACATCCAAGTCAATACGTATCAAATTGAGTTTTACACCATCCCCCTGCATGGATTCTCCTCCTTCGTCGGATACACAGATTTCAGTGTGTATTGTACTCAACACTAAAAACTAAAGGGTATCCCAGTCTCATCCCATCCCTCATCCATGTATTCACTCCCTGCCCACTACACACATGTTAAGGCAGTTCCAGCATCCTGTTTGTTCCAGCTCCTGCACATCTTCCAGATCTCTATCTACCCTGTTACTGCTGCTGGTAGAGACCAGATTCTCATTCTCAAACAAGAGTTCGTGAGTGCCTCTGTCTGTTGTCTCACTCTTTTTCACCACAGTGACATCAGTGCTGTTCATCCAAAACATAAAACCAACCATGAATCAGCCCTGCTGAAAATCCCTCACTGGCTGACTGTCACCCATGGGGTAAAGCCCTCACGGCTTCGTGTGGCACAGGGGCCTCCACAACTTGACTCCTGTATCCCCCTCCAGCCTCTGTCCCCCACTATTCCCTACATATACTTTATGCTCCAAGAAAAATAAATTGCTTAAAATTGCCTGTCTATGCCAAAGTTTCATATGTCTTCCTATTCTTCCTTTGCTTGAAATATTTATCTCCATTTTCTTTGCCTGGATAAGCCCTACTCAATAGTCCAGATTCAGATTTAGTATTGTTTCTTCCAAAAGCCACTTTCCAATCCCAAATCTAACTTAAGCGATGATTCTCTGTAGGTCCACAGGTATCTGTCACATTATTTTGAAATTTCTGTTTAGATGCCATCTTCCCATCTAGATCTTGAGTATTCTGACCATTCTCATCTGTGTTTATCTCCATTGCCTATCTCCGGGCCTTGCTTATGATAAGAACATGGTAACATTTTGCTGAAATGTCCATTATTGCTTTGGTCCTGAGGAATCTGTTCTTTTGTGTGTTTGTTGTTTAAAACCAAGTCTAATTCTGCAGTCTAACAGAACCAGATGGAAGAGTCACAACATTCCCCAAACTGCTTACCATTCATTTGATTACTTTTTTTTAGTATTTCATTTTTTTATTTTTATTTATTCATTTTTTAAAAATTTATTTATTTATTTATTTTATTGGCTGTGTTGGGTCTTTTTTGCTGTGCGCGGGCTTTCTTTTTAGTTGCGGTGAGTGGGGGCAACTCTTCGTTGTGGTGCACAGGCTCCTCATTGCCATGGCTTCTCTTGTTGCGGAGCACGAGCTCTAGGCAAGTGGGCTTCAGTAGTTGTAGCACGTGGGCTCAATAGTTGTGGTTCATGGGCTCTAAAGCGCTGGCTAAATAGTTGTGGCGCACGGGCTTAGTTGCTCCGCAGCATGTGGGATCTTCCTGGAGCAAGGATCGAACCCGTGTCCCCTGCATTGGCAGGGGGATTCTTAACCACTGTGCCACCTAGGAAGCCCTTGATTAATTTTAGAGTCATCAAACAAACCATGGATAGTTTGCTATGAGTTTCCTGTTTGGAATCTCTATTCTCTCTCTTCTTTAGGATTATTTTGAGATCCCCACAAAGATGCCTAAGGCATACTTCTCCAAAAGAAAACAAAACAACCACCGAACTCATCTATTATTAATGCTTTGAGAGAAAACAATGAACTTTATGGTGAGTAATAGGCTAAAATATTACAGAATGCTCTAATATTTGCTACTCTCCTTTTTCTTCATAGTTAAAGTAGCCAGTTTAGGAATCTCTAAAAATCCACATGGTGGCTACTTCTTTGTTGAAAGGTTCCCATTCAATGCCCAAACACATATAATATATACCCCTGAATTATTGTCTTAGTATTATTTTATACTAAATGATCAGTGATTATCTTTAGAGTATCAAATAATGAAAACTCACATTTGTATAATGACTAGAATTTTCCAAATAGTTTGCAAATACATTATCCCATTCTTTAAGAGAGTCCTTAAATAGATATCAATATACCTATTTTATAGCTGTAAAGATGTGAATCAATTGAGAATATTAAGCAAATGTGTTTTATTCCCTCCATTTAGTCATGTTTCTATGTGGTGTTTCTGCCATTATAATTTCTGAAAAAGTAATGGAATAAATGACACACTGGGAAGAAAGAGGCCAAGTTGTAGAATGGAGTCATGCAAAAGAGAAAGAACAAATGGAGAATGAGGCCATTCTTCTTGGCCCTAAGTGGTTCCTGAGATGAAAATTGAGATAAAGTCCAGAGGCTGATGGAGAGATGAGGTTGTCACAAGGTTGTTTAGCTCCATTTGAGATAAAATTCTAGTTACATATGTTGAGAGCAAAGTCAAAGGCAGAGAGGCTTTTAACATTGACTGTTTGGGACTCAGAGAGAGACTTGTCTCTCAGATTGTTCCCTAACCTATCGAGGAGCTACATGAAGGATGCTCAGATGCAGATTAAATAGGCTTCAATGCCATAACTGCAGAGGTCTGCAGTTTCAGCCAGGTTAAGGTGGGGCTGGGCTGGCAGAGAAGACTATCAGAGCCAAGAAAGAAAATGTTGTGGACTCACTAGCCACAGACCTCAGCTGCTGACACCTGCTGAGCAAGTCGTAACCAGGCATGCAAGCAACACCTCTGGGAAGATCCAAGAAGTCACCAAGCAGAACAAGAACATAGGAATATGTGGAAGGGCTCCCTTCTACCCTCCACTATAAGATCACCTCTATCCCTTCTCCCAGATGCCTAGAAGCTGTCCTAGAGAAGAACAGGGCAAGGACAAGGGAAATCTGAAATGGAGACAGTTACTTAAAAGAGGGTACTATTGGACTTCTGGATTCAGTTCTGACATGAAAAGAACTGGGAAGAAGTTATTCCCATCCCTACAACAACAACAATAACAACAAGATGCTGAGCAAACTAAAAATCAATGATTTTTCTTGGCTCCAAGAGAGAGCTGACATCACAGGGCAAATCACTACCCTGAAATGAGAGGCAGGTAAATACAGGGAAACACAATCAAGATCTGCTTCTCTGAAGCAGAAGCTGCTGGAGCCATAACTGTAGAAATACTTAAATGGTAATTTAAACAAATTACTGGAGGCTGATTGTAGGCTAGTTTGAAAATGATAAACTTCTGGCACCACAGTTGTGGAGGGTACCCACACTTGTGTGAGGTTTATACTGACAAACTGGATGCTTATGGTGAATAGCCAAGAAAAATCACCTCTTGTATCTTGAAGGGGGAGGTAAAAGTAGTCACTTTTAAATAATCTCAATGAATCTTCATAATTAAGATCTACTTTTCAGGTAAAAAGATCTTATCAGAGACTTACTTCTCCTAGGAAACATAAGGACAATTACACAATTCTAGCCATCTCTAGGCTTTCTGTCTCACCCAAGGATTCTTAGCTTTCTTACAGCTAAGAAACACTGTGAAAGTTATATTCCAGGGACTCAGGTCCACTAAAAGAATGAGATTTAATTATAATATTAGAGAAGGCTTCCTCTCCCTGACTCCTTACCCCTAGGTCAACAAGGCTTTAGTATAACAACAGTGGAAGAGTGCTGAAGTATTTAAGGCATACATTTTATTTAAGAAGGAGTTCTAGGGAAACCCAAAAATAACAGGGAAGAAGAAGACAAGGATACTAGAGGAATCTTAAGCCTGTAGTACCTACAGATATAGAAAACACTAAACACAGCCTCACTCCTAGCCAGATTAACACAAACCGTCACACTAAATGCCTTTTTCTCTTTTTTTTAAATCATATTTCCTAATACCTGAAACTGAATCAACAATTTAGAACCTTCTGAAAAGTAAAGTACCAAGCCCACAAGATTTCAATGGTAAATTTTACCAGTCATTTAAGGGAGATATGATTCCAAATCTCTATGATATCTTTCAGAAAATAGAAGCAGAGGGAATACTTCATAACTCATTTCAAGATTCCAGCATCATCCTAAAACCAAAATCAGTTAAATAGAATATAAGAAAAAGCTACAGACCAATATCTCTCATGAATACAGATGAAAAATTCCTTAACAAAATGTTAGTGAGCTTAATCCAACAATATAAAAAACTATATGTAATAGTCAAATGAGGTTTATTCTAGGCATACAAGTCTGATTCATCATTCAAAAATCACACATCATTCAAAAATCCACAAAAGCATACACTCATATCAATTGATGCAGAAAAAGCATCTGTCAAAATTCAGCAACCATTCATGAGAAAAACTCTCAGCAAACTAGGAATAGGGTAGAACTTACCCAAAATGATAAAGAACTACAAAAAAAAAAAAAAAAAAAACCCTACAACTAACATCATACTTAGGACACAAGGTTGCCACTAAAAGATATCTGCTTCTTTATATACATTCAATAAACAACCAGAATTTAGAATTTAAAACACAGTACCATTCAAAATAGAATGAAAAAAAACCACAATACTTAGGTACAAATCTAACAAAACATGAATAGGAGTTATGTGCAGAAAATGATGAAACTGATTTTAAAAATCAAATAATATTTGAATAAATGGAGAGAGATCCCATGTTCATCGACTGGCAGTTTTAATCATATTGTCAGTTCTTCTCAACCTGATTTATAGATTTAACACAAGCTCAATCATGATCCTAGATTGCTATTTTGTAGCTATTTATAAACTAGTTCTAAAGTTTATATGGAAAGGCAAAAGATCCAGAAGAGCCAATGCATCACTGAGGGAAAAGAACTAAGTCATAGACCAATACTAAAACTGCAGTAATCAAGTCAGCATGGGGTTCATGAAAGAATAGACATATTGATCAATGGAACATAATAAAGAGCCCAGAAACAGACTTACACAAACATAGTCAACTGATCTTTAGCAAAGGAGCAAGAGAATGTAGAGAAAGGAGACTTTTTTCAACAAATGATGCTGGAATCATATGTTCATGTGCAAAAAGTAAAACTAGACATAGACCTTATACCTTTCACAGAAAAAAAATAAAATCAATCAAATACCTAAGTGCAAAAGGCAAAACTATGAAAGATCTTAAAGAAACATAGAAGAATATCTACATGACCTTTAGTTTGCAGATGAATTTTCATGTACAGCACTAAAGCAATGATTAATGAAAGGAAAAAAGTTAGGTTGATTAAAATTAAAAACTTCTACTCCACAGAAAACATTGTAAGAGAATTAAAGCAGCCATGGTTTTTGAGAAAATATCTTCAAAACAGATTTGATAATGTACATGTACTAAAAATATACAAACAACTCTTCAACCTCAATAATAAACAACTCAGTTAACAAATGGACAAATGATCTGAACATATACATAAGAGAAATTACTACAGAGGAAGATTCTATAAAATACCTTACCCGTACTTCTCAAACTAGAAAGGTCCAGGAAACTGTCACAGCCAACAGGAGCCTAAGATGACATATTGACTAAATGTAATGTTTTATCCTAGATGGGATCCTGGAACAGAAAAAGACATTAGGTAAAACTAAAAAAATATGAATAAACTAGGGACTTTAGTTAATAATCACATATTGATATTGTTTTATTAATTGTAATAAATACACCATAGTAATGTAAGAAGTTAATATTAGGCAAAACTGAACACAGGTATATGCAAACTCTACTGTCTCCTCAATTTTTATGTAAAACTATTCTAAAAAATCAAGTCAATTATTTTTTTTAAAAAAACAGGGCATTACTTAAATAAATAAATAATTGGATCAGACCGAGGTTACCAGATTTGATTAAATTTAATTTCTAAATTTCCCTCATGCTGTCCTCAGCTAGAATGTAAAGATGATAAATTTTCTTTGCACTCCTGAATGTACTGTGTGTAAATTAGGCAAAGAAATTAACAGTCAGAGAATAAAAATCACATAGCTGCTGATGGCAGAACTGCGATTCAAATCCCAGATTTCAGACCCTAGAGTCCAAGTTATTTCCCCTTTACATATAAAAAGCGATCTGGGAAATAGTCAGTGGGAAGTTGTTGTATAACAAAGGGAGTCCAACTCAAGGATGGAAGATGCCTTAGAGGACTGGGGCGTGGAGGGTGGGGGGGACTCGAGGCGGGGGGGAGTCAAGGAAGGGAGGGAATACGGGGATATGTGTATAAAAACAGATTATTGAACCTGGTGTACCCCCCCCCCCAAAAAAAAAAAAAGCGATCTGGGAAGTAAACCAAACATAAAACATACGCTTTTCTTTCAAACAAACTACATTATGCTTATGAAAAAAAAAATAGTAAAATTCAGATAGTCTGAGAAAGCCAGGAGGATGGTGCAGAGAGCCAGAGTATAGACACAGAACATGTAAGATATATACTGAAGATAAAAAGTCAAATTCATGTCTGTATGGTTCAAAGAACCATACTTAGGAATGAAACAAGAACAAAGTGAATTCAATCATTCACATCAAAAGAATCTTCCTTGCTGTGTTTTTATGAGCTTTGTCTGAGGTCTTCTGGTTTCTGTGGATCAAAATCTTAAAAGCCTCACCTGTAATCTAATTTGTTACGGTTTTTTACTATTTTATAATCTAAAGGATGAGAAAAATGTAATTAGTTCACTTTACAACATTCCAGATTTTAGCACTGCAGCAGTTAATTACCCAATATCTGAAATATCCTCTTCTTTTCAAATTCTGACCATCAGCACTTACTTCCACAGCATGATTTGGAAAAGCAGAGAAGACAAAATTTTAATTGTTAAACTGTGTATTATTATTTATTAAGGCAAGTGTTACACAAATAGCCAAAATCTCGTTTAGTGATGTTCTGAGCAAATTCAAAAGACAGCTGGAGAATATTATGAATATAACAATAATTCTATGAACAAAGTTCAGTAAAGTTAACTCCATGTTAAACTTGTAATATATGAGTCCATGTATATTTAAACAAAGATGATACAAGATATTTAGAATAGCACATACTTGTTCAATGATGGAAATTTCTTTTCAAGAAATATATACTTCTGGTTTCTACAAGAAAAGATAAATGACATAACTCTAGTTGACTCAGCATAAGACCTGATTACAAGTTGGAAAATAAAATAAAGCTAAGAAACTTCACTTTTAACCAGCAGGGCACATTTACTTTTCAAGTGAGTTGTTCTTCAATGAAAAGGCTAATAAAAATAATATTAAGTACATGAAAACTCATGGAGTGGATTTTAATTTATCAGAAACTTACTTTTCTCCCTGTACTCAAACAGGCTATGTGGTGAACAGCCAAATAAATTAAAAAGGGAAAATGGAAGAGACAGAGCCCTGGAGCTGAAACTAAATTGAAAAAGGAAAGGAAAGGAAAAAAATCATCTGCCAATGGGTAAAATTGTGAAATGAGCTCATTTCATATGTTTGGAAAGTCTCAGCCTGTGTATTTTCCCCAAAAATCCAACAAACCATCCTCCTCAATGTAAGCTTACCTGTCAGAGGTATTGCTATTATGGCTTTCCCTGTCTACTTTTCTCCAGGAATTACTAACTTCTAAAGGGATTATTAGAATCACACTACATGTCTGGATATAATAAAAGCAGATGACAATCACATACTCTAAGTCTCTAGACTGTGTATCAGAATCACCTGAGTTGTCTATTGCATATACAAATGCTTGAGTTCTATTGCTGATATACCAGTTCTGATGGCTGAGACCCAGAATCTACCCTTTCAACGAGCATCCAAATTGATTGTTGCCACATTAACACTTAAGGACTTTGCTTCAAGCTAATATAATTGATAACAGTATAAGATATATAACTACCAAATAGGAACTAAAAGTGGAAACAAATAAGATATAAAGTTTTAATGAGCTAACACTTGGATTTGTTTGTTTACAAAGTTAGATGAGAATACGTCTAAGAATATCACAATATAAATTAAGTAATAGTAATATGGATCAAATCCTAGATGGATTTCAGTACTGGTTGAAAACAGTTTGTGGTTGAAAATAGTCCTTTTATCCGCTTCTTTCTTATCTTTCTTAAGAAAAAGTGAGCCAATCTCACATTTGAGCTAACTTTGAGATCAGAAAAATATAAAAGCTCCATATCTATGTTATAGAACTGATTGCTGAGCTTTTATTCTTATCCCAAGTCACTCTTCAAGCTTTCTCTTTCGGAATGATAATTATACAGAGGAGAATAGAGCAGGTAAGGAGAAGAGAGAGAGGTGATTGGGCAAGGCTACTGTCTGCAGGTTGTCAGCAAGTAATCAATCTTATAAAGATAAAGAAACAAACACTTTAATTGGTCTTTATTTCCTGTGTTGTTTACTCAACATTGGTAGTTTCATCAGTAATATAAATGTATATCAACTGTTACTGTCCTGAAACTGATAAATTTTGAGTAATTGGTTTTCAAATAGTTCAGAAACATAAGTTAAACAAAAATGCTATCACTTTACATATCCTTAATTTAATAATATAAATCATTTATGTGTCTAAATTGGTCATAAGAAGGCAATCAAAAGCTTACCACTTTTAGGTTTGTAAGGAGCTAATTCTCCAAGAAGACAGAAATTAAAAAAACAAAAAAGCAAAAAAACACAGGTCTTCATATGTCTTTGCGGCTGCAGCTATTTGAAGTCAAAAATCTGTCAGGAATAAGCCAAACCAAAAGGGTGCTTTAAAGACAAGAATCCTGGGATGTGCACAGGAGCGCACGCATGCACACGCACGCACACACACACACACACACTTGAGTGAAAATCATGCCTATCCCCCTAAGCTTAAAAAGACAGCCTGGACCAAAAAAGATCTGTGCAGAAATGAAAGACTCTGTAATGCAAATCTTTACAACTGACCAATCCACGCTCTACCCTCCAAAACTTCCAAAGCCACTTCCCTATTTTAGAATTAATGACCCATAGGCATCAGTCACAAGTATGATTTTCACAATTACTGAACGGCTTTTCAGTCTGCCCTGTTCAGAGCAACCATTGTCAGACATCGTGGTTCAATTAGAATTTGAAATGTGCCATTATTCCTTACAAATGCTTTTCTACTCATTTTCCTTTAGCTCCTAAATTACTTTTTGACATTGCCCTTTTTATAAGCTTGATTTAGTACTGGCTTCAACTTTGTGAGTTAACTTTCACTCAAAAGATGGCTCTATTTTATTTTTGTTGACCTGGTTCTATCTGGACCCCAAATTGCCTGGCTTTGTGTGGAGGCATCTCAGCCTTCCTCCTTTCTTACATTCATGTATTTTTGGGGAAAATCAACTCTTTCACAGCCCTGAAGACAGCTTAAAGTTTCTTTTCTCTCTTCCTACCAAAAGAAATATAAGAAGGGGTCATTAGACAAACACTTATTATATTTTCCTTCATTTCATAATAAATATTTTATAGGGTTTTTCCCAAAATTACATTTATTGAGGGAGACCTCGAAAAAGATGGTGGAGGAGTAGGATGTGGAGATCACGTTCCTCCCCATGAATACATCAAAAATACATCTACTTGTGGACTGGCTCCTGCAGAACACCTTCTGAATGCTGGCAGGAGACCTCAGACCGCCAAAAAGGTAAGAGAATTTCCACATAATTGGGCAGCACAAAGGAAAGAAGGGAAAAAGAGAGACAAAGGAATCCTGAGGAGACCGGCCCCTCTGGGAGGGACCTATGAGGGGGGAAGGCTCCCACACACTGGGGAGCCCCCTTACTGCAGGGAAGGAGGGGGGAGCCTCAGAGCCCCCAGAAGAGAGAGCAACAGCAGGTCTGCGGAGGGCAGAGCAGAGAGATCTCCGCACAGAGGATTCAGGCAGCACTCCCCAGCCAGAGAAGCTAATCTGCTCACCCACGGTGGTGGTGGGGGCTGGGCACTGAGGCTTGGGCTTTGGAGAACAGACACCAGGGAGAGAGCTGGGGCTGGCTGCATGAGAACAGTGTGGGTGGCAGATGCACCAGCAAGCTAGGAGGGAATTTGGGGAAAATCCTGAACCAGATGGAGAGGCAGGGGACTTTTGTTTCAGAGTGCCTGGGAGGAACTTCCCTCTCCGTGAACTCACAGGCTGTGAAGCTGCACAACCCGTGGCTGCTGAATCAAAAACCCCACAGGCCGCCCCGTGCCCCTACCCGGCTGTGCTGCCGGGCCCCGCTGACCACCTGCCTGCATGCTGCTCCACTCCTGTGTCCCGCCATGTGCTGCTGGGCCCTGCTGCCTGCCCATCCACTGCTGCCAAGGGTCCTGTGTGTAAGGCAAGTCATTGGCCACCCCCTTCTGGCAGCAGGTGAAGCCCACCAACACCAAGGGCCCCATGTTCAGGACCAGTTTCCCTGGGAGAATGCACTGCACACCTCAGGCTCACGCTGATCTCTTCTGCTACAAGCACTCCCACAGATTTCAATTAGACTGCTATATCCCTCCCTTCCCTCACCTGAAGTTGCAAGTGAGCCCCCAATCACCCTCTTTCGCCCCCTCTTGCCTGGGCAGGGAACTGACTCCTGAGAACAACCCACATGCAAAGAAGCAACCAAAACCAAAACTGATCCCTGAGGACTGCAGGACCAAAGAGGAGAAAGGGAAACACCTGCAGGAGAAGCAGATTTAATACCCATGATAGGCTTGATAGACCCTGCATATGTGGATCACCTGAGTAGATGAGTATTTCTGCAATAGAGACTGTAGACATAGGGGGCAACTGGGGACTGTGGGGACAAATATACAGAGGACTAATACCAGATCACAATCTGAGTTGTTTACAGTCCTTTCCATAGCAGGTGCATAGCCCTACCTAAAAGTATTGGAGGACTTCTTGGTATGTTTGTCTTGTTTCTGGTCTTAGGTATTTGTTAGTTTAATCTTTATGGTATATATTTGTATGTGGATTGGCTTGTAACTGGTGTGAATACTCCCTTCTTTCTTTTCTTTGCTCTCTCTTTCTCTCTTCTCTTTGGTTTCTTTTCCTCTTCTCTTTTTGCAAGTGAAAGTGTGCACATCTCCTTGTGTGATTTTGACTGATTAGAGTTGCTTTTACTACCAGTCTTGGGGATCTGTGTATCCTTTCCCCTTCATCCCTTTTTTCTCCCTTTTTTTTCTTTGCTCTCCTTCTACCTCCTTTTTCTCTGTGCTGTGCATCTTCCAGGGTGTTGGTGCCCAAGCCGGGGGTCAAACCTGGACCTCTGAGACAGCAGAGCAGAGTCCAGGACATTGGACCACCAGAGGACTCCTGATCCCATGGAATATTAATTAGCAAGTGTTCCCCCAGAGTTCTCATTCTCAACATCAAGCTCCAGATCCAACCAAAGGCCAGCAAGCTCCAGTGCTTGATACCTCAGGCCAAACAGAACAGAGACAAGAGGAATTACTACAAGGCAGCATAGGGAAAGGAGAAAGCAAATACTATAAATCAGACAAAATGAGAAAAGAAAGAAACACCTTGCAGGCAAAGGAGCAAGATAAAAACCCACAAGACCAAATAAATGAAGAGGAAACTGGCAAATTGCCTGAAAAAGAATTCAGAGTAATGATAGTAAAGATGATCCAAAATCTCAAAAACAAAATAGAGAAAATACAAGAAACATTTCATAAGGACCTGGAAGGACTAAAGAGCAAACAAGCAGTAATGAACAACACAGTAACTGAAATTAAAAATACTCTAGATGGTATAAATAGCAGAATAACTGATGCAGAAGAACGAGTAAGTGAGTTGGAAGATAGAATGGGGGAAATAACTGCCACAGAGCAGGAAAAAGAAAAAAGAATAAAAAGAATGGAAGACAGTCTCAGAGACCTCAGGGATAACATCAAGTGTACTAACATTCTAATTGTAGGCATCCCAGAAGAAGAAGAGAGAAAGAAAGGGTCTGAGAAAATATTTGAGGAGATTATGGTGGAAAACTTACCCCGCATAGGAAAGGAAATAGTAAACCAAGTCCAAGAAGTAGGGAGAGTCCCACACAGAATAAATCCAAGGAGAAACACCCTGAGGCACATATTAATCAAACTAACAAAAATTAAACACGAAGAAAAAATATTAAAAGCAGCAAGAGAAAACAACAAATAACATATAAGGGAAAACCCATAAGGATAACAGCTGATCTCTCTGCAGAAACTCTGCAGGCCAGAAGTGAGTAGCAGGAGATTAAAGTCTTGAAAGAGAAAAACCTAGAGCCAAGAATACTCTACGCAACAAGAATCTCATTCAGATTCAATGGAGAAATCAAAAGTTTACAGACAAGCAAAAGTTAAGAGAATTTAACATCACCAAATCAGCCTTACAACAACTGCTAAAGGATCTCCTGTAGGCAGTAAACACAAGAGAAGGAAAAGACCTACAAATCACAGCCAAAAAAAATAAGAAAATGGTAACAGGAACATACATGTCAATAATTACCTGAAATGTAAATGGATTAAATGCTCCAACCAAAAAATACAGACTGGCTGAATTCATACAAAAACAAGACCCTTATATATGCTCTCTACAAGAAACCCACTTCAGACCTAGGGACACATACAGACTGAAAGTAAAGGGATGGAAAAAGATATTCCATGCAAGTGGAAGTCATAAGAATGCTGGAATAGCAATACTCACATCAGACAAATCAGACCTTAAAGTAAAGACTATTACAAAAGACAAGGAAGGACACTACATAATGATCAAGGGATCAATCCAAGAAGAAGATATAACAATTGTAAATATCTATGCACCCAACAGAGGAGCACCTCAATACATAAGGCAAATGCTAACAGCCATAAAAGGGGAAATTGAGAGTAACACAATAATAGTAGGAGACTTTAACACCCCACTTACACCAATGAACAGATCATACAAACAGAAAATAAATAAGGAAACATAAGCTTTAATTGAGACATTACACCATCTTGACTTAATTGATACTTATAGGACATTCTATCCCAAAACTACAGAATACACATTCTTCTCAAGTGCACATGGAACATTCTCCAGGGTAGATCACATCTTGGGGCACAAATCAAGCCTTAGTAAATTCAAGAAAATTGAAATTGTATCAAGCATCTTCTCTGACCACAATGCCATGAGATTAGATATCAATTACAGGAAAAAAAAACTGTAAAAAAATACAAACACATGGAGGCTAAACAATACGCTATTAAACAACCAAGAAGTCACTGCAGAAATCAAAGAGGAAATCCAAAAATACCTAGAAACAAATGACAATGAAAACACAATGACCCAAAACCTATGGGATGCAACAAAAGCAGTTCTAAGAGAGACGTTTACAGCAATACAATCCTACCTCGAGGAACAAGAAAAATTTCGAATAAACAACTTAACCTTACACCTAAAACAATTAGAAAAAGAAGAACAGAAAAACCCCAAAGTGAAAAGAAGGAAAGAAATCATAAAGATCAAATCAGGAATAAATGAAAAAGAAATAAAGGAAACAATAGCAAAGATCAATGAAACTAAAAGCTGGTTCTTTGAGAAGATAAATAAAATTGATAAATCATTAGCCAGACTCATCAGGAAAAAAATGGAGGAGATGCAAATCAACAGAATAAGAAAGGAAAAAGGAGAAGCGACAACCAACACTGCAGAAATACAAAAGCAACTATATGCCAATAAATTGGATAACCTGGACAAAATGGATAAATTCTTAGAAAAGTACAATCTTCCAAGACTGAACCAGGAAGAAATAGAAAATATGAACAGATCAATCACAAGCACTGAAACTGAGACAGTGCTTAAAAATCTCCCAACAAACAAAAGCCCAGGGCCAGATGGATTCACAGGTGAATTCTATCAAACATTTAGAGAAGAGCTAACACCTATCCTTCTCAAACTCTTCCAAAATATAGCAGAAGTAGGAACACTCCCAAACTCATTCTATGAGGCCACCATCACCCTGATACCAAAACCAGACAAAGATGCCACAAAAAAGAGAATTACAGGCCAATATCACTGATGAATATAGTGCAAAAATCCTCAATAAAATATGAGCAAAGAAAATCAAACAGCACATTAAAAAGATCATACACCATGATCAAGTGGGGTTTATCCCTGGAATGCAAGGATTCTTCAATATATGCAAATCAATCAATGTGATACATCATATCAACAAGTTGAAGGATAAAAACCATATGACCATCTCAACAGATGCAGAAAAAGCTTTTGACAAAATTCAACATCCATTTATGGTAAAAACTCTCCAGAAAGTGGGCATAGAGGGAAACTACCTCAACATGATAAAAGCCATATATGACAAACCAACAGCCAAGGTCATTTTCAATGGTGAAAAACTGAAAGCATTCCCTCTAAGGACAGGAATAAGACAAAGGTGCCCACTCTCACAACTATTATTCAACATATTTTAGAAGTGTTAGCCACAACAATCAGAGAAAAAAAAACAAATAAAAGGAACCAAATTGGAAAAGATGTAAAATTGTCACTCTTTGCAGATGACATGGTATTATACACAGAAAACCGTAAAGATGTTTCCATAAAACTGTTAGCACTAATCAATGAATTTAGTAGGGTAGCAGGATACAAAGTTAATGCACAGAAATCTCTAGCATTCTTATACAACAACGAAAGACCAGAAAGTGAAATTAAGGAAACAATCCAATTTAGCATTGCAGCAAAAAGAATAAAATACCTAGGAATAAACCTGCCTAAGGAGGCAAAAGACCTGTATGCAGAAAACTATAAGACACTGATGAAAGAAATCAAAGACAACACAAACAGATGGAGGGACATACCATGTTCTTGGATTAGAAGAATAAACATTGTGAAGATGACTATACTACCCAAAGCAATTTACAGATTCAATGCAACCCCTATCAAATTACCAATGGCATTTCTCACAGAACGAGAATAAGAAATTTTACGATTTCTGTGGAAACACAAAAGAACTCAAATAGCTAAAGCAATCTTGAGAATGAAAGACAGAGCTGGTGGAATCAGGCTTCCTGACTTCAGGCTATACTACAAGGCTACAGTGACCAACACAGTATGGTAATGGCACAAAAAAAAGAAATATAGATCAATGGAACAGAATAGAAAGCCCAGAGATAAACCCACGCACATATGGGCACTTTATCTTTGACAAAGGAGGCAAGAATATACAATGGAGAAAAAATAGCCTCTTCAATAAGTGAAGCTGGGAAAAATGAACAGCCTCATGTAAAAGAATGAAATTAGAACACTTTGTAACACCATACACAAAAATGCACTCAAAAGAGATTAAAGAGCTAAATGTAAGGTCAGACACTATAAAACTCTTTGAGGAAAACATAGAGAGAACACTCTATGACATAAATCAAAGCAAGATGCTTTTTGATCCACCTCCTAGAATAATGGAAATAAACTAAAAAATAAACAAACGGGACCTAATGAAACTTAAAAGCTTTTACATAGCAAAAGAAACCATAAACAAGACAAGAAGACAACCCCCAGAATGGGAGAAAATACTTGCCAACAAAGCAACTGACAAAGGATTAATCTCCAAAATACACAAGCAGCTCACATAGCTCAATATCGAAAAAGCAAGCAACCCAATCCAAAAATGGCCAGAAGACGTAAATAGACATTTCTCCAAAGAAGACATACAGATGGCTAACAAACACATGAAAAGATGCTCAACATCACTAATCATTAGAGAAATGCAAATCAAAGCCACAATGAGGTATCACCTCTCACTGGTCAGAATGGCCATCATCAAAAAATCTAGAAACAATACATGCTGGAGAGGGTGTGGAGAAAAGGGAACCATCCTGCACTGTTGGTGGGAATGTAAGTTGGTACAACCACTATGGAAAACAGTACGGAGGTTCCTTAAAAAACTAACAATAGAACTACCATATGACCCAACAATCCCACTAGTGGGCATATACCCTGAGAAAACCATAATTCAAAAAGAAACATGTACCACAATGTTCATTGCAGCACTATTTACAATAGCTAGGACATGGAAGCAACCTAAATGTCCATCAACAGATGAATGGATAAAGAAGATGTAGCACATATATACAATGGAATATTACACAGCCATAAAAAGGAATGAAATTGAATTATCTGTAGTGAGGTGGATGGACCTAGAGTCTGTCATACAGAGTGAAGTAAGCCAGAAAGAGAAAAACAAATACCATATGCTAACACATGTATATGCAATGTAAAAAAAAATGGTACTGATGAACCCAGTGACAGGGCAAGAATAAAGATGCAGATATAAAGAACGGACTGGAGGACATGGTGGTGTTGGGGGTGAAGGGGAAGCTGGGATGAAGTGAGAGAGTAGCATTGACATCTATACACTACCAAATGTAAAATAGATAGCTAGTGGGAAGCTGCTGTATAACACAACAGCAGCATGATGATGGGCGATGACTTAGAGGGGTGGGATAGGGAGGGTGGGAGGGAGCTGTTGGAGGGAGGGGATATGGGGATATATGTATAAATACAGCTGATTCACTTTGTTGTACAGCAAAAACTGGCACAACAGTGTAAAGCAATCATATTCCAGTAAAGAGCGTTAGAAGGGAAAAAAATTACATTTATTGTGATGTACATTCACTGTAACAATTTAAAAGTAGAGAGGGGAGAAAGTCGTTCTCTCCTTTTATCCACCCACATCATGTAAGCAATGATATTTTGGTGTTTATCTCTCCATTCTTCTCCCAAGGCTTTTGCAAATCTATGTAAACACTGATTTACACATTTGACCTTTATACTTCTCATTTGGTTTTCTACATATGGCTTGTTTTCTAAAATTTCTTTGTACTGAAACTGGAACTTGTTCAGGTATTGTTTTCTTATTTTTCCTTCATGCTTTTTTACATCTTTTCATTTACATCACGCTCTGGGGACCTTGCTTCAGCTCTTGGCAGGCCTGCCAGTCCCTGTTTTGTCTTGCTATGCCTTTATTGAACTGCAGATGGCTGCCCTCTGGAGATGTCCAAGTGTAATTTAGCCTCATTCTCAGCTTTTCTCTTCTCTGAGAGTTAAAAGTGACTGGATCCAATTCAGCGAGCAGGTGTTAATTGTGTCTGTGTGGCAACTGTCCCTTGCATGGAACTCATGGGATATTAGCTAAAGAAGGACTCTATCATAGCAAGAAAGAGATTCTGTAGTTTGTGGAACAAACAGGTTTCTTGGCATGTTACTTATGCGGATCCAAAACATCTTAGTGCTGATCTATTAAAAAAAAATTTTTATTACTTGATACGGTTTAATTAGTCACTTTCAGAGCAAGAAAATCACTGCTTCTTCCAGGTAGTCTGATTTTACCTACAAATGTTAGAGTAACTCTACTGGTCAATTAGCTAGGTGAATAAAATATGTAAAACAGAGTGGGTGGCCACTGGGTGGCAGCAGAAATTTGATAAATATACTGCATGAATACATTTTCCTATTATTTGATCTCTTACTGTTTAGCATACCAAAAGACATTTTTTCAACAAAATATCTTTTGATAGATAATATTGATTTAACTTATCTCTGTAATGTAAACTAGCATATTCAACTATGAGAAAAGAAAAATTCAAAACATTAAACCTTATGACCCATAATTCTGTGAACATAATGTGAAATTTTAACATTACTCAGGATAACTTTTTAGATAGACATAAGTTGTTTTCCTAATAATTAAGTTTCCATTACTTTTAATAGCTTTAAAAATCTACTAACAGAAGTTTTACACTTTCAAAGAAAAAATGTTGAAGAATTCAGACAAGAGAAAGAATAAAATTACTCAGAATCTCCAAACCTAAATTAACCGTTGATAGTCACTTACTATTATTCATTCTTTTCTTTTTCAACATATAGTTGGCTTTTTTCAGTAATAATAATGTCTTTTCTTACATAACACTTTAAACTGCTCTTTTTTTCATTTAGTATAATGTGAACCATTTCCCCATGTCATTCAATACCCTTTTGCAATATTATATTCAGTTATTCAATAATATTCCCTCATATGGCTAGAACAACTTATAACTAATTCCTTCTTGTTAAGCATTTGCCAATTATTTACCATTTTTTCTAATATTTACTCTTACAGACAACTGTTGCTAATTTCGAAGGATAGATAACTGATGGTTTTCACCTTCCAATGTGAAGTGGTAAATTAGTATTTCATACAGTGAGTGCTCCTGGTGCAATGCGTTTTTAGCTTTCTGATCAGAACTTTTGAACAAGATTACTTGGATTGGTTCTAAATCACAACTCCAGAGTTGAGGTCCAGACTTCTGCAGTCTTTAACAAGCTACCAGAGCTATTTAAATGCATACTGAAGTTTCAGAACCATTCACACTCTAAATAAAACTATATGATCAGAAGGCCTCAATAATACTGTTAAAGGAAATGCACAAACTTGGAAAAACATTTGCATTTCACTTGTTTCCATTTCTTCCTGTATTAAAGGGAAATAATGATAAATCCTAAGGTTAGGGTAATGTCCATAGAATACTAGTATTTATCAAGAATCTATGTCCAAGTAAAATGCAGTCTTTGGAGACACGTGGGGAAGAATATGCCTCTTTGAATACCAGAGGTCATGTATCTTGAGTGTAGCATGCAAAAAACATCACGCTAAGCAGTTTACATGTACTGTTCTCTCTCATAACAAACTTTCCAGGTTACATGGTTAAGCTCAGAGGTTCAGAAGGATTAGGCAAGTTAACCCAGGTTATACTGTTTGTCCACATCAAAATCTGAATTCAAAGAAGCCTTTCTGGCACTATGACCTATATTTATTCATCTCTAGGACCCTGTCAGGCTATACACAGAAAGGTGCACGTGTAGGTAGTTATATGAAGTGTCTTGCTGGGTGAGAAAGGGTCACTGCATGGTTATTGCCCTATCTCCTCTCCATGCTCTTTACAAATGGCAAAGGAATACTTCAGAGCTGATGACTGAGAGGCAAAAATTGTTAATTTGATTTTTTGTAAGCTTTTGCATTTTAGATGGTGCAGTCATCAATCACAGGTCAGAAAGTGGTGTATATATTGTTCAGAGGTTTTGAATAAAAAGTGTAATAAAATGCTCTACCAGACAAAAACATATCTATGCTGACAGTTTCTTTAAAATTTACATCTACTCTTAACCAGAATGGCGTTGCAACAGAGCAGCTAATTCTGGAGTAGTTCACGGACATTGACACATACCCAGGACTTCATGCTTTAAAAACGGCATGGCCTTTGGAGACAGAGGTCCTCTCCAGGTGACTTAATATGTTTGACTCTTACTTTCCTTCCTTGAAAATGGGGATCATACACTTTCTTAGCTCTTAGAGGTGGCTTTAGACCTAGCAAGGCACTAGATGATGTATGCTGTCCTTTTAATATCTTTCTTGGTGAAGAAATAAATAATCCAACCTTCTACTGGGAGTCTAATAACATGGGCAAAGGGAAAATAATTGATTTTAATTATTTACTGAGAAAGTTACACTTTCTTCTCAAGTTGGGGCTTTTGAAAGAGCTGACCCCATCAGTCATGCAAGAGCCTTGGTATGTGGAAGGCCTAGAAGTTCATTATTTTGCCTTGTGTGAGAGCTTCTCCTTCTTTGAAGGCTATTCAGAGAATTAGGATAATTATTTGTAAATTATCTACCACAGCACAGAGACCCAGGGCATGACATTTGCTTTTGCCTACACCCTGCAGGCTCTTCATCAGATACATGCCCACTTGGCACACTCCTGTACCCTCATGTTTTCTTCAGTTCTCTACTCAAATGTGGCCTTTATGTTAGCTCCGGAAACCACAACAATAGACCTTGGAATGGGTGGCTTAAATGACAAAAATTAATTTCTCACAGTTTGGGAGGCTGAGAAGTCCAAAATCAAGGTGTTGACTGATTTGGTTTCTGGGGAGACCTCTCTTCTTGTCCTGTGGATGCCTTCTTCTTGCTGTGTTCCTACATGGCAGAGAGAGAGAGAGAGAGAGAGAGAGAGAGGGGGAGAGAGAATGCCGTAATCTTCTCTCTTTTCTTTATTTATTTTTATTTATTTTATTTTTATTTATTGGCTGCCTTGGGTCTTTGTTGCTGCGATGAGTGGGGGGCTATTCTTCATTGTGATGCACAGGCTTCTCATTGCAGTGGCATCTCTTGTTGTGAAGCATGGGCTTTAGGCATGCAGGCTTCAGTAGTTGTGGCACTTGGGCTCAATAGTTGTGGCTCGCAGGCTCTAGAGCGCAGGGTCAGTGGTTGTGGCACACAGGCTTAGCTGCTCCTTGGCATGTGGGATCTTCCCGGACCAGGACTTGAACCCATGTCCCCTGCATTGGCAGGTGGACTCCTAACCACTGTGCCACCAGGGTATTCCTGCAATCTTTTCTTACAAGAACACTAATCCTATAGTATTGGGTCCCACCTTTATGATCTGATTAAACCCTTATGATCTCTTTATAGGCCCTGTCTCCAACTACAGTCACAATCAGGATTAGGGCTTCAACATATGAATCTGGGGGGACACAATTCAGTCCAAAGCACTTTCTCAGTGAGGCCTTCCTTGAGAACCCATCTATGTTTACCATAATACTCTTTATGCCCTAACTAGGCTTTATTTTCCTTCATAGCACTTTCCATTTTCAAACATACTCTATGTACTTTATGTTCAACTCTTTGCAACCTGTCTCCCCATACAAAAATAAAAGCTCAGGGATTTGGGGCTGTTTGTTCATTTTCGTACAACGGAGCCTGGCACAGAGGGAGCCAACAATATAAACACTGCTGTGCCCATGGATGGACTATTCTCTCTGATGCACGATGGAGCATGCTAGAGATATCAAAATGAAGGAAATACTACAACCTGCTCTTCAGTAGGTTTCAGCCCAGTGACATATATGGGGCTCGCTATAGATACATGAAGCTCTCAAACTATAAACTGTAATGCAGGAAATGACCAGAAGGAAAGTAGAAATCTGTATCGTGCCTGGTCCAGGGAGACATCTGCTTCTCACGCAGGAGCTGACCTCTTCGGATTTGCATAAATCTATTTGCTGAACTAGGGGTTAGGAAATCGGATTTCCCATTATTAAAGTTATCATTCATTCTTGGTAATATTTATATTTATATCAAATCTATGTGCTGAAGTATATTTTAAATATCCATCCTCACAGGCAAATTATACACAGAAATAGCCCCTGTGACAATATTTTAAGAAATGACCATGTGTAAGAACAGCCAACCGCACAGCCCAGTGTTTCCTTCCTGATAAATTAGTTTGATATTCGCTTAAAAAAAGAGGAATGATTTACTCAGTCTCAGCCAGAGAGCTTTTTAGTCAAGTCATCCTGAGTTTTATTAAGCTTGCAAAGGTATTTTTTAAAGCATCGCCTCATTCATTTGAATGTAAAACTATAGGAAAGATAATCTCTAATTTCATTTTCCTGCTAAAGTCTAAAGAATGTTATTGACATTGCTCTCTATTATTACAACAGTGAACCCAAAATGAAATGAGATGCTGATTTACCTTGTCTGGTGAATCATGCAGGGCACGAAACCACAATCCTGAAGCAAACCAGACCATCTGTGCTGTTTTCTCCAGATGAGCTGAATTTGGTGACAAATCATTCTCCACACAAAGGAGATCTGGTTTCTTTTCATTTTTCTATTTTAAGCGAGAAAGTGTAATTCTTCCAGTAGAAGACGCAGAAGAGTATTTTGCTTCTCATACTATATTGCCTAAATATTTTGACTCTGAACCTAGACAAAGTAGTCAATAAATGAAATTATGATTTCAAAGGGGATTTCTCTCTCTGAAACTTCGATTCTCTCATTATTCCTCCCATCCACACCCACGCTGTTCTGGGAAATAGGATGTTTCCTGGAAAGGTACATTTGAATGACATTTTATAAGAAAATTCCTTCTATCTTATGACAATGTTTCGAGGTACAATGCTGAAGCACAGAACACTAAAGAAAAAAAAAGAACTTTGGTAACTTTATATTTCTTGAAGAATCAAGTCATCAGTAAGAGCTTTTGTCTCCTATAATTCAATGCCCAGCATCACAATGTGGATCGATCAAATATTTGCTTACTGAATGCCAGATGAATCTTGGCACCAAAAGTGCCCCAGTTGTTAGAATCCACTTTCAAGTGTTGTGGGTCAGGGAGGAAGCTCTGCTTACCTTCGGTGAGATGACACACTCTCAAGTAAAAAGGGAAGTTAGTGCATCTCTTTTTGGAAACAGCAAAATGCAATTTTTCACACAATCTAACCTTACAAATTGTTACTTTGTCATGTCTTCAAATAATTGCTTATTAAATACTTAAGATATTAGCTTGCCAGAGGGCTTTAAGAAACATATTTATAAGTAAGAGGTGATAAAAGATGGCTTCCTCCTGGGGGAAGATGGTGAGTCAGACACTGAATAGGAGTGTGAATAATTCGAAGTCATGTCCTTACCGTGGTGGCATCACACCCAGGGGGGCAGAGGCCACTGTGGCTCCCAAATATTTTTCTCTGTATGGTGATGGCTTCTCACTGATGTTCCCAGTTCCCCAGCCTGGAGTGAATGGAGCAGCAGGACTCACTTAACCAGTCAAGATTTGCTTGGAAAAATATCGATACTAGTGATGTTTATCTCTAGCACTGTATGTCCTGGGGATACCTGTTGACTGCCTCTTCTGAGCTTTTTCATTTCCTCCAACGATCATTTTCATTTCCTCCAATGTTTCCGTCTTGTGATCACCTGCAAATCGGGCGCTTTTATTTCTCAGAAGCACTAGACGACACTCTGTGAGTTCCCTGACTTCAATCCAAACCTGCAACTTGCACGTGCAGGACATGCTCTTTGTTTTCTTATCAGAACCCTATTGAATAAAATGAATAGTCAGAAGCCATGTCATCTCCCTAAGGGAAAAAACAAACAAACAAACAAACAAACAAAAACAGCCCACATTGCAGTGAATCTCAGGGCACTGATTTTTTTTTTTTTTTGCTATAGTCTCTGTAATACAACCTAACCTTGTAATATAGGGATATGTATTACATTGATTTTTAGAAAGCATTAAAGAGTATCACCAACATTGGGTACCACAAACATTGTTTTAATATGCTGTTAACTTGTACAAAATCAATTGTGAATATTACCGATATCTAAACAAATTCCTTGAGTCATATGAGAAGGATCTGGGGACAGGGCTCTGAAATGTGTGAAGGACTGTACACCCTGCAGAGATCCTTAGTAGGGGGACTGATACTGATGAGCCTGTTCAAGGGAAACTCCTGGGATGCTGACAGGGAAGAGTGTGCCCTCCCTCCCTGTGGGACTGCCCTGAAGCTGTGTCAGATGTGGGCAGCGTAAGCCCGGCTGGAGGTTTCATTCTCCTCCAGCTGCAATCTTAAATGGCTTCGCCCACTCAAGTTACTTTCCCCACTGCACCTTGTACGTGTCTTGTTCACACTTTTGTCCTGATAAAATTACTGATCGTCTTTCCCACCAGCCTATAATTTTTTTAAAATTTTGGGACCCTCTGATTTTTCTCAGCATTCCCAGTACTTAGCAGTATGTTTAGCAGCCATTGTGTCTCACAGCAAATAAGAGGATGGGCTTCGGCCTCTGAGAAACCTTCTTTCATACTCCAGATCTTAGCTGTGTATTCCTTTCTTTAAACTCTCTAAGCCTCAGTTTGCTTGTTTGTTCCATGGATATAATAGCAGTGCTTCCCGTATAGGATTTTTCTCAGGATAAATGTGATAATTAACACCTACGAAATGCTTTGCGGCACTTGGTACATAGCATTTCACAAGTATTATGTATTATTATTTTTTAATAAAGACAATCTGCATCTTGGGAACCACTCTGGGAAACTGCCATATTTGGTGTGGTATATAGCTAAATCTCTAAAATTTGATTTATATGAAGAGAATTTATAAAATCTCCTTCGTTCAAATCATGAAGGCTAAAGACTTGGAAAGGATGTGTTTATTCCTGAGAGAATCACAAGTAGAAAACTGAGACTGCAGAGTGTGGTGTCTTTGATTACTCTCAGTTTTTTCCAAGGAGAGCTTTTTGGACAAAAGACAATTCCACAGAAGAACATTTCCAAGCTCATAAGTACAGAGAACATATTGTCAGGTGGTTGTCAGAGGTCGGGAGAGGGAGGTAGGTGAAGGGAGACAGATGGCACAAACTTCCAGTTATAAAATAAATGTCTTGGGCATGTAATGTGCAGCATGTGACCGTAGTTAAAACACTGAATTGCATAGTTTGAAGTTGCTAAAAGAGTAGATCTTCACAGTCCTCACCACAAGAAAAAAAAAAAATTGTAACTGTGTGTTATGATGTATATTAACTACACTAACTGTGATGATCATTTAAAAATATATTCAAATATCAAATCATTATGTTGTACAGCTGAAACTAATATAACATTACATACCAATTATTCCTCAAAAACAAAAACAAGAGAACCATTTCAATGTCAAAATATGAAAAAAAAAAGAAACTGCTACCAATCTCACAGTGTCCTTCTCTTGGTCAAAAGGCACCTGGTATGCGCTGGACTGGCCCTCTAACAGTAAGGAAATTACATATTTGAAGATTAGAGATAATGAATTATCCATAAAGTCCTACTCTAAATGTAGTTTTAAAAATGTTTTTGAATTACTGAATTTTTTCAAGATGCCAACTCATTTCCCATAGCTCTTTTCTCCCTGAAAATATAAAGATTATTTTACCAAAAAATAAAAATAAAATCAGACGAACCTATGTGGTACCAAAAAAAAAAAAAAAAGTCTACATAGAGCCCACATGTTAAAGGAAGAAGAGGTATAAAATGTGTCAGTGGCTTCCACTTAGAAGCCATCATGGAGAACTGTCCCCACTCAAGCCTTTCAATTCCTCATTATGAGATTTAAACTGACTGGCAAATGACTTTTATATTACAGTAAGAAATCATGTCTTTTTAAAACTTCTATATAAATGTACATGCATAAATGTTGCCACTTCTATATAGGAAAAGAATATCCAGGAGAAACACCTGTGGTTCCTACAGTCATTGAGGCCAACCACACTCTCCCATCTCTCTGGATCTGGAAGATGTTCCAGCATTCCAGAATTGTATGCTGAAAGCCAAATGAATCAAGGGAAATAGAACCATCATTCTGCACTCCTCTGAAATCCCTCCACGTTCCCTCATCTTTAAAGGAATGAGGATTTGGAATACAGTGTTTTCCTAATATAAAACCATAATTTGAAACTATAGATATAAGTTTGGAGCAAAGGTGAAGCCTAGTTTCTATTTACCAGCTTACGATAGATAAAGACGTGATGAATAACCAGAAGATGAGATGAATCTTACTTGATCTCAAGTGTCCAGGATCTTCTGTTGAAGCAGCTGGTGTTTCCACCCTTTAGCCAAGTTGCTATTTATGGGGAGCGTCCACCGAACAAGGTACTTGGAAACAACAAAAGGGGGAAATGCCTGAACATTTCATTGTGTTTGGGTTAAAACTCACCTTTGAACCACCTCTAAATGATTTCCTTAAAAAAAGAGAGATTGTAGATGGAAATTTTAGCTTAAGAAAATTACCCTAGAAATAAACTTTCCCCTAAATGCAACAGATATATCAATACTAAGTATAAACCCTAACTATTGATAAAAGCAGATTCAGGGAGCTCCTTTGTCCACAGAACTGAGATTCAGCCAATCTTCACTGATTTGTTTTAACAGGGGCATCTCTCGATTTGTTTGGCATGTGTTTGGATTGGTCTATGCTTTGCAGGGTTGCTAAATATGACAGTCAGGTATCACAATGGGGTATTATTTAATATAACTGAAAAAAATAAAACTATTATAAATAAAATGGCAAAGAAATCAGCCCTTGCTTTGTAAATCAGGGGACCTCCCTCTAGTTAGGGAGAATGCAATAATTTATTGCACTGGCAACTGGAGAAAAGTTTCTGAGGTAAAAAGACTGGGTTCATTGCCCAATTGAGACTTCCAGATTAAGTATGACATTGGAGGACTCCAACTTCTGATTTCTGTATATCACTGTGGATAACTGTGTGTGCGCTGAACTTGAAATATTAAGTCCAGGCAAGCTACAACCAAAGTCTTCAAATAAGACTTTTAAAGACACACTTTCTAGGATTTATGTTCAACTGTCTCTTGCAGAAAGAAGTCCAAAACTGTTGCTATCAGCTACTCTCCTGGCTAGGTTCTTCCTGAACAATATACATGAGATTGTTGAATCACTGGGTAAATCATTTGTTCTCAGATAAGATCTATGATAGATACAAATACATATTTTAGATCCTAAGAACAATTGTTACTCAAATTAGGTCACATCAATGCATTAAGAATAATGAAATATTTATATAAAAGTTGTTTAATATTGTACCTATTGAGACTAAATGAATTAAAACATATAAAGCATTCAGATAAATTTCAAGAAATGTCAGCTTAAAGACTACTTGACTGTTCAATTTTCTGCAACGAATTCTGAAATAGATGATGCCTGGGGAGTAATGCAATGAAAACAATAAAAAAAAAAGTCCACAATGCTAAAGAAAATTAAGAAAGCATTCTGTAAATATTTTAATGGAAAAAATAGGACAAAAAAGGAATGCCAGTATTATAGTGAAAATAACTTAATGAAACTTAGAAGTACCTATCTTCCATTGCCTTGCCTGAATAAACTGTACTTTCACTATTATAATCATTTAATTTATGAGGAGGATGAAGCATGTTTAGTTCTTTTTTTTCTCCAAAAGTAAACATCCTCTTTCGCCATCTGGTGGCTAAAAACAGTATTTTCCATGTAGATAAGAACAGTTGAACTCAGATTTAACAGCCAATTATGTTTTACACTTTCAGATTCATCTTACTGTAAAGATATGCATATTTTATTAATCAATGTAAACATAATTGAGGCAATTTATTCTAATGGTTCACAGCATTTATTCAAAGCACTTTAAAATTTAACGCAAGATAAGAAAAACTAACCAGAGCAATTCATTTTAAAAAGAATTTTGAGAGGTAATTTATTTTGAAAGTTAAAATTAAATACAGTAGTAACAATTTGCTTGACTTACCTGTCTTTTGGTATAAAGAATTAACACCTTTACGAAAATAAGAAGGTTCAAACATGTTTTTAAATAAGCATAGAATATATGGTTAATTTCAAAGACGTTTCAACATAAAATAATTATATGTTGACAATTCGCTGTACCCAGAAGGGCAGAAAATTGAAGAGTGTATGGTTTGTTTTCCTTACAAATTTTTAAAGTGAAAATTTCAATGCATTTATTAGTACTTTTTTTTTAAGAACTTTTATTGAGATATAGTTAACAGACAATAAACAGCATATATTTAGAGTGTACAATTTGGTGTCCCAATTTGCCAGTTCATTCCCCCCCAGCCCTCCCCACTTTCCCCACTTGGTGTCCATGTGTTTGTTCTCTACACCTGTGTCTCTATTTCTGCCTTGAATTATTAGTACTTTTTATGTGTATATGTTAACCACCTCATTTCATTAAAAATTAAAAATGACAATAATTTAAGGTTTAATTTCTTTATTTTCTCCCAGAATATTTTAATATTGAAACCCAAATTGTTACTTTAGAGAAAGGGAAAAACAGAGAAACATGAAGAGACAAACATTTCATTTCATTTAACTTATGGTACCGTGAGCAGTCACTTTTGTAGGCAACACTTTTTTTTCTTTGTAGAAAAGAAATAAAAAAACAAACAGCACCATTAAAGAATGCATGATCCCTGAATTCTAAACAAAACACTGTCTAAAAATCGTTTCAATGCTTGTTGCACTCCGTCACATTTAGTCAGGTATCAAAGCAAGCACAACAGTATTAAATCATAGCAGTCTCGCTGATTCAACTGCTCCCCCTTCTGAGGATTTTACACACCTTTTCTGAGTTTTTCCTGTGGGAATAATATATTCTTTGGTAGAGGACTGAAGGAGGGTTTGACTCTTCTGTATGCTGATGTCAAATGTCTATGTACGTTCAGGGCCTTTGCCCCCCAATCTGTGTTTGTCATGCATGTTCTGTTTGGGTTGATTCACATTTTGCTGTTACACTGTAAGAGTAATACCGCCTTTTTAAAAAGGCTTTAAATGGCTAATGTCAAACAGATGTAAACATTCAGAATACTGACCAAAGGGAAAAAAAAATACATACAAACACACATTTAAAAAAAAAAAAAACTGTACCGAAAATATGAATCAGATTAAGTTTCCATGAAGCCGGGGGGGGGGGGGGGGGGGGGGGGAATACAGCAGTACAGGAAAAATTATGGCAACCAAGTAAAGCACTTTCTTTGAAACATTCATGAACAGTACAAATACAACAAAGTTTTTCTACAGTCTAAATTATTCTGCAACTATCAAATAGAGTACAAAGCGAAATAGTATGTTGCTATAAAAAAGCAGCTCTTTTAAATTATAGTAAAAATGATTTTTGTTCGCTTTACAGTGACAAAGCATGAGGACTGAAGACAAGATTTTTATATTCAGTGACATTTTGGCTACATAGGCCCCTGACAGTCTGAGTTCCTTTTCTAGGACTCTTCACATTGTTCTCTAGTAAAATGGACAGTGACTCTGTGCTCTGTGTGTTCAGCGGGCTCCCTCCCTCCAGGCGGCTGGCGCCATGCTGCCCTCCGCACCGCAGAGAGGATGCGACCCTTAACTTGGCTTCAACTTCTGTCACCTGGGATTAGACCAGACCCAGGAGGAACTGGGAAACCAAGGCCACAGTAACTTCCTCTTTTGAAATTGTGTGAGTGTTTGTAAAGGATGTGGGGCTGTAGCATCCTGTATTCTTACTCTTGGCTGCCTTATGAAGCACTGTACGCACTAGCTTGTTTGTGTCTGTTTATTTTGAACCAGTAAGAACATCCACGCTCTAGAAGTCAACTAAACCTTCCATAGCTCATCCCAGAAACACACACCACCACAAAGTCTTTATAGCAACCAGGCTCAACCTCACAGGTTTGTTTTCAAGCTTTTTCTCCAAACTAGAGCTTAGCAGGGAAATGGCATATATAACTATGGTGCTCAGGTCACCAACATTTCTGCTATTCTCACTTTGGGGAAGGAAAAATATTTTCATTCTGAAAACGAACTTGCATCAGAATGTTTGTATTAACATGCCCATTAACTACCTAAATGTCTTTATACAACCTCAGGCATATGCATATCGTATAAGAGGGGGATCAGGGAATAGCAGTTTTCTTCCTTCCCCTGTTCCAAAAGTGCTACTTAGGGAAATACATCCTTTGTGAAAATAATAAGAAAAAATGACATGTTAGATGTGCAAGCTCTATTCCTGATAGGGATAGCATAGTGTCCAATCATCAGGATAACATGCACACTAAAATTTGCACATTACACCACAATAACCATGTAGTAAATAACAATCTCCATTTGCACATAGGCAGATATATGTGGAAATCAGGACACTAAGAACCTGCTTGCCTAATCAAAACATATGGGCTTTTGTATATATATTAAATGGGCACTTGTAACATATCTGACCCACATTTTACTTCTGAATTTTTCATTCCATTTTCTAGCCCAAAGATATTAATTTTTCAGTAATATAAACCATATGTGAACACTGAGAACTTAAACTGGAGCAAAAAAAGAGCACAGGCAGAGAAATATTATGCTCTTTGGACCAGGATGATAGAATCCACATGTAATCAGCAATTGATTCTGCAAACTTATGTGAAAAATCAGAACATAGAGAAGGACACTTTTCTTTATTCCGAGTAACTGGCAGGCAGTATTCCACAATGATGGAACTTGTAATGTGCTCGATATCACATCAGCCTCAATTGTACCAAATATGCAGAGTGCAAAGGTTTTGTAGACCGGAGTTTCAACATGGTGTCAGTTACTGATGTGGTAGTGTTGAATCTGCTGGTGTAGACAGTATCTGACACTGGTAGAGCGGCAACTGAATTTGGAAGAAGGAGTAGGCATGCAAGTGTCTATATTTTAGGGGTGCCCCTCTGTGAGACTAGAGCATGCCCTTCTGAACCAAGATGACGTTAGAACCAAGCAGACGATAGAGACACCACTGACGAGGATGCCACCCAAACCACCTGGTGCAGAGTGAACTAGGGATCCGCTGGAACTAATGCTGCCTTTCTTGGGAAGGGCTGGTTAAGTGCATTGCTAATATTCTCAGTCATTAACTCTGTTAACTTTAATGGGAAAAACAGAAGTGACAGCAACTGAAGCACCAAATCGCGGCCATGGAGGTAGGCCTTCTTTGCTTTGCTTACTTTCTAAGGTAAAGTATCTTTCACAATCAGCAATTTGTTAGTAAAAATGACATCTCTATCACCTAATGAAATTTGGCAACATCACAATAATAAATATGGAGGAAAAAAATTATACCATGGTTGACTTATAAAAAAAAAAAACAACCCACAAGTATTTTTCCCCCAGTAATGTAATTTCTGCTCATTCCAGTTAATTTTTAAGACGTATTGTAAGGGAATGTCAAAAGTCACCATTGATTAGGATGATCCCTTGTGAAAATATCTGTCAAATTCTTACCCTGGATACAGAAGATTTCCCCCCCCACGTTTTTTTAATCCTACAGCCACAATCAACCAATGGGTTAATGGTACTCCACATTTTGTGCTCTGTAATCTGAAGTTAAATGGATGTAGTTTTTGTTCTTTCATCTTCCCACAATGTGCATGTGCTTTTGAACGTGCTTTAGGGAACAGAGCCTGCTGAACTACAGCTGTTCTTGGCATGTGGGCGGCCAAAGTATATGGAATGTAGCGCAAATACTCAACACCCAGACTATTGGATAAACACTGACAATAGTCGTAAGATGCAGTATCCCTTTTTCAAAAGCAGTTCCACACCCCCAAATATGAAGAATGCACTGGATTCACCTGAGGGGGGAAACAACCAAAACATGCAACACTCAGAACAATTTTTAAAATAAGGGCTAGTTCAGAGTCAAATAGAATTACACAAATCATGACTCATGAGAAAAAAAATTGTTCAGAAAAATGTCGACACGTCAGCCTTCTATAGTCCCTTTTATTATCAATGACACTCTAAAAAAGAGGCGGCCAACCTCTGCAAGGTCGGAAGCCAGACTGGTGTCATCAATAAAGGGCTACAATTATTTCCCCCCAATTTTAATATCTAGTAATTGTATTACAGTGAATAGAATGGACCAATATTTACATCATCAACCCATTTAAATGTGTTTGCATACACAGCATTTTACTTGTTTTGAATTTTAGGGCTTTTTTTTTTTTTTTTTTTCATACTTGCTCTTAGAAGCCACATATGAAGCTCTGAAATCCTCTGGGCCTATGGCTCTCTGTTGTCCAACTGATCTTACATACTCAGGTGTCAAAGGGGTTGAACCAGATTGCTGGGCGTGAGGCCCACACTGCAATTTCAGGTAGGAAAGACATTTCACTACAATGTGTGTACCGTGTCCAAGGCAGTTCCAGGTAATCTGCCAGTCTCTGAAAAGAGTCAAAAGGGAGGAAAGAGAATAAGGACAGTGGAGTCTGTTCATGGCATGCCTCCTTTAATACCTCTTTTGTGATATGAGTAAATACAAGGAATCATACACTTAGATCAGATTCCCTTTTCCAAATATGATGTAATCACTATGGTAAAGGTAGGTCCAAAGGAGGTAACTGTGGGAACCCTTGCTGTAATGTTTAAGCTACAGAAGAATGCATCACCACCTTAAATTGCTTTTACCGATCTCTTCCTACATTTCCATTTCTGGTTACCATTAAGTAATTTAAAATGTCCTTTTCCTATCTACATCTGGATTAAAAAAGAAAAACAACATAAAAAACAAATTGGGAGTGACCTGTATACACACGGATGGAAATTTTCCAAAGCTGCAAATGGCAACGAAATATGTAAAAGACATGCTGCTGAGCCCCTCGGCTGGGATGCGCTCTCTCTTTCCCCGAAATGCAAGAAAATAATATAGAGAAAAGATCATCTGTTCCAAAGTAAAATAAATTATCACGCTATAAACCACTGAGCTGTTCAATTTGCTGCTGCTGATGCCGTCTGGCTTTTCCATGGTGAAAAGGGATACTGCATCTTTCACTCAGTTCTTATCGCACAACCAGGCAAGCTACACAGAGTTTAGAAGGCCCTATGCAGTCGTCGTGGCAGAAGGCCCCGCAGCCTTTGCACACAATCATGGCTTTCAGCCGGCAAGAGCATTTCAGTTCCAATTCATCCGCGTTGCTGCTGTCGGCAAAGTTCTGAACGGGCATCTGAGCATTCTGACCAGGCAGGCCTGTGGCGGGACTGGAGCCACTTCCCAAAATCCCAATGGACTTTTCAATCGCAGATGCTGCCCTTTTGAAGCTCGTGCTACCGAAGTGTATCGTTGGATAATTTCCACAGAGCTGCTGTTGTTGCTGCACCTGCATTTTCTGAGCAGCTAATTGGGTAAAAGGCTTCTGTGGCTCAGAAAGCAAATAGGAAGAGAAATCTGCATTTTTCAGCGCAAATGCCTTCAACTGTTCTTTCATTTCATTCTGGTCATAGGAAACGTGTTTCATGCCCAGTTCACAGCTGCTGCTTAAACCTTCCTCGAAAGAAAGAGGTTCCGATTTTATATTGCTACACATGCCCGTGGACTGTGGCCAACTAAGTCTCTTAGTGGTTTCCATGGTAACTGGCAGTTGTTTTTGATCGGATGGGACTTCTGGATCGGGAAGAGGTGGAGGTAGTGGAGGCGGTGGTGGGGGAGGTGGGGGCAAAGCCAAGGGTGGAGGTGGCGGGGGTGGGGGATGCACGAGAGCTTTGTGCGGCATCCCATGGGGGGTCCCCCCCACACCATCGCCTTCTTTAATGGGCATGTTGGGGGGTACCATGCTGGCTAACCTTAGCTGGTGAGGTGCTGAGGAAAGGCCAACCTCTCCTAGTCCCTTTTGTTCAAGATGCCTACTGAAGGCAAACACATTACAGCCCACGGGGGTCTTGGCAGAGGCTGGTAACAGAGCTGTGGTAGGAATGGGGCCCCTGGCAGCCAGGGGCATTTGGTAAAACTGCTGTCTGTGGGCGGTTCCAGCGTCGGGGTGGAAGCCGCCATTCTTGTCCACGTGAAACAGGTTCTGCTGGAAGCTGCACGAGGGGAGCAGCCGCTTCTGCTGTTTGACCTCAGGGCTGTGAGCGATCCTGTTCTGCACGGGGTGCTTGCTCAGCCACTCTTGCTTCAGCGGCTGGCTGTGTCCCAGCTGACTCATGCCGGAACTGATGACACAGGGCACCCCTTTCACATCTGGGTCCGCCAACAATTTCCCCGGCTCACATTTCACTTGAGTGTGTTCCCCCACCGTCCTGGCAACTCTCTTTTTGGGGTGGTTCTCCCGCTTCCTCATTTGTAGTGGTGCAAGAGCTCCTGCCAAGTAGCCCTTCCCATCTGGATTGGGAGAGCTGGGGGGCATTTCCACCACATTCCTCTCGGGGGCTGTTTTACCTGCAGAGGTAGTTTGAAGAGGCAGAGGAAGCCTGTTGATCTCGAGTTTAGCTCCCAATCTGGGCTGTGGCAACACTTTTTCCAAAGGTAGGTTGCCCTGGAGTAACTGTGTCACGAGGGGATTGTTTGCTTCCACCGATGACAGACGGCAGCTGGAGCTCCCGGCGCTAGGAACTCTCTTCAGGGTGTCTGCAGCCAAAGAGATGGCCTCTTCCATGGGACCAGATGTGGGCGCCTTCACAGGCTGTGTCTGTTGCGTACTCGGGGCTGCCTCTGCAGCTGGAGAAGGCAGCTCAGGGCCAGGGAAGTCTTCGGTGTCCATCCTAAAGCCCTTGTCCATGTCATGAGGTTCGGACTTCACAGGGAGAGTGACGCTTGCGATGAGATTCCTGGGGTGCAGTTCCGCCACGTGCGAGTAGCTGGTGTGCTCGGTCTTGATGGCTTTCGGACAGCTCTGCTCCAGATATTCCTTCTGTTTACTTGAAACAGGGTGGCTGAGCAGAGCTTGTCCCGCGCTCCTCATCCCGTCCTCGCTCCAGCAGATCCGGCTGCCCGGGTTATACTGATGGCTACAGGCTGTGTCTGCTTCACTTTTGAATACTGTTGAGCCACGCGTCTGCTCAGCAAAGCTGTGACTCGAAGGAGTCCCCTCATTTAATTTATCTGGAACCACCAGGGGTCCTTCGCGGAGACCCGGGCAGGTGGCCTGCACTGTCTGAGTGTCTTGTTTTGCCGCGGAAGCAGCAATGAAACTGGAACCGTGATCTCCGCCTTCGTTTGCAACTGGCTCGGGCCTGCTGATGACAGATACCTGTGGACATGTTATGGGCTGGACGGCTGCTTCCATCCTCCCGGACCTGCTCTGGAGGTCCAAGCCGGCTTCCGTGCTCTCCAGAGAGACGGTCAGAGACAGCGTGGAGGTCAGCGTGGTGCTGTGGTCAACGATGACTTTACATGGAATCGATCGGTTTATGGCTGCTGGTGCGAAGCCCCCCGGGGGTGGCTGAGGTTTTCCCGAAGCATCTGCCCTGTTCCGAGTCCCTGAAGTTTTGTCCAAGCTTTCAGCGCTTAACTTGGGAGGACTATCGTAAGAGTTTACGGTCAGCATGCTTCCAGTAAACACTGCGACAGGTGGGCGTGCCGCCAGGGTGTCTGTGACTGCGACGGGGTCCCTGCAGCCAAGGGCGGCTCTCACAGTGGTGCCCACGGACACGGTGGCCTGTTCTTCGCTCCCAGGCATGGCTATCTTCTCGGAAGGAAATCTGTTGCTCATTCCCGTTGGGGGAATCAAGACAGAGCTGGTGGAGAGATGGTTTGGCAAGTTGCTTCCAATGGAGGGAGTTGGCACGGAGGTGTACTGACCGGAGACTAGGCTGCCAGCACCGCTGCTGGGTACCAGTAACTGCTTGTCATCCCGGGGGCTCACGGCGCTGGAGCCCTCCGTGGTGGCGGGAAGAGGGGTGCTCTCGATACATTTTGGTATAATGGCTATGCATGGAGTGTCCGGGCCCTGGATGGTTTTTAACATGCTTATGTTACAAGCAGAAATCGTAGTGTTTGCACTGTCAACAGACATTAGGACAGAGGATTTATCAACAGAACTCACAAAAGGATGTTCTTTAATTGCTCCCGACATAACAGTGCTGCAGACAGACACAGGGACGGGGTTTTTATTAAAAAGCATGGGCACACTGCTATTTTCAGAAGAGGTAGATGAAACAATTTTCTCAGATAAGTGTGACACAGGTGTATTTTCGTCAGAACTATGCACAGACAAGTCCGTGGCAGTTTCTGGAAGTTTCGTCGGGTTGAGCGACTGCTGTAGTACAGTGGTGGGCTCCCGGAGGTGTGCAGCCTTGTTGCTGGGAGAGCGGCAGTTCGGATTGACGATGATGACGCCAGGCGAGCCTTCAATTTTTGTTTCAGGGGCAGAAGGTAGTTCTAAGCTTGGAGGCCCTTCCTTCGAGGTGAGTGAAGGCAACCGGGTCTCTTTAGTGTTCTGGAAGAGGTGGGCCCGGGCTTGATGCTTTGCGAAGAGCTTCGCCTTCGTCTGCTCTTTGATGTGCGCCAGGGTTCTGGCCTTTCCGCCCTCTCCTGGGCTCCCCATCGCTCCCGAGACGATGCTCGCCGCCGCCGCCACGGCCGCTGCCGCCGCCGCCTCGCGCTGGGCCCTCGCTTGCTGGGCGCGGGCCTTGATGTCCGCCAGGGTCCTGGCTCCCGTGTTCCTCCCGCCACTGACCGATGAGCTGGATGACGCGCGAGCCTCTGGTTTGGAGACTGGCTGGCTCTTGATAATAAAGGGTGGCCCGATTTTGGAAAGCTGGATCTACAGGAAGGGGGAAAACGGAAAGATAACATGTGTGTACGTGATCACAGAGGAGGCGCATGTGTACGTGCTGACAGAGGGACGTGGGAACGCGAGGGCGCAAAGTGGGAACGCGATGGCGGGAAGTGGCCGCATCCTCTCAAAACCGGGCACGAACGGTACCCAGTTCCCTAAACGGGCCTTTGGGGAGTAAAGTAGCAATAAGTGCATAGTGAATATGAAAATTAAAAGATTTAACCTCCGGTAATCAACCAGTGACTGCATTTGGCATGGAAATGAAACATCTTCTTAAAGCCTCATATAAATAGAAACAAAACCCAGGCTTCTTAAAATGAAGTAAGCTGAAAAGACTTAGACATATTTAGCTTTCAACTTATCTTCCTGGCTGGCATGAAGAAGTGGAACCTTAACTCCATCTGAATTTATCTGTCTTAATTTGACATAAAGAAAAAGCCCTAACCAAGGATCAGAGGACTAGAATTCTCAGCCTGGCTTGAGTCAAAGGAACGCTGTGATCCTAGGCAAATCACTGTGTACTTCAGTTTCCCCAGTAACTTCCCCAAGTCAGAGAATCTGTAGGTTTGATGTAGTCCCAAACCACCTAGCATGCTGCCTTATACACATATAATAAGCACACCATAGGAGTTTGTAAAGTCAGTTGTACAATGAGACTAGTTATTTCTGGTCTATTTCCTTCACAGAGATTTATAAAGAGGGAATGAGACCATATCTGTGAGAGTGCTCTGCTTTCCAAAGGGATTTTATCATTATTATTATGTTTTCTTGAAAGCAAGGGCAACTTTAGTTTTCTGCCTCCAAAAGAAAGTATGGGTTGGGCAGTTTATCTGATATTGGAAATAGACGGTTTGCTGAATTTTGTACATGTCCCAACCCATGCTGTTTACCTACTCGTGCTAATTAAGAAACTCGCAGTCATCACCAAATTCATGAGGCACAAGACCTAACAACCGACATCTCAAAGCAACGCCTGTGATGCTCTAGTCACTAAGAACATTCACAGAATCACAGATTTGTAGAGCCGGAAGGGATCTAGTTAAAGCCCTTCATTTATAGTTGAAAACACGGAGCCGCTGGAGAAAGGCTGCCCTGGGTTCACATAACTAGGGAGTGCTGGAGCCTTTGGGCTCGCCATTCTGCACTGTTGACATGTGCTATATATGCTTTCTTTCATTTCTTCCTCTAGAAAAAAAGGTTTTTCCTAGAAAACTTACATCTTGCTTCTTAACATATATGCATTTACATATATTGACATTATAAACACTTGACACATACAGTAAGATCATATCAATTTCGAATTATGCTTTAGAACTTTGGTATATGGAATTATCTTCCAGAGCTATCTCACTTCTCATTTTCAAACTTGTGATGGCTCTCTTCTAATCCAAAGACTCCAAAGAAAGATGTATTTAGAAAGGGAATTCTTTTTCCTTTCAAATATTTCCCTTAGTTTAAAAAATTAAAATATCAAGCCTAATAAACATCAAATATATTTATTGTATCTATCCACCTATCTTCACATAAAGTATATCACTTTGAAAATAAGCTTTCCGACAAAAAAAAATAGACTGAAATATTTAAAAAGATTCCCTATGGGAAGCATGCTTATAGTTTTCTTTCCATTGCTTCAAAATTAAAATGCCTAGCAAGGTTTTAATGGGAGCTTAATGTTTATCTTTTATATCTCTAGAATCTTATTTAATAGGGATTGCTTTATTAATTAGAATAACTACAATCACACCCTTAAAAGTCAATCTTAGGGAAATTATGATCACATATTAAAAGTAGATGTCAGAGCAGAGCAAAATAAAGAGAACGAGATTAAGAAAAACAAAGCTTGAGTATGTTTATAATTCTAGACCAATCCTATGATGGAATAATTCATTTTATTGTAGGACAATACAAATAAGCTGAGATAAAAGCGCCAAATAATTATAAATTATAGTGCCTAGGATTTTTCTTTTGAATTAACCTTAATTTTCAGTTTACTTAGGCAGAATCAATTTATATAAAATGGTTATTTTCTGAAAGTTAAATAAATAGGAATGTTTGTCTACAGGCTTTATTATTTTGTGACGTTAAATACCTCTTTATTATCTTGGAAATAAAATAGTAGGATTTGCATACCTATATATTTATAGCATTTTTCTCAGGGTTTGCAAAGCGATTTCATTGATTTATTCAAGAAATATTTAATGAGGCTCTTTCAGAGGCCAAGTCCTCTCTGCTAGGCAGTGGGGGTGTTCAATGTTTGTTGGCAAATGAAGGGATAACAGGTACCTTCATTTCTTGAATGCATGCCTCTGACTTTTGACCACTACTTTCGCTAGCCCTATTGAACTTTTATAGGATGCTGGATTAGCCTTCAAATTTATGTAGGTCTCTGTCCTACACCTTGGACTCACCCACAGAAGCTGTATCTCAGTAGCCTGTGGGCTCCTCCAGGCCCTGTTCTCCCTCCCTGCTTCTTTTTCCTTAAATGCCAAGGTCTAAATATATACATGTATCTAAACTTATTGTACAAGCTCAATGCAGTGTGAAAAAGGATCATTTAATATTAGGCTGGTGCTGGGAGTATTAGATTATAAACTGCTACATTTATTTCTGAAAATTAAGTACCTAAATAGGAAAAGACTATCTATGGAATTTCCTTTTTTTAAAAAGAAAATACCATACCTTGAGAGGTGGAACCCTTGGCTCCTCTCTTGGAGGCTGCTCTTTCTCAGGTGGACTGCTGGATGAGATGTTCCGGCTTGTTTGGTCATCTTCTATTCTAGCCCTCTTCTCCTTACAGATCCCAAAGCTGTGATGCTCTGCAGTTTTCCTCTTCGATATCTCAGATTCTCTACTTTCATTTCTTGCCCCATCTGGGGACTTAGAGGGCTCTGACAACTTGGAAGTGTGAGAGGTCTCCAACCGATTCTGTGAGCTCCCTTGCTTATGCATTTTATTTCTAGAGCCTTCTGAAAATGAAGCCTTATCCACCGATAAGACATATTGCTTGTCCTGTAATTTAGCTGATGGAAGCTCATTTCCCTTACTCTCTGTCTCTTCAGAAAAGACAGGTAATTCCAATGGTGAAGACACCCCTTTCTTTTCTGTTCTTTGCAGGACATTATGATTTTTAACTTTTACCATTTCTGTAGAAGGAAGCTCTGGAATCAAAGCAGGATAGGGCTTCTCAGTTTCAACATGTGATTTACAAGGCTGCTGATTCGGGGTCTTATTGTGCAATTCTTCTGATGAATACACTTCGGGATCAATGGAAGAAGAACCCATTTTGATGGGTTCAGGAGTATTTGACAGAGTCTTCTGCTGAGAGGTAAGGCTCTCTCCCAGGGGCTTGACAGGGGCAGAAACTTCATCTTTCTGGGGGGAGAGTGGTTCTTCAGATATGGAAGTTGACTTTCTTGGTTGATGCACCATTCTTTCATTTGTGGAAGAACTGGAAATTGGAGGTGTTTCTGAAGGAAGTGGCAAAGTGGCTATAAAAGTGGTCTCAGATGTGAGAAGCATGGAAGACACTGAAGAAGTTTCTGATGTCAAAGGTAAGTCAGACATGGGCGAGGTTTCTGATGTTAAAGGGAAATTTGATACCGGGGATGCTTCTGATGTTAAAGGTAAATTGGACATCAAAGACGCTTCTGATATTTCAGGTGACGTAGATATTGGAGAGATTTCTGACATCAGAGATGCATGAAGATTTTCATCAGTGGCATTCCTCTGATGATATTTATCCACATTTTCAGTGCTGGACACCTCAGAACCAAACGTTGTCTCAAGGGAGGCTGGAGTACATGATTCTTCTGAAGTGGATTGGGTTTCCCCTCCTGGGGATGTCAGGCTGGTACAGGCTCCCTCTGGGCTCTCAGAAGAGAAGGACGTTTCAGAGACGCAAGCATTTTCAGAAAGCTGTTCCTCGGGGTCACTCTGCAGCTCCATATCTACAGCAATTCCTTCGCTTGGAAATTGGCCTTCTAAAGACGATGACCCTGTTTTAATTTTTGGAGTGTTGGTCTCTAGTGCAGTTTCTGGCTCCTTATGTTCTGTGTCACTGACATGAGTCACAGATGAAGTGGAAGGAATGAGAGAGTCACAGACTTCCAGCTGATCAATAACAACTGACATCTCTTCCTGGGGAGATTCTGATTTTTCTTCTACTTTAATTTCAATATGAGGCAAAGTTTCTAAAACATCATTCATTATAACACAGGATTCCAAGTTATCTTCAGGAGGTGCTATTTGGGGCTCTTCATGAGAGTTGGCTGGACTTTCCGACTCCACAGAAGATTCAGGTATTGTCTTGTGACTTTCATCCTGGCACTCACAGATGCTAGTTTCTACCTCTTCTGCAATTTCCTCCTGAATCACAGACTCTTCTGGGATCAAGATGTCCTCTGATTCTGACTCTGTCATTACATCTTTACCTACATCTACCATGGGACAAAGTGTGGCACAGAAATCAGGCTCTGAAGAAGTTGGACTTTTCATGCTTTTTGGCTGTTGTTCTTTCAAGGGAGTCTGTGCAGAAAGACCGGGAAGGCCAGAGGTCCCACATGAAGAACTACTTTCAGCTCCATCATTGTTTGGTCCAGATGTGAGCTTTACAGAATCCTCTCTTGACATGCCCAACCTGAACAGAAATTAGAAATATTAAATTATTGTTCAGCCGTAAAACATGAAAGCTACACCTTGGATCTCTCACCAAATATAGTATTCATAGAAGTAAATGCATGAAATTAATTTTATAATCACTAAGTAACATGCTTAGCTTATGTAAACTAGTTTATGATGGCTTAGTTTTCTACTGCTTTTATAATTATAACTAAAATAAACTCTACTGCTGGTTAAGTAGTATTGATTTTTATTCAGTAAGCAAGGAGATACAAACCTTCCCAAGTGTTAGTAAAAGAAAATTGCATACCACAAAATATTTTAAAAATATGGGCTGAAAAGCAATGGAATGTATAAGACCTAAATTTTTTAAAGTCGGAAAGTAAAAGTATGTCCTTCTAATAGAAAATTACATAGTCCTCAAAGGATGCAACATAACCAAATAATTAAGATCAATGGAAGATGAGTATGTTGTAAAATCTTGACATGGAAATGACTTCCAAAGATTAAGTTCTCTTAACCCAATGTAAAAGGTGTCCATCCCCTTATTTCAGTACAATATCTAAGTGTCTAACCTAAGACAAGGTGGAAATTTCAAATAATACACATATTTGCGGTCATCAAAGTTGATTCTACTAGATTACATTTATGCGAGGCGAGACTTTTAAATTCTTTCATGCAGATCTCTTATTGTAAAGATATTCTGTAAAAAGTGAGTGTAGAATATCAAGAAATAGCCCAGCCTAATGTTCAGGTCATAAGGCAATGTTTATCAGAATTGCAATCAACAATATGGTAAATCACTATTTCCTGTCATACTAAGTTACAATGTCAGCATCAGATGGTAGGGGAATACGCTGTTCTAAATGAAGTTAAATTAGAGTACAGGCAATTACAAAGAGGGGCAGAAGAGAGAACATTCCCAGAGGAAGAAACATATTTGAGGGAGGAAATACAGCTACAACAGGAAAACCCCTCAGTAAAATCTTCTTCAACCTTTTAGTGAAACTAAATCCTCAAAATGAAAGGGAAATAAAACTGAATATACTTTTTGGGTATTTGATCCTTGCCTTCTTCACTAAAATTCAGAAGGCTGAGAAAGGAAGAGAGGGGACATTTCCTTTATAATTAGTCTCTTTTCTTTCAACTTTCCCTAAGATGGGTTCAAATTAAACCACAACTTATATTATACTGTGAGGAACAGAGTAATATAACTGCACTACAGATGAATTTACAGCAGAATAATCAGCTAGGAATAAGGTCTCTTGGGGCCGGATCAAGCAGAGATACCACAATATCAGGGTAGACGGAGAATATACAGAATCTGCCCACTGGCAGGCAAATTTCAGCTTACTGATTAATAAGAATAGTATGAAATATATTTAATATTATTAAATATCATATGTATACAAATATATCTCACATGGAAAATAGCACTGTATAAAACATGTATGTAAACATTTTATTATTTTCACAGGAAAATAGATTTAAGGTGGCATAAGGCATAGAAAGAAGATGTCCACAGCACACCACAGAACCACACAAAGGAAACCCCTGCCCTCCTGAAATCTAGACCATAAATCCACAGACCAACTCCTATAATTTTGAGTTAGCATATACATGGGATCCCTATAAGGAAATTAAAACAAATATAGGACAGTACTGTATTATAGGCAGAATAAACTAGTAAGAACCAAAATAAAGATCTCAAAAGAGCAGAAAACTAAATCAGACAGATCTTAAGTAAAAGTGAATTTCAGTGGTAACATTCCTGGGAAAACTTAGAGCAGTGAGAAGGCACATAGTGTCAGTCAACTGAAAATTATCTGATGCTAGGAAAATATCCCTCATATATTGAGGGAACATAGGTAATCTAGAAGTAACAAAATTAGAAGGGCAGTCAATGAAATGTCCAAAATATATCAGTCATCCAATATGTAATCAAAGATACAGGAAAAGACAAGTAAGAAGTCCAGGGATGTAAGGGGACAGAAACTCTATGGATAAACTACAGCAAGAAAAAGGGTCCATCAAGTGAAAGAACTGTTCGTATTCAGAACTCCGTGATGCTCATGGGGAGTCATGTTTACTCCCAGTGCTATAGCTGTCACCTTCCAGGATAGGGGTCTTTAAACCGACACCCATGAGAGTCTACAGAGCCCCCACATTTCATGTTAAAAACTGTAGGTGTGTGAATTTTTCTGAGAAGGATTTGCAGGATTAAGATGGTGGGCAAATTACTTAACCATATCATGTAAATCTGGGAAAATTACTTAGTTTCACTGCCTCTCAGTTTCCTAAACCCTTTTCCAAATAAGAATAATAATGGTATCTACCTTATAAGACTTTTGGGAGGATTAAGTGAAACAATATTTGCAAAGCCTTTAGAAACCTATCAGAGCCAGATATGCTCAGTGATTATTTGCTGACTGAGGAAAAGCTCTCTGAATGGTCTCTACCACACGGGCTCTCTGGCATCTAGGATAGTGTGTGGCGTGGAGACAATGCATGAACACTGAGTTGATAAAAGAAAAGGCCCAACACTCAACAAAAATTCAGGACCAGTGCTCTGGAGGTAACTAACCTGGTTACGCTTATGCCACTACTGATGAGAGTGCTCCCAACATTCCCTTTGTCAGAAAAGGCAAGGAAGGCAGGGTTCTTAATCCCGCTGGAGATCCCCAATCAGTACATCTGGGGTGGGTGTTGGAAATCTGTATCTATATTTAAAAGCTCCAATGAGGACTGTGATACCTCCAGGCTTGAGTCATACTTCTGGTAACTACACAAGAAGGCCTACAACTAGCCTGCCACAATTTCACCTTTTGAGAAAGGACATTCGTTATTAATTATCTCCTTTTAGTTCTGCTTAAATATGTATATGCATCCAAGGTCCTAGGGCAGCAACTGAAAGAAGCCTTCCTACTCAAACTCACGAGGACTGCTACTTAAGACAACTAACCAGAGGCAAGGCTGCTCTGAGTAAGCAGGCTCTTCATCACGTGATGCCTTTTTAGGATGGGCACTCACGTGCGACTCCCTCTGACAGTTTTCCTCATTTACAGGGGAGTTTTGTGAAATTAGGTCAAACGGTACAGGTTTTGTTGCCTGCAACCACCTCAGTGTCTTTTACACAAAACAACGACTTTCAAGCATTAATTGTGTATGTGGAAATTAAAGCACAAATTCCTCTACCATGATGATCTAAAATTGCTGTCAACGGTAGCTCTTAAATCCCTCTTTTTTTCTTAGGGATCTGATTGTCTGCTAGATTCAAATTCTGTCCAAGGAGAATACATTCCTGTTAACCATGAGGCAAGGCAGAAACTACTTTCAAATTAGTTCAGTCACTACCACAGTTATGTGTGACTGGTTTACTTTTAAAACATACATACACACATACACAAATGAAAATAATAAATTAAAAGGTGGTTATACTGTCCTACACTATTGGTGGGCATGTACACTGGAGCAGCCACTGTGGAGAACAGTATGGAAGTTCCTCAAAAAGCTAAAAATAGAGTTGCCATATGATCCAGCAATCCTACTCCTGAGCATATATCCAGACAAAACTATAATTCAGAAAGATACATGTACCCCTATGTTCATAGCAGCACTATTCACAATAGCCAAGACATGGAAACAACCTAAATGTCCATCGAGAGATGAATGGATAAAGATGATGTGTATGTATATACACAATGGAATATTACCCAGCCATAACAAAGAATGAAATAATGCCATTTACAGCAACATGGAAGGACCTAGAGATTATCATACAAAGTGAAGTAAGTCAGACAGAGAAAGACAAATATCATATGATATCACTTATATGTGGAATCTAAAGTATGACCCAAATGAACTTATCTATGAAAACAGACTCACAGACATGGAGAACAGACTTGTGGTTGCCAAGGAGGGCTGGGGACAGGATGGACTGGGATTGTGGGATTAGCAGACGCAAACTATTATATATAGAATGGATAAACAGGGTCCCACTATATAGCACAGGGAATTATATTCAATATCCTATGATAAACCATAATGGAAAAGAATACAAAAATGTATATGTATGTATAACTGAATCACTCAGCTGCATAACAGAAATTAACGCAACACTGTAAATCAACTACTTGAATAAAATAAATTTTTTAAAAAGTGGTTTTATGTAAAGAGGAAAACGGCTAGAGTAAAGGGTAACATCTCAGGCTCTCCCTCAAATAAGTACTAAACAAATGAACACGCATAGTCAATATTTTTGGAAAAAATTTGAGAGTTAAATATCTGTCTAAGACTACTTACCTCTAACACATTCATTAATGAAAATGCTTAGATAAAAAAAAAAAAAACAGGAGATTTTTAGTAAAATCCAGTTAGGAAAGCCAAAATTGACCTCTATAGAATTTCATGTGCTATTTTTGGTCCAAAATAAATTTTCATGGACAAGTTATAAACCCTTGAAAATGCATTTTTAAAAATTTAAGTGCTGATATGCCACTATAATTTTACCTGCAATTTCTTACACTGAGGGACTATTGCCTTTTATCACAGGTTTATTAAGTTTTACAGCATATGAGTGTGCTATGTGAAGCAGAGAATTACATTCTCATTTCCTCCTAAGAGAAATGAGAAAAAAATGCTCTTGTACTTACTTTTCTCCATAAAACCTTTCAAAGAATTTTTCTTTCCAAGGTTCTGTTTTCTTTTCTTTCTCAATTTCTTGCCTTATCCGTAATTGCATTTCTGGAGTAAACTCTCCTAGAAAGAAAATGCTTGGATATTGAGTAAGAGTTGTCATATCTTTTGCCAGTTAATAAAGAAAGCATGTAACTAATGTGAGTAAGCTTTTATGGATGCTGAAAGGTAAAAGGTTGACTACTGATAATATTTCTACAGCTTCTCTTTTAATGAACATCACTCAGTCATTTAGTCATAGACAGACTCTAAAGTATTTAGCCAATGTACTGAGTGCTAGGGGTTGCGAATGAAAGAGTGTATATTCACTGCCCTTGATGAAACCAGTCTGGTGAAAGAAAAAACACACAGTTGAATATAATAATACAATGTGGAAAGCCCTGTATAGGCGATAAGAATAAATGTAGGGAAAGCACTTAATTCTGCCTAAATTGATTAGGGAAGACCATATATAGAACCTGACTCTTGAGTTAGCTTTTGAAAGATGACCAAGCTTCCATAAAGTAATTAGTTCACAAGGCACAGAGATATGAATATGTATATTTATGTGCTTCTGAGTGGCCAACTGTGAGTAGAACACAGGATGAAATGAAATAGGAAAGGTAGGCTGCGGTCAATTACCCAATACATGTTTTAAAGAGAGCCCTGAATTCTTCCTGCAAGAAACAGGGAGGTCCTGGCGGTGTTCAGAGAGGGAGGAATATGGCCAAATAAGCAACTTAGAAACTGTCTGGGAGGCTACTGAGTAGCATAGATGAGAGACCGGGATTACAGTCAGGCCAGTGTCCTGAAAATGTTGAAGAAGATTCAGATTCAGACACAAGTAACAGTTCATAACGAGATAGACCTGGGGAGAAGGAAGGGGAATAAAGATATCATCAAGGTTTCAAAGCGAGGAGCTGTGAGAAAAGGGGTGACCTTAGTAGACAGGAGGCAGAAGAAACCCTAGACACTGAAAGGAAGAGAGCTTAATACTGGCATTTTGGTTGTAAGGAGCATGAAACTAGGAAGATCCAGCAGCTCTGTGCAATGGAGCAGTGAAGGACTGGGAAAGAGGAGTTCGAGCCAGTTTGTACGTTTTCAGCACATGGGCCAGAGCTGAAACTGTGGTGCTGAATGAGGCTGCTCAGAGCATATGAATAGTTACAAAAGCACAGAACAGGGAAGAGAATGGTGGCGACATCACCATGTACCATCACGTGGAAGGACAGGAACTCCTGAAAGAAGCTGAGAAACGGCTGTCAGAAACGTAGCCCCGGGACACAATTTAAAATGTATTATGAATGTCTAAGGGAGATGGTTTCAAACTGGATGGGGTAGCAAACAAGTGCGATATTGCAGAAGGAACGTAAAATGCAAGGACTGAGAAGAGAAAAGTGAACTTTGCAATTAGAAAGCCACTGGTCTTCTCTAGAAGGGATTGCTGCCGTTGTGCGTGGTGGGGCCACACCCAAACAGAACAATGTGAGTGGGTAAAGGAGTAAAAATGTGGTAACACTGGGTATTTTCTCGTCTTTCAGGAAGCTTGGTGACTAAAGGAAGGATAAGGTGAAGTGGCGGCTTCAGGGGAAGATGGTATTAAAAGGAGATTCTTCAGGCTCTCGGATATTAAGAGAACACATAATGCATCAAACACAAAGCTAAAATGATTATTCTAAAGAAAATCTCGCTATAACAAAAAAATTTACTATGTTCCAGATAACGTTGTGCTCTCTTCAAAAATACTGGACATCCAAAATGCCAGGTATAATAAAAGAATTAATGAAGTCATCTGAAATAGGATGTGAGTCTTTACTCAAGTATACTTTGGCGGGGGAAACGGCTTGGGAATCAGAGAAAGGTGCAAATCTCAGTACAGTATGTGTACTCAAATATGTCAAATAATGATGGAAAATAGAAATTTACCTTCTGCCAGTCGCTGTTTCCAGCCTTGTGCTGCATATGCAAAGAATTCATTATTTAGAGCTGAAGTACTGAGGCGTAAAATTCCATCACTTCCCATCTAGGAAATAAGCCGACAAAAACAAGATTCCATCACGAATAATTCAAAGCAAAAGTATGCAGGAAAGAAGCGAAAACTAAGGGGTGTGTGAGAGTGTGAGAGAGAGAGAGAAGAGAAAGAGCAGGGTAGGAGGAAGGGAGGAAAGGAATCTAACGAAAGACGAATCTCTTGGTAGGAAAACTGTACTGGTTACAGTGACTATTATAATGACTAAATACATCAATTTAAAGGAAATCTGCAGTAGGCATTTCCATTATCAGCAGTGAGTATAACAAATGTACGTGATTTAATAAAAAAATTTATATCTTTGTCATTTTATATGCCGTAAATACCAAATTAAAAATCAATATATGTGTACACCTTTAGACTAATTTTTTAAAATTAAATTTTCTAAAATTTGTGGAAGCTAAAGAAACCTAGTCTGGTCACTTGGATTCTTTCGTTATCTGAAGTTTAGATGACAAAGTTCCAAAACATAATAAAACAAATACACCCGCACTGTCATATACACCCTTCCCTCCAGTCTTCTCATCTCTTTGAATGCACACAAAAAACAGGTATACAACGTTTAAAACCTGTGCAACTATATATGCTACCAACCTTTTTCTTGAAACCTATTATTTTTTATATTCATGTATAGAAGAGAGACGGATACGCTGGATGCTTTTAGCTTTCCAACTATTTACTGCATCTGCTCTGCAAGTGTATTCTGCCTGCTGACACAGAGGGTAAAAGGTATTAGTGTGTCCTTGGCTGACTGCTTATGTTGCTGAGGAGTGAAGACAGAAAACATAAAAAGTGAAACAATGCCAAGCATGGATGAGTGGGAATTAAGGAAGGAGGGGAAAAAAGGCTAGCGGAAGATATCTCCGTGGATGTGAGTGGTTGGGAAGAACCTGATGCCAGAGGGGAAATGGGTTAGGGTCTTGGCAGAGTAACAGGATTGGGACAGAAAGGTTTTATCTAAAGCATGCAGTACAGAGTGTGAGTTTTGCTGCAGAGGGAGGACATCATAAACAATCAATAACTGGACTGTTCCTGAAGAGGTGAAGATGTTTTAGCCTGCAAACTGTAGCTCCCATTACATTTTCAAAGATTTAAATAAATTTTTAAAAAATAGAAAAGAGATTTATCTTACTCTCACGTACACAGTGGTGTATCCTAAGCTCTAATAAGTCACTGCTATCTGAAAACACACTCAGAGATTCCTTATCCTCTTGTTTTTGGTCACGTGAGGTCTTCTCTACACCCCATTTTCACCCACTGAAATACCGTCTCTCTTTTAAAATTTAACTCAAATCATGCCTTCATGAATGTGTCAGCTAAACCATCATTCAGGAGCAAAGGAGAACACTGAGTCTATCAGTAAATATTATACTAGTTACCTCTAAACTGGATAATGATCAACAAATCCAGAAAAGAGAGACACTGAGCAGATGTGAGATACGCTGGATGCTGTCACCACGACAGCCACACATTGGAGATCCCGAGTTTCTTCATCTAAGAAGATACTGATAACCACACTAAAATATTCAATACACTTGAAAATTTCAGGCAAGACTTCGTTCATTCATTGCTTCACTGTTTACTCACGATTATTTCATCTTCATTCAACAGATACTTATTAAGCCACTCACATGAACCCACATACCTGGAGCTTGTCTGGGTGCGGGCAATACAGTGGCAGTAAAGAAAAAGGCTCTGTCCTTATATTCTGAATATTTTCCACATACAGCAGATACTTCTGGTCCCTGTGCATCTCTCCCACCCACCTGAGCTGAGCACAGCTGTGATGTACGGTGATATCGCCACACCAGTGTCCCACCTCAGGGTCTTAGCACAGCCCTAAGATGTGACTGGCTAAATATCCTCGCCTTCCCACCTTCTGAATGGACAATTCTAGGACACTATCCTCTGGAATGCAGTTATGAACTGAACCACGGGATGCCATTTGGTGCTGTGTCCCCAACAGCTAGAACCAGTAGGTGGAAGGCAAGTGCCCTGAAGAGAAAAAGGAAGTGGTTTACTACGAAGTGCATTTATGGCAGGCACGGTGGAAAAGGTTAGGTTTTCCACATCTGAGGACACACACGGTGCCTTATACTTTAGGGTCCATGCACAATGCCTATTATACTGCAGGTACTCAATGTTTACTGCGCTCTCCTTGCTTCGCGTAAGTGAAAGATTTCAAATTTAACTCTGGTAGCTGACATGCAGGATTTTAGTTTGGTGTATTTTGCCAGGCCAGGGGCATGATTAGTTATGAATTGAAATTTCAGCGTAATTTTAAGACACAAAGAAATATAGCAGATTAGCTCTGACCAGAGTCTCAAGATTTCAGCGCATGAAAATGCAAGGCGGTGTGAAATGAACACATTCAAGAAAATGGAAGCTAGCCCTGGAGGAAAACATTTTTCTTTTAAAACAGAAAAATAATACTAACTTCCAGGCTTCCAGCCTGTACGAGACAGCACAATTAAACACTAGGTCTAAATTAGACTTAGGAAATACGTGCCAATAAAAGTTTTCAAATACACTATTAATTTTATGGTGTTTAAGAAATACTGTCCAAAAGACATGGCATTTTAATGAGCTGGAACAATAAACATTTCTGAAAGTTTTATTTATTTATTTATCGCTGAGCTATAAATTCTTGTTTTTCTGATTACCCACAATAGAAGCATTCATTCCAAAAACTCCCCTCTCTTATAGTGAAGTATCCAAATAAGCTATTGATAAGTTATGCTTCTTTTTTAATTGGAAGGAGAAAAACTCTGTGCTAATTGTTACAGAGGAAAATAAGTATGAGTAAAGGAAAACTATTCGTGGAGAGATCCTTTCACAAAGATTTAAGTCTCTATTGGTGAGTATGTCATTTGCCTTTGGGGTTGATTATATTAACATACATTTTATGGGATGGATGTCAATGGAATTCAAAGGATTAAAATGTTATTGCTACTCGCAAACCATCCAATGTTTCGAGTTTGAGGAATGCTAATTCTGTATGAGAATATATCTATGTTTAATAATAATCCTTTGCACCTCTAATAGATCCTTTATTCCTTTTTTTTTTTTTTTTCCTAATTTGCAGTTTCTTGCAAGTGATTTGGAATGCACGGCATGTGGGCTCCTTAGAAGAAGACTGAGAAATGCGCTGGAGAGGCAGAAAGTGGCTAAATTATAATGGGACACCTAGATATACTAAGCAACCTGGACTTCATTCTACAGATAATGGGGAGCGATTCAAAAGGAAGCCAAAACAAGATGAAAAGGTCTGTGCTGATGTGTGCGGGGACGCAGACTGCTGCTGTAGATGGTGTGTCCCGGACGGGCCTCCCTAATGCGCCCCGTTGATCCGGACACCGGAGCTGACAGCTGAATGAGTGAAGAAGGAGCCAGCAGGCAGGGGGGGTGGGGAGTGTGCTGGGTGGAGGCCCTCAGGCGGGGCTGGCGAGGAGGCCCTAAGAGCTGCAGCCGCCTGAGAAGCAGCAGGAACCGGGGCTGAGGGGCCAAGGGCACACTGGGCCTTGTAGCCCACTAGGCAGACTGGCGTTTCCCGCAAGCCAGCTGCAAAGCCTCTGGGATTTTGGCCTGACGAGTGAAAAGATCTGATATTTCAAAAGGACAGCTCTGGCTGCTGTATTTAAAAAAGACTTCAGAGCTGTCCAACGGCAACATAAACATTGGGCCACATCTGTGCTTTTAATTATTCTAATAATCACATTAAAAAAGTAAAAAGAAACATATGAAATTAATTCTAATAACACATTTTATTTAATCCAGCCTATCTAAAATGTTATTGTTTCAACATATAATCAATATGAAATACTGTTAATGAGATATTTCTCATTCTCTTTGTATACTAATTCTTTGATATCCAGTATATATTTTTATAACACATCGCAATTCAGATCACCCATATTTCTAAAGCTCAACAGTCACTGCTGGCTAGGAGTTACTGTACTGGAGAGTATAGTTTTAGAAGATAAAGACTCACCAGGAACTTGTGTACATAGTTATTGAGATAATCCAGATAGTAGCTTGCCTAGGTTGACAGCTGTAGACGTGGTGACAGATGGCTGGGTTCTGATTATATTCTGAAGGTTGAGCCAGGACTTGATGATGGACTGGATGTGTGGTATGAGAGAAAGCAAGCAGGCAAGGATGACACCAAAGACTTCTGGCCTTGGCAATTAAAGTCACGAAATTACTATTTATTACAATGGAAAAGACTATGGGAGGACAAGATTTAGTTTTGAACCAATTAAGGTGGAGATATTGATTATAATTCCAAATTGATGTCTTAGATACATCATTCTGCATATAGTGTAAAGAATGCCCTGGATAAAGTCAGGACTAGAAGCAGGGACTTCTGTCAAGAAGTGTCAAGAGAAGGCTGAGGAACAAATGATGAAAAGTCTTAAGACTGTTCAGGCAGTGGGAGTAAAGATGCATATCTGAGGCATATGGGAACCAGAAACGATGGGGCTGAGAGAGCATGCGTGTGGGTGGTGAATGAGATAAAGGCATGAAAGATGATTCCCAAGAATAAGGCCTGGACAGTTTGGCAGATGCTGGAAACGGCCATCAGGACAGGAAGAGGCACAAGGAGGGGCAGTGTCCTGGACAAAGAAATGATGGGCTTTTCTCTGGATAGGCTAATATAAGGGTATGTTGAAGGCATCCAAGTAAAGATGATCTAATCAACAGCCGAAACTCGGGGAAGATGCTCAACGGTGAGGCAGGAATCAAACACAGAAAATTAGTCATTAGTAGCAAAGAAAGTGTAACTGAAAACATGGTTATGGATGAGAACACCAAGGAAGGATTTACCAAAAGAGAAGATGGTTTAAAGCAGGGCCCTGAGGAATACCAACACAGGAGGAACGGGCAGAAGAAGTAAACCCTGTTAGGAAGACTGAGGAAAAGCAGTCAGAGGTAGGAAGAAAACCAAAGCAGATGGCATCATAGCTGAAAGGAAAAAAAGAGTTTCAAGAAGATGATCTGCACTGTGTATGTGCTAATATCTATCAAGCCATGTGGAACTACTTAGGTCATCACTGTGTACAGCACACTACACCAGCTGTTGTGTCCAATAAAACAATCAATAGGGTCTTTAGAGCAAAGACAATCTAGTCAGTGAGAGACCAACCAGGAGTGTAATGTAATAGCAAAAGAGGAATGAGTACGTACACTACTAGCTGTTATTACTGTCTCTCTTATACTGTGATCAAGCATTCAATGCCCTTGTATTCTAGACCCCAGCAGGAATTAAAGTCGGGTTATTCATTCTCTCTAAAGGGTAATTTTTCATTTTTACCTTACCGTTAAGTATGATTCAGATGGCTCAGGAGACAATATAAATACGGCTCAAGTTTTATCCATAAGAGAAAATGTTAATTCTTTAAGCATAAAGTTAGGCATAAAAAAAGAAAGAGGGCTTCTGAGAGAGACAGTATCAGTAAGAAAGAAAAGATCGGCAGTATACCAAAGACAATTTGGCCAATAATTTTTTAATGCTATTTCTAAAACTGCACTAAGACAATATTTTCCTAACTGTGCTTTGCAAAATAGGAATTTTAATGGGTAATTATAATTTTAATGGGTAATCTATCTAAAAGGAAACTGATTCTACCATCCAATAAATATAGCCTGTATCTACTAAATATGGTTAAATAGTTTTCTTTACTATAAATATTCTTGAATATGCTAGGATTTAGTTTAAACTCTTAAGAATATATCTATCATGCAGTATTTCCCAAACTTTTTTTATTTTATTTTATTTATTTATTTATTTATATTATTTTTTGGGGGGTACACCAAGTTCAATCATCTGTTTTTATACACATATCCCTGTATTCCCTCCCTCCCTCGACTCCCCCCCCACCCTCCCTCGAGTCCCCCCCACCCTCCCCGTCCCAGTCCTCTAAGGCATCTTCCATCCTCGAGTTGAACTCCCTTTGTTATACAACAACTTCCCACTGGATTTCCCAAACTTTTAAACCTTGTAATCCTCTTCCAGAACAATTATCGATATCCCATAGAACAAGTACAAGCGTTCTCCAGAATACAGTTTGGGAAATGATACATTAAAAGTTGTGAGAGTATTATTGTCAGAAGCAGTCAAATGAGATAAACCTATCGCAGTGAATTTGCACACACCAAGTACTAAATTCTTGTTAAGCAAAAAGAATGAAAATTTCTAAGATCTGGACATGGGATAATTTTCAGTATACTGCAAAAATCAAATATTAAAAATAAATAAATAAAAGAGTGAAAACTAGTGAAGGAGGTTGCTACAAGCCTAAACAACCTCAATTTCAAAGCCTACTGCAGGAAACAATTACTTGACATTACTTTAAAAATTATATCAAAGTATAAGTACATATAACAACTTTTCTTTAAATACATAGAGACTGTGATTATAACGTTGTAATCAAGACTATCTGGAATTTTATGGAGGTTAAAGGAAAAAAAACGCAACACCATTTTCATCTTTCCTCCACCTAGTTTTTTTTAAAATGTGCATGGAATTAAGCTAATGTGAACAAAAGAGAAATCTCAGAAACTATTACCAAAAAAATCAACACTTAGATGGAAAACTAGAGGCATTTGTCATCACTGTTATGACAGGCCATTAAAGTTGATTTCATAATAAAAGCTTCTCTTCTGAATCGAGCTGATTCTTTTTCTTCCCACTACTTGCTGCTCTGGGAATCACTGCTGAGCACTGGGACAGAAACCCCAAGGTATGAAGTTCAGCAGGGAAGAATTTGGGAGATGGAAGATCCACTATACAGAGAATGATGGCAGGTGTAATCGTTAACTAGAATAAGAGGAGTGGCCAACATTTAATCATTAAATGAAATGCTCAAGTATGTAAATTTCAAAGGGCTCTGAAAACCGAAGAAAATTTTAAGATGACAAAACAACAGCTGGTCTTGTGGGAATAGATTATCACCTCATTAAAAAATACACATAAACACATATATGTGTGTGTATCTATATATCCATATCTCCATCTATGCATTCATATACATCTACGTGTGTGTAATAAAGTTTTCTTCGTTTCCTTTCCCTAGAAACACAATCTGTAAACAATCCAACCACTTGGCTAAGATAACCATCGGCTTTGGAATGGAATCTCTTGTACCTCCCAAGAGAACTGTTCTCCCTTCCACCAGACACCTGCCCAAGCCTCCAGGTCTGCAGAGGAGGTCTTCGATTAGAGGTTAGGAAGGCCACCCCCTAGAGTAAGATCTGCTGGCAAGCAATTTCTCAGGCCCCAATTAATGGGTAAAAGGAATTCCCTAGAAAAAAGAGAAAAAGATTTTCTCATAATTGCTGCCACGAATTTCAGCATATACAATCAGAAGATCCACACTTGAGGGATGTATATGACATTAAAAGCACATGAAAAAAGAATCCTGATATGGATACTTAAAACACTTTAATTATTGAGTTTCGATTACTTACATGGGATTTCCCTTATTTTCTATACAATTTTAAAAACAAAAATCATTTTCTAATGACTATTTTATACATTTACATTCTGCCAGTTTTCCTAAGAATCACCCTGTTTTCAATTGCAAAGGGGGAACTCTCTATTCAAAGTGCTACAACGTCTCTAATGCTTCAGCATCCCGCTCAGAAGAGATGCAGCCTGCGGTGAAATAGGTAAAAATAATGAAATAAAGACATTTAAAGACAGAAATCAAGTCATGGGCAGATCAAGCTTTAATCAACCTCTCAAAATTAGAGAAGTATGTTTTGATGTTTATGGTTCATCTCTTTCATTAAACTTTGTGAACAGCCCCTGGCCACATACTGTGACAATCTGAAAGGCCTTGATGAGAAAGGACTTGTTTTTTTTGTGTATCTAAATGCAGATAAATAAAATTTGAACACGTTTTAGCAAATATGAGAATGTGTGTATATCTTAAAAGACATTCTCTTATATTTTCATCAGTGTTCCCCTCTGTGAGAGAAAAATGAAAAAGCAAACTTCCAATGCAACCACAGAATACTAAAGCTTTATTTAGTGAAAAAAAGCTCATGTTCTTGGATAGATAAAATAAGGTTCTGGTATAATACAGTGGGAATCAATGAATCACTGTTTCCACTTGTAATACACTGAACAGCTGTGTTTAAGTGACTATCTATTAGTCACTCATTTCTTTAACAAACATTTCATAAGCAGCTACTACTTGCCAGAAACTGGGAAAGGGACAGACAGCTTCTGCTGCCATGAGAGCTTAGTACTTAGGATGGGACAGAAAAAAAGTAATGTTCATTACAGTAGTATGATAAGTACCCAGAAAAGGAAAAGATGCTGTAAGAAATCGCAGGCATGGGTACCAGTGTGCCTTTAATTCCCCCTTTATAGTCTGTTAATGTCTGTGCCTGAAGTTTACTCCTCTCCTCAGTTAAACAATGGCCCCAACCACTACGATTTGGTTATAGCTATAATTTATAACCATGATAATAACTATAATTAATTTAGTACCTGTGACCACAAAGGTAGGTAAATGGTGAAACAGGATTTGACCCCTCAAAATAATACCTTGTCTATTATACCATGGGGCTTCCTTTAATGAATATGCAGGCATTCATTCTTCCTCTCAAAACCTTTATGTGCCAGGTGTTGGGAAAAACAACAGTAAACAGAAAGATAGGTCCCTGTCCTATAAAGTTATAATGACAAATTGTGTTAAGACCCTAGAAGGGAAAGCAACATACACAATGCGAGAATGTTCTAGGTGCATGTGTGTGTAGGAAGGATTCTCTGAGGTCTTAGTTTCTAGGCAGAGATGTATGTGAAGGATGGGGAGGAGTAAGCCCTGGGGTGAGTAAAGGTGAAGGAACCAAAACTCCGAAAACGGAGGTAAAGAACGTTGTTATGAAGAGAAATGGAGTGTGTGGTAGCTGAAGGGTTATGTAGCATCAGGATTTGCTGCTGTCGTTTGTACATGTTTATTTATTTTTTTCAAAGGATATTCTTAGCTGAGAAGGATCTACCTCTACATGCTTCAGTTCCATTACTCGTAAACTAAGGATAACAAACTATTTACTTCACAGAGTTTTTGTGAGGCTTAAATCAATAAATATATGTAAAATGCTTTGACTAGTACTTGTTTAGGGGTAGATCTCAAGAAGTTTAGCCATGATAATAATTATTATAATCGGGTAACAGGTGTGACAGACACAGCGCAGTGTACCCCCAATGTGTCTGTGTGTTTGTGTGTGTATCTGTGTACAGGGGATTAAAAGAGAGAATACTAGACTCCAAGCAGCATTCTCAAAGAAGAGGGGTGATAAAGAAAGAACGGACTGTAATCTCCACGAGGGCAGTGATTTGCACTCCATGACAGAGTAGGTACTTAATAAATATTGTTGAATAAAATAATTTTGTTGTGCTTTAGCTGGGTCACTATTTGATGCATCTATGTAGCTTTATCCAGTCTTCTGATGATGGTACCCAAAAGATACCTTTGTTAGGGTGAGTACCAATTGATTTTATAAGGAATATACAGAGAGCAGGAGCTACTTTTAGTTACTGTCTTTGATGTAAAGCAGCAAAGAGGAAAAAAAGCAGACAATGGATTTTAGCCTTCACCCAGAGGGTTATCAACACCAGGTTATCTTACTGTAACACAACCTCCCAAAGTGTGAACAATGTAGATTTTCAAATTAAATCAATCAGTTGTGCAGCAAAACAGAAAATGGAAGGAATACTCTGGTAGGATTTAAATTTTACCTACATACAAAAAATTTAAATCCTACCAGAGTAGGATGTGGAGGTTCCTCTAATAAATGTAAACAAAAAACAATAAAACAAACTTCTGATATGTGCAAAGATGTTCCCTGGTGTTCTCCTTAGGTAAGTAACCCAGCACGTCACAGTGGAAGGAAGGCTGGATTTAAAGTTAGAAAATTGGGCTGCTGATCCCAGTTTTGCATTTTCATATCTGTCTGAAGATGCTCCAGGTTCTTAACAGCTTCTAGTCTCTGTCTGTCTCATTATTCAAATGGAAAATGCAAACATACTTGCAAAGCTGTTAAATGAATTAGAAATAACACATGTAAAGAATCCAACCACTCCTTAGTATGTGAAATTTTAAAAGATACTACTTATGAAGAGTGAAGTTTCAAAAGATCAATATATAACAATACTAGCCATCATTTACTGAGTGCTTAGCCTGTGACCTTTTAAATTTGGGAATTCCTAAGTACGTCCTTTATAAGTTTACATCACTTGAGCACAGACACCATGATATCTAAGAGGCAACATATGGAAGGAATTACCTGCTTTTGAAACTAGGTATCACAGGTGGTGAGCCTAGTGTACCAGGCAGGCACTGCTGCCTTAGTGCTGGCTGGTCACCTAAACCCTACTATTCCTTTCTGAGAAATAAGCCCCTCAGCCTTGAGCATTATCAGTCCTGCTACCCAGGCCAAAGCTGGTTGGCCCAGAGATCAGTGTCAAAGACAAAGCTGTCACAGAGAGACATTCTATGAATTAAGATAACCAGTTAATCACCTCCTCCCTGTTTCAGGGAAAGAGATAAAGTCTGAAATACCATAAGAGATGTCTTGAGAAGGACCAAGATATCCCAGATCACATAGCAAAAGAACAGAGAGGTCTATGCATTTAACTCCTTCCTCCTCCCCTGTAATTACTGAAGGTCCCCCAACTCCCAACCCAATCAGATCTCTGTTTCTTGCAACCTGAGCAAATCCGGAAGAATACAACTAAAAAGTATTACACTGAGTAATCTATTAAATATTTTCCACTTTGAAGAGAGTGTGCAGTTCACTGGAGAAAAAAAATCCATTTGCAAAGAGAGCCAAAGACCATGAAAAAAGTTGGACAGCAATGCAAATTAATAACAAGCCAGCAGTTCAACTTATAGCACATTATAAGGGTAGAGTTTCATAAAGATAAGACTCGAAATCAACCTGTAAATTTTTATAAGAAAATGCCAAACATGCCTCCTAAATCAAACTGACACCAAGCATCTAAATGAGTCCCACGACGCACAACTGTCCTTTTGTTAGTAACAGAGGCTGCCTGTCCATCCCTGATATCTTCAATTACTTCTGTCACACACAGCGACACACCTAACCTTCATTCTTTTACTTCTTCATTTCCCCAATACATTCTATGATGGGAATCCTTGAGATATTCCTAGGGAAACAAACAATTTTATGGTCAATTAACTTTGTTTACACAAAGTTCAACAATTTTTTTCACTACAGAGCTTTGGAGCCTTTACTAAGCCAGTGAGTGTAGCCTTTCTCAAACTCCCAAAAGCTCAGAGCACTGCTCCCCATAGAATATTCTGTGGAAATGACGCTGTGCAGACTGTTCGCTATAGGAAAGGTTACCTTGTGGTATCTAAAGTAGAGCAAGTCAGAGCATTAGCGGACCACAGAGTGAGACTCTATCACTCTATCCTTCCACAGACATAGCTTTAAAATTCTAATTCAGTGGACTTTCAAACTGTTGTCAAAGGCCAGAATAAAAAATGGCCTTTGTGAATCATGTCCTGGTCATTCTTACAAAACTGCCACTGAAACATAATTCAAACGATATTGGGTTTTTCCTACGTGTAAACCAATGATTCTCTTTTTAAAAATGAGGTCCGTGTGACTTTTTTGTGTCTATACTCAGTTCCAGAGTGTGGACACCATGAACTGCTTCACTGGGAAGCGGGGATAAAATACAATAAAATAAAGTAAAACACTGAGACCCCACTTGAGCTTCATGCCCGTCATCCTGAGTCACTTGCTGTTGGGGGGTATGCTGAGAGGAGTGGGAGAGGGACCCTCTGCCGAGTGAAAGGACCCTTCACCTTCACTCGAGCTCACTGCACTGCAAGCTGTGCACTCAAACTGTTTCCGAGTAAGGAACTTTACCAATTGTAAATTTTAACTCAACTTGTCACTACAGAATGGATAAGGGGCTTGGAAAGGTCCCTTCCAAGAAATGAATTCTGCACTAATAAGCATATTTAAGCAAAAAGAAACAGAGTAGAGCTGCCATGGGTCCTTTTGGTATAAATTCACCATGGGCCACATAGAAAGAAGGACCAGGATGAGGAGGCTGGGGGAGACTGGGGAGAGGGGTCGCGGGGAGACGTGCACGCCCCTAGAGAACACCACCAACTCAGGAAATGACTTGTGGTCTAAAGCTGAGTGAAGGAAAACTTGGACAGAATAAAAAAGGATGCTTGCTTCTCAAGGGAAATATGGGAGCAATAACTGGCCTGCTTTCGAGTTAGAACTAACCATATGTCCTTAGGCAAGTTACTGTAACCATATGAAACTCATTTACAAGGTCTGCAAAATGAAGTGATTAAAACAGAAGACTTCGAATGTTTCTTCCAGACCCAATGTTCTATGACATCTGTAGAGGGAAGGAAAAAAGAACGTCAGTGCTCCCTGAGATCAAGCCCAAAGGAATGCCTGTTAATGAAAATAGGGTGAAATGAAGTAAGTTAGAAAGTGGGTGCTGACAAGCTCAAGGAGTGGCATGATTCCATGGGCTTGTGGCCACTTGCACTTAAGGCGACCTGTATCTTTGAAGGTGGCTGTTTTAAAGCTTGTGAACAGACACCACTGAGATGCAAGGACTATAGTGTGTATGTGAGTGCAGGGTCACCACTGAAGAACCACAAGAGCAAGAGACAAGGATGACGTCTAGGAGAAAAGCTTTTTAAAAATAAGAAATGTCACTTGAAGTGTGTATGCTGGGGGTGTGGGGGGGAGGTGGGGAGGTATTTTCACATTTATGGGAACATTACTGGCCTTCAGAGGGCAGAGTGGAAAGAAGCCCAGCAATGGGCCCATAGTCACACGATAGAGGAACGCCCTGCACCCCATATGCCTTATAGATGACTCAATGGACATGCAGGCAAGGAAAGCGCCTGCTCTGCGGGTCCAAGGCTAGAATATAACACCACCTTTTTGCATGGGTTTTGATATCTACTGAGTTTTCTTTCTTGGAATGCATCTAACGTGTATTTTGAGAGAAAATTGCAACTTGCTGTGTTCAGAACTTTTATAAAAGTCGTTCATGGAAAACTGCATCACTGGAGTTAACTCCAAACCTCTATCGACAGTCTGCTCTATGTATGTAAGTCTCCAACTGCAGCCGTGGCAATCACAGTCCCTCCACATAGATGTGCATTATTCTACTCCCCAGCAAGCCTTCCCAGATGCTCATGCCTGACCACTTACATACTGGGATACATAATGTTTCATTAATTAGAATTTGTTTCTTTCTCTTGCATACTATAATTACAATATATAATTTATATATTTCAAAATGTGTTATCTTTTCTGTCATTTTTTAAGACAGTAAAAGGGCTTTACAAAATATGCATTTTAAAATAGAGTCGTTGCTTCTGAGGACTTTACATCAGTGGTTTTAAATGTTTGGGGTTCGCAAAGCCTTTCCTATATTTGATGAAAATCATGGGTGAGACTGCAGATGGAGTCTCTGTGTGGCAGGTGCTCACCTCCCAGCAGCCATTCGGTCCTTTACCCGTGCCTACTTACAGACACATTCTCTGAGTCTGAACAGCACAAGGGATGATATTTCCCAGACACTCTTGCAGTTAGATGTGGCCATGAGACTAAGTTCTCAACAAAGCAATGTGAGCAAACATGAGGTGTGTATCTTGTATGTTATTTCTGTAAGCTTGCCCTCCACAACCCTTGAGCTAGACCACAGATGTGCTGGCTTCAACCACTGGCAATGAACAACCCCAAAGGGGAGAACTGCCCAAGCCCCACAGACCAACTCTCTACTTGTGCACTGTTATGTGAGAGAAAAAGCTGCTATTATATTTAAGCTGCCCTCTTCTGGAACTCTCTGTTACAGCAACTCTCTAGTTAACTAACACATCTTGGAAATAAGTAAACATGCATGCCTGTGTGTGCACACATATGTGTAACATAATGCACACAGTTTCAGGAATTTCATAGACCCCTGAAGCCTTCTTGGTGCTCTGAACCAAAAATTTTGTAGTAGTTTTGGTAGCTAGAAAGTCTCCTAGGAAAACTAGTGTAGAGAACATCAGATGAGCATTTGCTGTGGAGCAGTCACAAGAAAACTCACTTCGTCACCTCGTATTGCAATCAACAGGTGAGACAGGAAAGCATTCTGAAATATGAAAGCATGGTAAATGACTGGCTCTTTCCCCAATCACCTAAATTCTTCCAAATCTCTCCTATGTTTAGGACTGCAAGCCAGTACTCTTAATGAACATCAAACTTCCTTGGGTGTGCCAGTGTAAAGATCAGGAGTAACAACCACATAGACTCTGAAACTATAACACAGCTCTTCTTTAAAGGAGAGAAACCACTAACACGTCATCATCCATATTCTCTTCCTGTCATTAATAAAGGATAAACTACTAAAGCGAAAACCTTGCAATAAGTATATAAAGTGGAAAACAAAGAGCCAAAATCATACTTTATGACTAACTACTCTGAACAAATATACTTTAAAAAGAACTACGAGAATTTTAGTAAAATTACAGCAAATTGTAGGATCAACAATAGTTCTCAGTTTTTTCCAAAACAGCATTATCTATTTTCCCTTTAATTCTATATCTCATCTTAGCAAGCAAATAATAATGCCTAAAGAATAATCTACTGGAGGAGGAAAAAGATGGCGGTGAAGTAGAGGGGTGTGGAATGCATCCCTCTCCACAGATGCATTGGGAAGGCACCGAAGGACACAATAATTCCCACAGAGAACCAGCTGAACACCAGCAGACGGCCTCAGACACCAGAAAAGACGGCAAGGAGCCCGACATAACCACTAAGTTTTTGGTAGTACGGACAATATATCTCTCATACTTTCCTTTCATCCCCATCTTTTATACATTTCTATTCCTTTCTTTTTCTTTGCATATTTCCAATCACACTACGCTCTTATGTTCCCTTTTCTTCCAGCCATTTTATTTTATCTTAACATACTTATAAGCAACACTATCAATCAGCTCAGACTCCTTGCTCTATTCTCCAGATGACGCACTGCCTTGCTATTTAATATTAGGTTTTTATCTTTATCTTAGTTCTTAGTACAGTTGTCTAGTTTCATTCTGAGAATGTCCATTCTCTCTGGTGTACTCTGCCTCTTTTCTATATTCGATCCTAGCTTACAAAATCTCCCTGGATTAATGTTTGTATATGTAAGGTGTTATTTGTTTGTTTGTTTGCTTTTGCTTTTGTCTCTGAATTGTTCTGTTTCAGTTGTCAATTTCTGTTGGGTTTCTCTTTGAATATCTGATAGCACACTGGGGTTCGGTCAGGTCTTTCTAGAGCCTTACGTCCTAATGGATTCAGTAATCGTGTGTCTTATACATGTATCTGTTTCCTAGACTTTCTATTTGTTTAATCCAATACTTGGACATTAGTCTCAGGCTTGGACAGTCTTCTATAAACAGCTCTATCGCCAGGACAAGCAACCCCAAAAGTTTGGACAACCATGAGGAAACAAAGAAACAACATGCAGGCAAAGGAGCAGGAAAAAAACCCACAAGACCAAATAAATGAGGAGGAAATAGGAAAAATGCCTGAAAAAGAATTCAGAGTAATGATAGTAAAAATGATATAAAATCTCGATAACAAACTAGAGAAAGTACAAGAAACAGTTCATAAGAACTCAGAAAAACAAACAGCAATGGATAACAAAATAACTGAAATTAAAAATACTCTAGATGCTATAACCAGCAGAATGATTGAGGTAGAAGAACGAATAAGTGAGTTGGAAGATAGAATGGGGGAAATAAACGCCACAGAGCAGGAAAATGAAAAAAAAATAAAAAGAATAGAAGACAGTCTCAGAGACCTCAGTGATAACATTAAGTGTACCAACATTCGAATTATAGGCATCCCAGAAGAAGAAGAAAACAAGAAAGGGTCTGAGAAAATATTTGAAGAGGTTATAGTGGAAAACTTCCCCAACATGGGAAAGGAAATAATTCACCAAGTCCAAGAAGCACAGAGAGTCCCATACAGAATAAACCCAAGGAGAAATACACCAAGGCACATATTAATCAAACTAACGACAATTAAACACAAAGAAAAAATATTAAAAGCAACAAGAGAAAAGCAACAAACAACATATAAGGGAAAACCCATCAGGATAACAGCTGACCTTTCTACAGAAACTCTGCAGGCCAGAAGGGAATGGCAGGATATACTGAAAGTCCTGAAAGAGAGAAACCTACACCAAGAATACTCTACCCAGCAAGAATCTCATTCAGATTTGAGGGAGAAATCAAAAGCTTTACAGACAACCACAAGTTAAGAGAATTCAGCACCACCAAACTAGCTTTACAACAAGTGCTAAAGGAACTTCTCTAAGTAGGAAACACAAGAAAAGGAAAACACCTACAAATATAAACCCAAAACAATTAAGAAAATGGTAATTGGAACACACATGTCAATAATCACTTCAAATGGAAATGGAATAAATGCTCCAACCAAAAGACACAGACTGGCTCAATGGATACAAAAACAAGACCCTTCAATATGCTGCCTACAAGAAACCCACTTCAGACCAAGGGATACATATAGACTGAAAGTAAAGGGATGGAAAAAGATATTCCATGCAAATGGAAGTCAAAAGAAAGCTGGAGTAGCAATACTCATATCAGACAAATTAGACTTGAAAGTAAAGACTATTAAAAGAGACAAGGAAGGACACTACATAATGACCAAGGGATCCATTCAAGAAGAACATATCACAATGGTAAATATCTATGCCCCCAACATAGGAGCACCTCAATACATAAGGCAAATGCTAACAGCTATGAAAGGGGACATCGACAGTAACACAATAATAGTGGGAGATTTGAACACCCCACTTACATCAATGGACAGATCATCCAAACAGAAAATCAATAAAGACACACAAGCTTTAAATGACACATTAGACCATCTCGACTTCATTGATATTTATAGGACATTCCATCCAAAAACGACAGCCTACACTTTCTTCTCAAGTGCACACGGAACATTTTCCAGGATAGATCACATCTTGGGTCACAAATCAAATCTCAGCAAATTCAAGAAAATTGAAATCACATCAAGCATCTTCTCAGACCACAACGCCATGAGACTAGATATCAATTACAAGAAAAAAACTGCAAAAAATACAAACACATGGAGGCTAAACAATTCACTCTTAAACAACCAAGAAATCACTAAAGAAATCAAAGAGGAAATCAAAAAATATCTAGAAACAAACGACAACGAAAACACAACTCAAAACCTATGGGACGCAGCAAAAGCAGTACTAAGAGGGAAGTTTATAGCAATACAGTCCTACCTTAAGAAACAGGAAAATGATCGAATAAACAACCTAACCTTACACCTCAAACAACTAGAGAAAGAAGAACAAAGAAACCCCAAAGGGAGCAGAAGGAAAGAAATCATAAAGATCAGAGCAGAAATAAATGAAAAAGAAAGGAAGGAAAGCATAAGAAAAATAAATAAAACTAAAAGCTGGTTCTTTGAGAAGATTAACAAAATTGATAAACCATTAGCCAGACTCATCAAGAAAAAAAGGGAGAAGATGCAAATCAACAGAATTAGAAATGAAAAAGGAGAAGTCACAACGGACACCTCAGACATACAAAACATCGTGAGAGACTACTACAAGCAACTATATGCCAATCAATTGGATAACCTGGAAGAAATGGATACATTCTTAGAAAAATACAATCTTCCAAGACTGAACCAGGAAGAAATAGAAACCATGAACAGACCAATCACAAGTACGGAAATTGAGGCAGTGATTAAAAATCTCCCAACTCACAAAAGCCCAGGACCAGATGGGTTCACGGGTGAATTCTATCAAACATTTAGAGAAGAGCTAACACCTATCCTTCTCAAACTCTTCCAAAATATTGCAGAAGGCAGAACACTCCCAAACTCATTCTACAAGGCTACCATCACCCTGATACCAAAACCCAGCAAAGATGGCACAAAAAAAGAAAACTACAGACCAATATCACTGATGAATATAGATGCAAAAATCCTCAACAAAATTCTAGCTAACAGACTCCAATAGCACATTAAAAAAATCATACACCATGATCAAGTGGGGTTTATCCCTGGGATGCAAGGATTCTTCAATATACGCAAATCAATCAACGTGATACATCATATCAACAAATTGAAGGATAAAAACCATATGATCATCTCAATAGATGCAGAAAAAGCTTTTGACAAAGTTCAACATCCATTTATGATAAAAGCTCTCCAGAAAATGGGCATAGAAGGAAATTACCTCAACATAATATAAGCTATATATGAGAAACCAAAAGCCAACACTGTTCTCAATGGGGAAAAACTGGAAGAATTCCCTCTAAGAACAGGAATGAGACAAGGGTGTCCACTCTCACCATTATTATTCAACATAGTTTTGGAAGTTTTAGCCACAGCAATCAGAGAAGAAAAAGAAATCAAAGGAATCCAAATTGGAAAAGAAGAAGTAAAATTGTCACTCTTTGCAGATGACATGATATTATATATAGAAAACCCTAAAGACTCTACCAGAAAACTGCTAGCACTAATTGATGAATTTAGTAAAGTAGCAGGATACAAAATTAATGCACAGAAATCTCTTGCATTCCTATACACTAACAACAGAAGAGCAGAAAGAGAAATTAAGGAAACACTCCCATTCACCATTGCAACCAAAAGAATAAAATACCTAGGAATAAACCTCCCTAAGGAGGCAAAAGATCTGTATGCAGAAAACTTTAAGACATTGATGAAAGAAATCAAAGACGACACAGACAGATGGAGGGACATACCATGTTCCTGGATTGGAAGAATCAACATCGTGAAAATGACTGTACTACCCAAAGCAATTTACAGATTCAATGCAATCCCGATCAAATTACCAATGGCATTTTTCACAGAACTAGAACAAGAAATCTTACGATTTGTATGGAAACGCAAAAGACCTCGAATAGCCAAAGCAATCTTGAGAAGGAAAAATGGAGTTGGTGGAATCAGGCTTCCTGACTTCCAACTATACTACAAGGCCATAGTGATCAAGACAGGATGGTACTGGCACAAAAATAGAAAGGAAGATCAATGGAATAGAATAGAGAATTCAGAAGTAAGCCCAAACACATATGGGCACCTTATCTTTGACAAAGGAGGCACGAGTATACAATGGAAAAAAGACAGCCTCTTCAATAAGTGGTGCTGGGAAAATTGGACAGCTACATGTAAAAGAATGAAATTAGAACGCTTCCTAACACCATACACAAAAATAAACTCCAAATGGATTAAAGACCTACATGGAAGGCCAGACAGTATAAAACTCCTAGAGGAAAACATAGGCAGAACACTCTATGACATCCATCAAAGCAAGATCCTTTTTGACCCACCTCCTAGAATCATGGAAATAAAATCAAGAATAAACAAATGGGACCTCATGAAACTTCAAAGCTTTTGCACAGTGAAAGAAACCATAAACAAGACTAAAAGGCAACCAACCCTCAGAGAGGGAAAAAATAATTGCCTATGAAACAACGGACAAAGGATTAACCTCCAAAATATACAAGCAGCTCATGCAGCTTAATACCAAAAAAGCAAATAACCCAATTCACAAATGGGCAGAAGACCTAAATAGACATTTCTCCAAAGAAGACATACAGATGGCCAACACACACATGAAAAGATGCTCAACATCACTCATCATCAGAGAAATGCAAGTCAAAGCCACAATGAGGTATCACCTCACACCGATCAGAACGGCCAGCATCACAAAATCTGGAAACCACAAATGTTGGAGAGGGTGTGGAGAAAAGGGAACTCTCCTGCACTGTTGGTGGGACTGTAAGTTGGTACAGCCACTATGGAAAACAATTTGGAGGTTCCTTCAAAAACTACACATAGAACTACCATATGATCCAGTAATCCCACTACTGGGCATATACCCAAAGAAAAATATAATCCCAAAAGAAACTTGTACCATAATGTTTATTGCAGCACTATTTACAATAGCCAGGACATGGAAGCAACCCAAATGCCCATCAACAAATGAATGGATACAGAAGATGTGGCATATCTATACAATGGAATATTACTCAGCTATAAAAAGGGATGAGATGGAGCTATATGTCATGAGGTGGATAGACCTACCGCCTGTCATACAGAGTGAAGTAAGTCAGAAAGAGAAAGACAAATATTGTATGCTAACTCACATATATGGAATCTAAAAATGGTACTGATGAACTCAGTGACAAGAACAAGGACGCAGGTGCAGAGAATGGACTGGAGAACTTGAGGTTTGGGAGGGGGCGGGGGGTGAAGGGGAAGCTGAGACGAAGCGAGAGAGTAGCACAGACATATATATACTACCAACTGTAAAATAGATAGTCAGTGGGAAGTTGTTGTATAACAAAGGGAGTCCAACTCGAGGATGGAAGATGCCTTAGAGGACTGGGGCGGGGAGGGTGGGGGGGACTCGAGGTGGGGGGGAGTCAAGGAAGGGAGGGAATACGGGGATATGTGTATAAAAACAGTTGATTGAGCTTGGTGTACCCCCCAAAAAAATAATAAATAAATAAAATTTAAAAAAAAAGAATAATCTACTGTCCATAAACTAGAAATTGCAGGAATATGCAAAACTAACTGATTTCATATAGTATGAAAACATAAGACAAGGAGGATTGTATATTTCATGACCGTATCACTGTTTTTCCAGCAACTTCAAGAATGGATAGAATTTTAATCTTTTTGACAGAAGTTTTGTATTGCTGAACAATACACAAGTGACTAGACCAAAAATGTGAAAAAATGGGAGCCCAGAGAGGAATTTTTAGGGAAGCAGTACTGTAAAAACACAGCACTGCCTCTGCAAGGGATGTCCATGGACCCCCACCCCCACCGCAAATGCAGAGTGATCTAATCACACCATATGCTCTCACCCACGGGACATGTATGACCTACATGCAAACAATCAACTCAACCACCAAATTGTATTCGAGTGATAAAAAGGAGGAATGGTTTTTAAAATTCCAAGCTGTTTAAAAATTAGTTACCAGTGACACAATTCATTATTGTAATAACTGAAAAATGTTTCCATCTAATTAAATAATAACCATATACTGACAAGAAAATAATCTGTCATTTGGGAGTTCGGATAGCCCATGATATGGTTCTTACCTCACAAACAGGAATCAAATGCAGTTATATAAATATTGTACAGAATTAGGGCAGGAGAGCCAAACTGGGGAAAAATCATGTATATTTTGAAAGCCAGTTTAAGCACATGGCACAAAATCAAGTCAAAAATTGAATGGGAAGAATATTCACCACATTTACATGTAAAGGCAAAAAAAAGAGAAAACATGAATGCCATCTACATCAGAAATTTAAAAAAAAAATCTATCTCCTCAAAAGGAATAGAGAAACTTTGGCAATGAAATAAATTCAAACATCTGATTACAAAATAAGATGTAATTTAATTTAGAAATAAAAAACATGATATCTATATTGATTCTAAAATGATGAAATTCCTCTCTTGGGCTAAAATACAGGAAACAAAATAGCAAATCTAAATGAAATAATAAATTTGGAAAAATGAGAAAAGGAAGAACACTTCTAAACAACACTAGAGAAAAGAATACGACATGCATAAGACTGTTTTATATATAAATTTATTTTATCATAAATTTCTGTAAACATTTTATAAAATAAAGGCTTGGTAAAATATTTTTTTCCAAAAACAATCACTCAAACAAAACTTACCAAATATTCAACTGAAAAAAAAAAAGAATCAAAAGTATCATATGGTCAGGTAAACTGAAAATCTATATACTTCATTATATGGTTAAAAGCAATAATTTAATGTATGAACCTCTCATGTTTGAATGAAAAAAAAAAGTTAAATTTTTTCACCAATGGGTCCACATCTAAATAAGTAGGGAATTTTAAATTAGATATTCAAATCAAGGACAAAAATCCAAGGAAAATGTATATTGGTTGGAATCAATACTATTTAAAAAGATAAATATAGAGAGATATGTCTTTAATAAGATAAAGAGGGAGAGTCTACTTTTTGTGTCTTTGAATATATAGTCAGAAGTTCACAGGCATCCCTCTCCAAGTGAACTATGATCAAGTGAAAGAGGAAACTCAAATTTAAAAAAAAAAAGTTAATTATGAACAACTCTCTCTAGTCAAGACATTCCAACTGTGGACCCATGTGGATGCAATTTTTTATTCTGACACTAATGCTAATTACCACTTCCTAGCTAACCTCAGTGAGTTACCAATGAAACAAGATACAACAAGAAGGGGAAAAATAACATACTCTGTCCAGATCAAAAGCCATGACTCAGCTTTCAGGACAGATAAACCAACCTCATGATACTGTAAGCTGGGGGTAGTGGGGGGGGGGGGGGGGCGGGCAGGCAGTGACCAGGAAGTGATGGTGAGAAGGAAGAGCAAGAGAATTCTCCCTTGCTAGGTAAGATACATTGGCTACTGCAGAGCCAAATTATAGAAAGAAAGATAGAACAGATTGGCCACTGCAGAGCCAAATTATGGAAAGAAAGATAAGTGTGTTTTAATCTTCACAACTTTTCATTGAAGTGTAGCTTTTATAGAAAATGAACAAATTACAAGTATATAGCTTGATACATTTTCACAAAATGAATGTTTTCATGTTATCAGCATCCAGTTTAAGAAACAGAACAGTAATAGCTCTCAGAAGTGCTACCTCCCAACTACTAATCCCCAAGGATAATATAACACGACAAATTAGCTGTGTCCTTTTTGACCTCTATGGAGATCGATCGATTATGTAGTACGTATACTTTTGTACTGGGCAGTTATGCTCAATATGTTTGTGAGAGTCATCCACACTGTTGTGAGTAGAGAGGCAGTTCATCCATTGTCACTGTGGTAAATAAAACCACTGGAATCCTACACAGCAATTTATTTATCCATTCTGCTGTTCATGGCCATCTCAGTAGTTTCCAGGTTTTGAATTTTCCAGGTTTTGAAACAGTATGGCTAAAAACATTTTTGCTCTCATCTCTTGGTGAACATATACATGATTCCATTGGGTGTAAATAAAGGAATTTAAATGCTGGATCAACTTTAATAAATATTGTCAAAGCAAGAGTTCTATGTGCTTCACTTCCTCACCAATATTTGTTATTGTATATATATGATTTTTTAAAAATTTTTAATGTTTATTTCCTTTTAATACTAGCCATCTTCCTGGGTTTGTAGTTGTATTTCATTGTGGTTTCATTTGTGTTTACTTCATGACTAATGAAGCCGAGAACCTTTTCATATGTTTATTGGTCATTTTTATAACATACTTTTTGAAGTGTCAGCTCAAGTTTTTTTCCTAAATTTATAAAAAATTATTAGCATTAACAAGTAAATTTACCAAAATTATTGGATTACAATCCATAGAAATCAATGTCATCACTAAACACCAGCACCAAATAGAAAATGAAATTTTAGAGAGCTATGATAGCATAAACACTGCTTTGGAATAAATAATCCAAACGATAGATGTGAGACAGATCCTCTATACCAGTTGTTCTCAACCTCTTAGCCTTGAGATATTTGTCCCCCTGGAGACATTTTGCAATATCTAGAGAATATTTTTCATTGTTAGGACTAGAGGTGTGGGATCCTACTGACATCTAGTGGGTAGAGACCTGGTGTGCTGGCAAATATCCTACAATGTACAGGACAGCCCTCTCCCACCCCCACCCCCAACCGGAAAACATCCAACATATCATTAGCGCACAGGCTGACAAACCCTGCTCTACACTGAAAACTACAAAACATTAAAAAAATTAAATATCTAAGTAAATAGGGGAGTGGGGTATACAATGTTTTATGGGTAAGAGGACTTCACCAAGGTACAGATGTCAGAAAGGCATGAGGAAATTCGTTGGGGTGACAATATGTTCATTATTTGATCTGTAATACAGGTTTCGTGGATGGACATGTATGAATATGTATATTAACTTGTACACGCTCAACGTGTGCAGTGTATTTTATGTCAACTATACTTCAATAGAACTGTTAAAATTTTTGTAATTCTCAAAAAAACATAATTAACAAAAACTGACAATTTAAAAGAAGTTCTACATCTACAAAAAATTGAATCTGTATTTAAAAGTTTCCCACAAAGAGATTTCCATGCCTAGATAAACTCTGAAAGTGAATTTTTCCAAACATTTTGGGGAAAAAAATCCTATACAAACTTTCCCATCAAATAGGATACTTACTAAAGAATTTTAAGAGGCCAGCATTACTTTTACTAGCAAAAACTGACAAAAACATTAACGGGAAGCAATTATTACAAGCCAAATTTTCCCTCGATCATAAATGTAAAAATCCCAAGCAAAATATAAACAAATTGTATTTATATGTATGTATGCTTGTGTTTTGTTTATTCTAGGAATACAAAGTTTGTTTAACATCTGCAAAGCAATTTGTCATTTATCACATTATTATAATAAAGAGAAAATCATATTAATAGATGCAGAAAGTACCATTTGTGATTAAAACTCAGAAAACTGGGAACTGAATGAAAATTCCTTAATATGATAAAAACCTTCTCTTCAAAAAATCTGCATTAAGCTTCCTGCATAAAGGTGAAATCACAGAATCGTTATCCTTGAGACTGAAAACAAGATACAGATGGCAGCGAGCACTACTTCTATTTGAAACTGCACTGAAGATATTATTAAGTGCAATAATATAATAAAGAATTTTAAAAGAATAAGTGCAATTGTAATTAGTATAGAAAACATAATTGCATATTCAGAGAATCCAAAAGAAACTAGATATACTTTTTAGAATCAATAAGAGACTTAGTAGATTCACTAGGAAAAAATCAACATATAAAAATTTACAGTGAAAAGTCAGCAGATTCGGAGAAACTAACCTACTGAAAGACGTATCAGACCTTTCCTAAGGAAACTGTCAAATTATTGAGAGATGTTAGGGAAGACCTAAATCAATGGAAGGACAAACTATTATTCACTGACTAGACGATTCAATGCGCAAAGTTTTAATTCTTCCCTAAATTAGTCTATATGTTAGATGCATTCCCTAATCAAAATCCATGTACTTTTATGAAAATTGATACTGTTATTCCACATCTCTATGAAAATACAAAGGGCCTCTGACAGGTAAGGAAAAAAAAAGTTCATGGATTGCCTCTTCTAGATATTAAGCTACCAATAGTCAAAATAAGATGATTTGGGTGCAAAATAGACAAAAAGACGAATGTAAAAGAATAGTGAATATAACAGAATGTAAAAGAATAGTGAATATAACAGAAGCAAACAGTTCTGGTTCAGTGGTTGTTGACAAAGATGACATTACAGCACCACAGTGCACTGGGGGAAGAATGCCTCTTCAATAAACTATGTTTGGCAAATTAGATATTATTTAAACAAATCAAACACTATGTATCTCATATAACACTCTTATTCAACTCGAGGCGATTTGTAGATGTAAATCTAAAGGTATTATAAGGACATTTCTCATCATCACTCAAAAAAGCTTAATATAGCAGTAAAAATCAACAAACTGGTGTGCGTTAAACTTAAGAACTCTTCATCAAAGAACACCATTTACAGAATCAAAAGACAAGCCACAATGTGAGAGAAGAAACCAGCAAGAACTGCCGCATATCAACAAGAAGATGACTAAAGTGGACTAAAGACTTTGAACTGGTGATTCTCCAAAGGGGCTTTCCAAATATCCAAAAACACATAAAATATTGTCCAACCTCACTAGTCATCACAGTAATGCAAATTAAAACCACAATATAAAGTTACAAACACTGACAATTTCCAGACATGGTAAGGATGTGGAATAGCCTGAATGTTCACATACTCCTGGTAGAATTGAGGTAACCACTTTGGGAAGCTGTTTAATACTATTTTTAAAAGCTGAATATATGCAAATTCTATGATCCAGCAATTAGACCCATAGGCATATACTCTAAAGACTTTTGTACTTCGGCAAAGTCTTAGATACAAAAGGGTTTAGAGCAGTACCACTCAAACTAGCACAAACTGAAAACAACTCAAATATCCATCAAAAGATTCAATAAGGAAATAATGATGCAATCACTCAAAGGAATACTACACAACGCGAGAATATGACACAACAAAATGTATGAACCACACACGCACACACACACAATATTTAGCTTAATAAAACAGAGTACCCACGGAATAACTTCATTTACATAAAGTTCAGAAACAGACAAAGCTAGCTGATGGAGACAAAAGTCAGGATAGCCAGGTTCTCTCAGTGAGTGTTAACTAAAGAGGGCAAAGCAGAGTTCTGAAACGCTAGGATATGCTCCATCTTTGTAAATAATCTGTATGCCAGTCTGAAGGATATGCTCACTTTTCGAAAATTCATAAAATATACAAATATCAGATGGGCACTCATTTGTCTGCATGTTTGTGCTTCAATAAAACGTTTACATAAAAATGAGGTAGTTACATTTTCCTTCCATTATGCCCTCATTTTAAGAAATACCTGACAAAAAAAAAAAACCCTTAAGAAAAAAGAAGAACGAAAAAAAGAAATAGCTGACCTATAGGACAAGTAAGAGAAATGTGGCTGATGAAAAAGACCTAGCATTCAGAAATGGGCCAGGTAAATTTGGGGGTTTGTTTAAAATAATGCAGGTTTAACACATTCTGCAATTATCTATAGCTTGGTATATATTTTAAAAAAGCTAGAGTAAAAACTTGTTTTGCTGCTGAATATGTTTCCTTTTATATAAAGTAAAAGCTCCTAGTAGTCCAATGATCACATTATTAAATTTTAAAAAACTGTCAAATACATTTGGTATAAGAAGAGTATTTTCAGTTAAATTTAAGAAATTGCAGCATATTAAGTTTTGAAAATGTATATGTAAAAAGTTGGTGGATGGCATTTTCCAATACCTTTTCTTCCCTAATGAAATGCTCTTAATTGACATTAAAAACACAATACATCTTAGCCTCATTATTGCTATAAAATTATTTTGTCTTTTGTAATATTGTGTATGCATTTTAAGATATCTGAAAAGCAAAAATATTCCTTATTTCTTAAGAACCAAATGTATATCAATATATTGAAATATATCAATATAATAAATATCTCTAAGCTATTAAACATATTAAACAATATCTGCACATCAATAAGAGCTTAGCCAAGCGTGTTTAGTAGATTTTTTTCTAGCTTCCTTCTTTTTCTTTCAGTAGAATCTCTGAGTAGATAAAACATCAGATGAATAATTTAAATGAGAACACACAGCACAAAAAGTAACATTCTGGAAACAATCCCAAGAGGCAATTAAAGAAAATGGGGAAATTGAACCACCTGAAGCATTTCCTCAACCCTCCATGAATGCATTCATTCTTTCACTCACCATTTACTTAATGATGTCTTTATGTCCAAAACACCAGATTTAAACAACCAAAATTTTGGCACTAAAATATCAATAATAAAAATAAATTTATAAAGGCTTGATGCAAAATCACTCTAAGCAAGAATAACAAATGAAACAGTCTATGAATCACTATCACCTCTGAACTCCCACATGTCAACGGCACTCTTCTATTCTAGAACTTATCACACTATTTCTGAAGATTTTTCTAGTTTGTAAAGTCCTTGAGTACAGGTATCTACTCATAAATTTTATCCCCACTGCTCACCAAACAGGATATGTACTTCGAAACAGGCTCAATATTTATGAGCTGCAAAATGCAATTTTATTGTGACCACTGAAAATCTAATATAAATTAATTATCCTATTCGCCAAAGCAAATATAAACAAACTCCTCAAAATTATGGAAAATAATGATAAATTAAAGGTGCAATCAAAAGAAATATTCTCCTTCTTTGAGGAAAAAGGACTTTAAACAATTACTCTAGGTAATTACTATAGGTATTAATAATGGAAACTGTCAAGCTCTCTGTGTTATTTTTTAGGTAATCTATATGTTAATTCAACCCTCTCTTTACAAGCTTCTGTAAAATAAAAGAGTTTCGCAAAACTGCTATTTTTCTCTTTGAAGTCTGAGTGTGAAATATAATCTCAGATGCCAGGAAGAATATAAGGCAGTTTTTCTGAAGTATTTTTACTCACAGAAACGTTAATTTAAACTTCATTTAAAAAAATATCTATTGAGTACCTACTACATTATACCACATATCAAAATACCCATGCATTATTAATATGTCACTTTTAGAAAAAGGATGGCTTAATAAATCGTTCTGGCATACTTGGTAATCCTGCAGAGAAAAAGATTTGAACCAATATTTATTACCCCCTATAAAAGTTACATTAAAATCTAAAGGTAATGGAGTTCCCTTTTCAGGATGGTGGTGTGAGGAACTTTGTGAACCTGTCCCCAGTGACACAACTATAATGTGAAAATTATTAAAAAATAAAAATAAAAACAAAAACAAAAAACAATAACAACAGCCATTTAAAGTTTCCGGAATTTGTGCCACGGGAATACAGCAAGTGAAGAAAGAGTTATCCAAAAAGTCCACTAAATCTTGGTAACCACAGCAAGAGTGTGTCAATTAAGCCCTGAATCACTGCCTCCATCAGACAGGTTCCTGTGATGGAAGCTCTTCCCCAGATGGTTGTGGCCAAGAAGAAGAGGCACCCTCTCTCCTCAGCTCCCAGTAAAGGAATGCAGTAACTCAATGGGAGGGGCAGGTCAACAGCATTTCTCATCCCCTTCTAGCCCTAAGGTACAGATGCTAAATTCCTGGCAAGTGCAGTCAAGAGGTCAGCGGCACCTTTCCTCTACCAGTGACCATCTCCCCAGAGTGGGGCAGGCCAGGAATACGGACACCATGAATGTCCTCAAAGCCCACCTGTAGGGTGAAGATTCCATTCCAGCAGAGGCATGATGAGAAGACCAGAGGCTACCACTCCCACCAATCTCTGCTACTAGAGCAGAAGTGTCACTCCTGTCCCTGGCTCTGGGAACAGTGGCTCTAGATTTTTCCCAGGCCAAGAGGGAGTCGATAAGAATGGAGACCTTCTAAGGTCTCCCCACAAAAGCTGATTTTACTTAAAACAGAGCGCAGGGAAGTTTAAGCTGAAGGATGCTCTTGAACCAAATGGAGATTTTGCTGGTGAGCAATTATGAAGAGACTGATAGCTCTCTGAGGGTAACAAGCTAGACCACAGGTCAACTAATTTATCAGAGAGAACCGGGAAAGAGACAAACAAACACACCTCAAAAACTAGCCTCAAAACCATCCCTGCAAAGGGGCTCTAATTTAATTGGATCAGACCATGGAGAAATTGATGCCCCAGGATATTGTTAAAAATGATAAAGCAATTAGGCAGCAATTAATGGAGCCTACGGGCTGAGTGTGATACCAAATGAGACTGTAAAATCCTTTAGCACAGTCATTACATCTACCCATTAATTCTATCTCCCTTGCTTACCAAGGAAACAGAGTACTTAGAAAGAGGCTAACAATGTTTATGAATAGCAAATGTAATTTTATTGTGACCACTGAAAACCTAATATAAACTGATTATCATTCATATATATCCCATTCCCCAAAGCAAATATAAACAAAGATTATTATAAACAGTGATAAAGTTACAATCAAAAGAAATATTCTCCTTCTTTAAAGAAAAAAAGTACTTTAAACACGTACTAGATTCAGCATAGGTATTTATAATGGTTTAACAGAGAGATCAAGGAAAGCAGCAAAGAACTCCAGCATGACTGTGATCATGGCCAAGGCTGTGCCCTTTGAGAAGAAACATCAGAGGCTTCACACGGCAGGAAAAAATCAATTTCACTAAAATAATCTAGCCAAGTCTCTAATCAAATGAACAAGAAAACAACAACGAAAACAATCCCTGAAGAAGGGTTAGGAATGGGATCAGCATATGGATGTTACAAGATATAACCTAAAATGTACAGAGAGGGAGAGAGAGAGGGGCAGAGAGGGAGAGTGGGAGGGACAGTGGGAGGGAGAGGGGCATAAAGAAATAGCAAAGGGTGACCCATGGGCTGGAAAATCATCAGGCAAAAAAACTGCTTGTGAAAGGCCCTGATGTTGGATTTAACACAAAAAGCTTCATTATAACTACCTTTAAATAATAAAACAAAACCAGGCTTAAATATGTTGAGGGAGGTATGATGACAATATTTCATCAAATAGAGGATATCAACAGAGATAATGACTATGAAAAAGAACCCACGGAAAATTCTGGATTGGAAAGTAAAATAACTAAAGTGAAAATTTCACCAAAGGGGCTCAACAGCAGATTTGAACGGGCAAGAGAAAGAATCAGCAAACTTGAAGATAGTACAACAGAAATTATGCATTTTGAAGAACACAGAGAAAAAAAATGAAAAAAATGAACAGAGCCTCAGAGAAATGGGGGGCACAATTAAGTGTACCAAATAGGGGTAACAGAGAGAGGAGAGAGAGGAGGGAGCAGAAAAATAGTCAAAATAGTCAAAAAATAGTCCAAAAAAATGGCCAAAACGTCCCAAACCATGAAAATCTACAAATCGAAGAAGCTCAACATACTTTAAGTAGGATAAATGTGAAGAGAGCCATACCTAGACGCATCATAGTAAACATGTTGCAAGCCAAAGAGAAAATTTTGAAATAAACAAGAGAAAAAAGACATTATGTACACAGGAACCACAGTAACATTAACATCTTGATTTCTCATCAATCCAAAAATAAAATGAGGGAAAAAATCCATTTATAAAAACATTAAAAATAATAAAATAGTAAGGGATAAAACATGTAAAACATACTCTGAAAACTAAAGAGAAAAAAAGTTGAAAGAAATCAAAGAGGATCAAAGTAAATGGAAAGACACCCCAAGTTATGGGTCAGAGCACTTAATATTGTTAAGATGGCAATATTCTCAAAAGTGATCTATGGATTTAAGACAATTCCTATCAAAATTACAACTGGCTTCTTTATAGAAATTGACAGGCTGATCTTAAATTCACTTGGAAATTCAGGGTCCCAGAATAGACAAAACAATCTTGAAAAAGCAAAAAAAAAAAAAAAAAAAAAAAAAAAAAAAAAAAAATGCAAGACACTTCTGAAGGAAAAAAATGTTTTTTATTATTAGATAAAATTAGAAGAGTTTGGGGGATATTAGTATAAGATTGACGTAGGGAATATATTCTTAATCTGGATATGAAACCCTACCTCATAAAGGAAAACTCAAACTTTCTACAGAGTTATGGATAATTTAAAAAAGACTTTAGACATTTGGGGAAAAACAGAAAAATCCACCAAACTGCTCTATCGCAATAGCATTTAATCACACATTATGCTGACCCAGCTCCCTCCTTCCAGCTGGCTTGTTCACATACTCCTACTGACCATTCTCAGACTCATTATGATCTGCTGTCCACTCATCCCTTTACTTTCACCCAGTCCGTTGTTCCTCTCCTCTCCTCTTTCCCTTCCTTGTCAAGTTTAGATTTTCTGGCTCATCATGTCCATTTGATTCTTGACCCTCTCCTCATCTAGAAAAAGCCCAATCTGTGGCGGACCTTGCCACTCTACAGCCAGTACTTTTGGAAAAATCCACTTTAAAGCAGACAGGTTGGATAATGAAGGCTTCAGCTCCAGGCCACATATCACTCTCCAGCTAGCCTACCCTGCTGCTTTCAGTGAATTCAATTTCCCACTCTTCAGTGACTATTTCAAACTCCATTCACCTCAAGCTCTTTCCCTTCCTCCCTATCTCATTCTACCCATCACTACCAGTCTGTGATTTTAACTTCTACTTTTTCTAGGGGGATAAAGAACCCGTAGTGATCAGAAAGGAAATCCCAAGACTTTCTATTACCAAACTTCAGACCCATCTTCTCCACCCACTCTCGTCCTCCCTTCCAGTTTTCCTGGAAATGGTGCTCTGCTTCCTTTCTAAGGAACCTCTCTCCACCAGTGCTCTGATCACGATCTTCACCTCTGCCTTTCAGAGATCATTACAGTAGGCAACCAATTTCCATTTCTACCTTGATTATTTAACTGCCCCCTCTCAATGGGTCTGCTATTCCTTTGACAATAAACATACTAAATCCTCCCCCACATGAAAGAAATTCAGACAAAACCCCACCTGCCTCCTTGTTATGTTGTTTCAGTTTTCCTTATGACTGTTTACAGTTCATAACAAATTTCTTAAAAGATACGTCTGTCTCTATTTTTTCCTTCCTTTGTTCTTTAACTTAATCCTTATCCTATTCCAATCTGACCTTCTTCACTATCAAATAAAGGAAATGGTTCTAAAAAGTACACTAATGAGAAACAAGGAATTAAAATTATTATTGTGAGTGATAGGATTATCTGAAAAATTCAACAGCATTGTTTTTAATTGAAAAACAATTAAAAATTACGAAAAATTGAGTAAGATGGCTAAGAAAGAAAAATAGCTTTCACATACACAAGATAACAATTCTATTACAGAAGGAAAGATTCCACTTACAATTGCAATTTTTAAAAGAGAACAGTGGGCTCAAGGTACTCAACAAGAAATTCTAAGATTTACATGCAGGGAAAAATGCAGCAGTTTATCCAAATTCTCTCCTTCCATTGTCTCTCAAAGCCACTCCTCACTGGTTTTTCACCCCTACCGTGCTTCCAAAACTGTTCTTGTGAGGATCACCAGTGAACTACATATGTGAAGTGTGATGGTGACCTCTCCATCAGCATCCATTCAATACTTAAGCATTAACATAAATCACTCACTCCTTACATATTTACTCCCTGGATTTCAGTGATACAAACACTTGGTTTTCCTCTACCTCACTTCCTTGGCTATTACTCCTCAGTTTTATCTGCAAGCTTAATCTCTTTTTTGCAGCCATTAAGATATGGAAATCTCAAGCCTAAGTCTTGTGCCCTCTTCTCATTCTGTTTTATAGTACATATCACTTATATCCATGGTCTTAATTTACATCTATATGTTGGTGGTTCCCAATTTTTTTTATAACTCCTGCTTAGAACGCTCACCTGCAGACCTAAAGAGACATCTTCTTGTTCAAAATTTCCACGCGGATTTCTCAAAGGCACCTCAGGACACATCATGTCCAAAACTAAAAACACGCTTCTGTTCCAGTTTTATCTTCCCAGTAAATGGCACCAACCACCATCGATGGGGCTAGTAAGACCCTGAAACTGAGTATCAGAGGAAAGCAAGGCAGCTAGAGTTCACAGGAAGAGCATCAGAGAAGCAAAGAAGAGAACCAGAGCACCACGGAGGGAAAGTTCTGGAGTTCTTGGAGGAAGCAATCAGGGGCTGGGCCAGAACTACTCACGAAGTCTCTTCCCACCAGGCAGACTGCAAAAAACGCAGGCCTCAGCGATGGAGAGCAATCCTTCATAGCCTGAACGCCTCTGGTTCTGGCTAAGCTTAAGGTTCCAAAGAATCAAGCTGTTTACAACTACAGGCACATCTCATTTTGTTGTGTTATTCTACTTCACAAGTATTCCATTGTTTACACATGGAAGCTTTGGGGCAACCACGCATCGAGCAGGTCTATCAGTGCCATATGGCTGACAGCATTTGCTCCCTTTATGTCTCTGTATCATATTTTGGGAACCCGTGCAATATTTCAAACCTTTTCATTATTAGTATATTTGTTATGGTGCTCTGCAATCAGTGATCTTTGATGGCACTACTGTAATTGCTTTAGGGCACCACAAAGCACACCCAAGTAAGAAGGCAAACATCGATAAATGTGTGGGTTCTGACTGCTCCATCTGAAGGCTCAGATGAGGGTTCGCATTTTTTAGCAATCAAGTGTTTTTTAATTAAGATATATAGGGACTTCCTAGGTGGCACAGTGGTTAAGAATCCGTCTGCCAACGCAGGGGACACGGGTTCGATCCCTGCTCCAGGAAGATCCCACATGTTGCACAGCAACCAACCCCGTGTGCCACAACTGTTGAGCCTGTGCTTTAAAGCCTGTGAGCCACAACTATTGAGCCCACGCACTGCAACTACTGAAGCCCATGCACCTAGAGCCCATGCTCCACAACAAGAGAAGCCCAGGCAATGAGGAGCCCAAGCACCACAACAAAGAGTAATCCCCGCTCGCTGCAACTAGACAAAGCCTGTGTGCAGCAACAAAGACCCAACCCAGCCAATAAAATAAATTTATATTTTAAAAAAGTAACGTAGATATTTTTTAAAAAGATATGTACATGGTTATTTTAGATATAATGCTATTGTGCACTTAAGATACTAAGTATAAACATAACTTTCATATGTACTGGGAAACCAAAAAATTCATGTGACTTGCTTTATTGCAACATTCGCTTTATAGTGGTGGTCTGGAACCGAATCCAAAAGATCTCTGAGATATGCCTGTAACTTAACTACATGAAGCTCACTTTCATGTCTGCTCACAAGCTTCCTCTCTCTTCTACAAAATTATATTCCTGGGGGCTTCGATGTTGTTTCTCCTGCTAGACTATAAGCTTGGTGAAGGCAGATACAGGACAATCTCATGTAACATGATATCCCCAATGTCTAGCACATTGCATAGCCTACCATAAAACTTCAATTAATTAATATTTGTAAATATAACTAATTCCTCCTGAATCATCTTCAGCTTGCTAATAGATATTGTCAAAATCATTTTTATTCTGTTTCAGCAACACACAGAAGGTCTTGTTCTCTGAACTGTCACACTGGGTCTATTTTCTGAACTGCCAAATCGTTCCTATGTCGCATTATTGATCTGTCTTTTCATCCTAAGACAGAGAGGTCAGTAGGTGCTGGATCATTACCGGATATTGAGATGGTTTCTTTAGAAACACTGTTGGACCTTGTACAAGTCTTTCAGGCTCAGATAAGGGATCAGGAAAAAGTGCATGTTTACCCCACTGATGCTTCCCCAAGTAAAGGTTTGCACTTGTGGGGAGTAGCAATTGATTCTTTAATAAAGAACAAATTAACCACATGTTTAAGGATACATCAGTGGGGCTAGGCTTCCCTTTAGCTGGCAAAACAGCCAGGCTTTGGACTGAGTAAACCAGCCAACCCCTTAGGAAAGCGTAGACTGGAAACCTTTTCTGCAGTGGTAAATGTTGCAGTTGAGACTAACTCCTATGGCACATTTCCAGGGAGCAGGAGCTGGAGAGAGATTTGTTCCTCCCGAAGGCTCCACCCTTGCCTCTGGCCCTGACAACTCAGCTGGTTTTGTCTAAGGTAATTTCTACAGGCCCTTTCAGTCAAATCCCACAAACAGTTCTCTACAGGCAGTCACTTTCATTTTGGTCATCTCTTTGCCCCATCTAGTCTCACCTCCAATGTCTCCAGCAGAAACTCCTCATGTTCCTTATTAAAAGCAGAGGCACTAATGTGTAATCTGCCACATGCATGACTAGAATTTCTCAAATTCTAGTCTTTTGTATGATAAAGCAAGGTTAAAATTCCTTATTCTCCATTCCTGTATAAACTGGTAGTTAAGAATTTAGCGTACATATATTACTAAGTAATTTACATAACAAAAAGGTAATTATGCAAATATTGAATGACAATATTAAATATTTATTAATCTGATATGCCAGGGGCAGCTGATTACACAGGGCCAAGGATACCCCCACAGGCCATGGAGTGGCCACTTAGTATTCAACGTAAAGGAGAAAAAAAGTGGTTTAATGCACAGAATGGGATGCTGTCCAGGTTAAATGAGCTCACGCTCTTCTCTTCACTATCTTATGCACGGGACACAAGCAGGCTCCATTTGCTGGATTGCCTGTTATGTGCAATTACTCGCATATCTGTAATTCGATCCAGTCTAAACATGCTTTGATATACAATGAAGCAGATCCTGATAAACAGAGTTGATGTTAACTGTCCAGTTAGCTAAGAAATGAATGATATCCAGACGGAATCACTTCCCTCCATGAGCATAAAGCTCAAATGGAGAGAATGGAAATACCAAAGCGTGGTCTGCAAGGATATCTCTGGCCATGTATGATTTACTATCACCAGTAAGTGACTTAGGCTGGAAGGAATATTGGATTTCCTAAGTACTTTAAGATATGCTTTCAGAAGCAGGGAAAAAGCCAAAGTGTCAGTTCCATTAAAATAATTACATCTCAAGTATGCACTTTTACCTAAAGGCTTAAGATATGAGTATTTTTCATATCTTTAATACTTTCGAATTTTTATAATCAGTTAGGTAAATTGACATTTCATTATATATGCTATTTGTAGAATAAAATGACGGTATAATTTTAAAATCAATATATACAGTACATAGCGCAATCTCTAAGAGGAGCCTGAGTTATTGCAAATGTATGAGCTATTTCCATGAAGGAAAAAGATGGAAAGCCCCTTCCCATTTGCATTTATAAAGGCTGCGTGCCTTCTTTAAATATATACACTGATGCCAACAGAGCCATCAGAAATCAATAAATCACATTCTCATGTGCTGTAAAATGTCTGACACACACATTCATTTTCCTGGTCCGAAATTCTCTGCAAAAGGGACTGTGTAAATGTTCCATTTTAGTTTAATGACATTCTCCACAGTTAAAATTATGTGCATTATTGCCAGTGAGTTCAAAAAGCTGAAGAGCACAAAGCTAGATAGGATTTTAAAGAGCCTACACAGTACATGTCCTTCAGTGGCCTGTCACTTAACAGACCATAGACACACAGATATGAATGCAGAACCAAATCGGGACATTAGTAAGAATGGACTGAAATGCTGCAATTATCGTTTGGACAAAAAAGTAATAGGCATAATTTATTTAGAAGCAGCTGGGGGATGGTCCTCTAAGTATTTGGAGAGACAGCCCTGACAGCCTGATGCCATGGAACGGAAGCAGAAATGGACATCACTTAAAAATGATACAGATGACAGAAAGGACAACAACCTATTCATCAGTGACGTTCTGTCTGAAAGTGTAATAAAAACCTAAATATGACTCCACTTTAGTTGACATTTATTCTACCAGCTGCCATTTATTTTAAAAAGGTCGCAAGATTGTTCTACGTAGACATCGTTTATAAGGTACAAATTCTTAAAGAAAGAAGGGATCTGTTATGTATAATCAAGAAGGTTCTAAAAATTCTCCAAGCACATCTTGCAGAGAGCTAAGCAAAAAAGCCACACCTGAAATAAATCCAAGCGCTGAATTTAATAAGCCAATATCCCCACATGAGGACTGAGTAAGAACTAGCTACAATTCGACCTGTTCACTGGCACTGACCGATGCTGCTCTGGTCCCTTGTTTCTTTGTATTTGATCTCTGAACCAAATGCTGTGCCCGAGGAGGTGACATTTGACTCATGGGTTTACCCAAACCTGATCATATTCAAAGGGTGTTATTCCGAGACTATTCATTCAACAACGTTATCTTCTTTTAACCTACGTTTCCTTTTCCTGAGACCTCCACTCACTCTAGCCCCTCTGACCTAACTTTTCTCCCTGTCCAGCCTGGACCCCATAATCAACCACCCCAGCAAGCATCTCACGAGACCCCTAAAATTTTTCAGCTCCTTTGTAAATCTCCAACAATCCTGGCAAAACCCAGCTCCTGGCACCAAGCTAAATGTAGCGATATTTAGTCTTGTTGGGTAGAAAACACAGAACTAGACCGTGTGTCTGCTGCCATCTAAACGCAAATGGGGTCTGGGTGCTGTTCAGCCACCACTCCTTCCCCAGGATGAACCCACAGCACGGTCCATCAGGCTGCTCGCCAGAGCTCTAAAACCCTCAGGAAACCCCAAACCCTCACGTCTCTGAGAAGACAAATATACCACCACCCAGCTGAAAACCCCTCACTCTCCACCGTACTCTTCACACTCGGTTACTTCTGCACTCCTCCTTTCCTGCTTCGCTTCTCTTCTCTCTCTCAGAAATCAGCATCTTTTTTTCTTAAACCAGCTTCTTTACCAATATAGTCCATCCCTTTCCATCTAGTCTAAGACTTTAGTCCATAAATCAAATCCTTTCTCTTCTATATTCAATTTCTTCTATTAACTGTCTCAATTTTTAGGACAAAATCATGTTTAAGTCCATCCCAGCTTTAAAAACATACATTTGTTTGTTTTTATTTTGTACAGCATAACATTTTGCTATTCTCAAATGTGCAATAATTACTTACTGCCTAAAAGGGGTATACAATTCTTCCTTCTTCCTCAAATCCAATTACCAAGTCATGATAATTTTATTTCTAAAATGTCTGTATTGGATAGAATTGGGTTCCCCTCCCTTCCCAAGATCATAGGTTGAAGCCCTAACCATGTGACTATATTTGGAGACAGGGCCTTCAAAGAGGTAATTACAATTAAGTGAAGTCATATGGGTGGGGTCCTAACCCAATATGAGGGGTGTCTTTATAAGAAGAGAAAGTGACACCAGGGATATGGGTGTGCAGAGAAAAGACCATGTGGGGACATAGAGAGAAGGAGGCCGTCTACAAGCCAAGGAGAGAGGCCTCGGGAGATTCCAAGAATGCCAGCACCTTGATCTTGGACTTGCAGCCTCTGGAGCTGTGAGAAAATAAATTGCTGTTTTAAGGCCAGCCAGCCTGTGCTATTTTGTTATGGCAGCCCTAGCAAACTAATACAATGTCTCATGAATGAGGCCCTTCCTTTTCATTCTATAATGAACAAAAAGGCTTTGGCTAAAGTTCTTATGTTTATCAGACGTGTTACACTAGCCTTATAAGTGGCTTCCCAGCCTACATTCATTCATGTGTTAGGAAAACATCTACTGAGCACTTACTACATGCCAGGCACAGTGAATAGAAGAAATAGAGCCACTGTCCTGGGGCTGTTTATTTTCATGAGGAAAGACAAATAAACAAATACATAAACAAGTTAATCACAGACTTTGATAAGTACAGGAAAGGAAACAAATAGAAAACTAAGAAAACAACTGGAGAGGCTACTTTAGATGGGAGGGGAGGAAAGAACAGCCTTTGGGAGGAGCTGACATTGAGGCCTGATGAAGAACGAGCTGGCCTTGCCAAACGTTGCTGGGAAAGCATGCCTGGAAGAGCCGTGAGCAAGCACAGAGGCTGAGAGAGAACAGAAGGCTGAGGTTTGAGGGACGGGAAGGAAGATGGTGTGGCTGCACCACAGCCAGGTGGAGAGTTCGGGGATCTCTCCTCTACTCCATGCTCCAATAGAGCTCTTTTTCTATAATATAAATCTAACAACACCACGCTCCACACGTAAAATCCTGGTATGTTCTACACTGCTGACTGACCTATGAGGCCCTTATTAAAAGCTTGCTCCAGCCTACCTTTCTAGCCCCAACTTTCTCACCCTATTCCCCAGCCATCTCAAATTACATGCGGAGAGACATCACATGCTTGTCTGCCTCCGCCTTGGGTGCCAGGGAGCATGATGCAGGGAAAGAGCATCAACTTGGCGCTAGACAAATCTGTGTTCAAATTCGGGCTCCCATGTTTCTACTTGGAAGGAGCTGGGTAAGTCCCTTTCTCTCCCGGATCCTCGGTTTCCATGTACATGAGGTGGGGTTAATAACAGACTCTCTGGAGAGCTACTGTAAGGATTAGCGATCATCTCTGTAGGAGGCCTAGCACTGCAGGTAATCAGCATTATTGCTGGCACATCCTGTATCCTCTACCAGGAATGCCTGCCTTACTTCTTAACTTGAAAAACTTCCTCCATCGTTCCAGACCTAGGTCTATAACATCTTCTCTTGAAACCGTCTCTAACTCCCACAGACAGAATATAATTCCCTCCTCCACGTCACCTCAGTACAATGCGTGCACCAATACCACGCAAGGTTCTGGACCTACAGGCCTCTCTCTCTCTCCTCTCACCATTACTTCCCTCAGGGTAGGAACTGTAACTTATTAACATTTATACCATCAATGCTCATCTGGCACATAATACATGTTAAATAAACGTTGGATGAATGAATGAACTATATGTCCTATTCCTCCCCCAAACCACTAGAATCTGCTAACATCCGCATCATTCTACTTCCTCGAAAGGTCTGTCAGTCAGGAGCCCAGTAGGTACAGGTGGCTCATTCGAGTTAGCATCATTCAAAGAAAGTAGATGAAAGTGACTATTTATAAAGGTGTGGGCAGGATGCAGCAGAACCACAGAGGACAGTGCAGTAAGCCAGAGCTAATGATGGGGGCTAGTGTTGGACCGGAAGGATAAGGGGAGAAGGGGGTGATCGGAACTTGGACAGAGAGGGCTGTGTGGCGAGTACCTTTGGATCGAAGCTGGTCAATGGATGTGGCCTGTGCTGAGCACACAGGGCAGGTGAGGGGCTCAATCTCACTCTTCTTCCTGCATCCACTCCCCTGTTGGGGCTCCCTCTCTTGAGTAATTCAGGCATGAAGCTAAAATTAATATAGGTCCCTGCATGAGGGGCTCCTGATGGCTCAGAGTGGGATCACAGAGCTCAGTGGGGTGAGGTGGAGGGGAGGCCTGGAGAGGAGCTGCAGAGGCAGAGCATGGTGGGGGGTGCCTGCACAGGAGGGGCTAGATGGGCAGTGTCAGGGGTCAAGCAGGAAGGAGAAGGTGCTGAAGCAGAGTGGGTGGGTACGTGGGCTGTCATGGAAAGTCAGAGCCTCAGGGCAGTAAGGAGACCATCCCCATGGGGAGGTATGGAGGCCAAGATGGAAGACTCATTACCTACGAAGGGGTTAATCAGCTATTTAGAAATATTAAGGGTAATAGGAACTGAGTTTCCCACTGTCAGCATCAGACAGCTATGGAAAGGGAGAAAACTGGAATGAACCATGGGGTATTAGATTAGCATTGAAGGTGTTAGTGTGAATTCATGGTTTGCGAGATTGATAGAAACTGTGTTGTTTATATACGAGCTCATACTCTTTCTTCTATGAGATGTGCCTTGCCTCCAAGACACAGAAGGAGGTGTTCACACACACATGCACGCACACACACATACGGATGTATGCATTCCTGCATATACATGCATATATTTCCTAGGTCTGTCCTACATCTGGGAGCAGCAACACCCCAATAGCGAAAAGCACGCATTTAGTGAGACCTTGATTTCTAAATACCATCCTCCACTAAAGGGAACCACGGCTCCTCGGAGAAAGGGTTCATCCCAGGGCTAGGGCATGGAAAGTACAAGATGAGAATGGAACAATTCCACGTGTTTCAAAGTAATGAAGTGCTTGAAGAGTGATGGAGACATGTCAGATGACACAGGAGCCAGCTTGAACAGGCTCCTCGTGACCAAATGTGCACAACTGAGCTTAATAACCTATTGAAAAACTAGGAAACAATGAAACCATACAGATAGGAATATGGGGATAAACTGAGAGTCTGAAGAACAGGATATCTGCACAGTTTAAAAGAACATCCTCACAAAATACCATTTAATTACAAAAGGGAAGAAGTAACTTTACACAGAAGAAGCGTGGAGGGTACCTTTTAATCAAATGACTGGCAGAAATGAAAATCGTGTGCCACCTCGTAGGTGCAACGAGAATACTGCATTATTTACTGTATTCCTCCCAACGGTACACAATCTGAATATGATCACTAGGAAATACGACACTAACATTGGCTTATAATCTTCAAAAGTGTCAAAATCATGAAAGTCAAGAGAAGACTGAAGAACTATTCTGGAATGAATGGGACTAAAAAGACACTACAACTAAGTACAATGACAGACCCCATCATGAATCTTGTTGCTACAAGTAACATTGCTGGGACAGGAGCTAAACTTGAATAGAGTCTAAGAATCACAAGGTAAGAACGATCAATGCTAGCTTCCTGATTCTGACTGGCTGCCTTGTGCTCAAGCAAGAGGATGCCCTTGTTTGTTGAAAAAACAAGCTTAAAGTCATAATATATTGGGGGCAAGGGGTGGGATGGATAAGGAGGCTTGAAACTTCTCCAATAAATCTGTAAATCTTGTAAAAGTTGATGATTATTTCAAAATTAAAAAAAAAAAGGAAGACAGAGGCATCCTTTCTCCTCATGCAGTAGTTCATACATGAGTTAGTCTCCATATACAGCCTTCTGGAGCAAAGCAGAGTAAAGAAGGTGGAGGATAGACCTAAAGGAACAAAGGAAAGATGTCCCACTCACTTCCCAGTGACCTCCTAATGGCCACTGGACACTGTTGCCTGTATATAACCTCCCCATGGATGATCTCTCATGGATTTGCTATCTTCTGTGTATTCCCGGGCTCCTCCCATACCCTTTCTAATATACACTTTCTCACAAATATATGTCTTCCTCTGGGATGACCATGGTATCTTGCAGTCTCATCAAATCCCATCGCAAACAGTATAATCTATGTAGATTTTAATCACCAATTCCATCTTCTCCAGTTACAAGACCTGAATACATATAATCATTTCTAGACATTTCATATAGTATATAGAAGCATCTCAACCCAACATGTTACAAACCAAACTCAATACTTACCCTACTACAGGGAACACAGGTAGCTGACTTCTCCCCCACCCCCACTGCGTAGCCTCTAACAGAACTTCCTGAACACCAGATTTCTAAAGTATCCCTGACTTCTCCACAGTGCACCATTTTACTTCAGGAGATGGTGAGCTCTCTCAAATTCAAGACTGGGCCTGGTTGCTTGAAACCAATTTGCATATTCCATTTCTTCAGCTAGAGTCATGGTTTAAGAAGTGGTCATGGGATCTACTGATACATAGGACCATTCAGGTGATCAGGTCTGTCTTTGAAATGCTGAGACAGAAGTATTTTCCCCACGAATGTGAACTAATAGTCAAATATCCATTTTTTGATTCAGGTAGCCATCTTATTACAAAGCAATTCAGGTTTAGAATAATGTCAACCAGGGAGAGATTTTTTAAATGAATTCATTAAACACAATTAAATAGGTCCTTGATAATAAATAAATTCCAGGACCAACATCCAGAAGCCCACTCTAACCTCCATCTTATATTTACCTGAGCCAGTAAATCCCCTTTATAATTAAGTTAGTTTGAGCTCAGTTTTGTTACTTGCAGTATAATGTGTAGAAAATAAACTTAAATAGACAACTAGATGTGACAATGTTAAAAAACTAGGAGTATGTAAAAAATGTAATCTAAGATAAACGGACCTCTAGAAAAAGAAAGAAAAGTACAAACATAGAAAAAAAAAAAATACAGGTTGGCTTAATGGTAGTTGGCACTAGCAAGATAAATGGGAAACCTAGCTTCCCTTATTTTAAAGATGCAATGAACCTTGGCTTCATTCGGCCAGAATAGGACAGCCTGTAGGACTGCTTCAGGGGAGAAAGCAGGCAGAAACCTGCAGTAGTCAAAGGAAGCAAACAAGAAAGCTGGGAGTTTCAAATTTTGTAAAAATATGTGAAAACATGCTTTCGTACAAGTGAAATTCTTAGGTATTCCACATAATTACAGTACCCTGCCACTGGCTCAAATAAATCTATGTAATCAGATTCACATTTCCATGCCTTTTCTATTCATTCTGGCCTAGAAAATGGTGATATTCATCCCCTTTGGGATTTTTATAAATTGAACTGAAATACAGCAGGTTTGGAAGCTTGTTGCATTAAGTCGCCTATTCCTTTCTGCTGGGAGAGAGGGTTGAGCTCAACTCCAGCAGGACAGAGACAGAGCTCTAAATTTCTTGATATCACATGCTGATAGGCCCACATAGCCTTCCTGTCCTCCCAAGTCACCCTAGATAAAATCTCCAGTTGGCTTCCAGACCTTCTACAAACCCATCCCACAGGCAGTGTCATTGATTTCCACTCTTTTGGGTTGAAAATATGCAGGGAATTCAGTCCTTTCTTTTCCAAGGCCAATGCCTAAGGTCAGACTCTTATCTCTTATCTCAACTACTGTGATGGTCTGTTACTCAGTCTTGCTGGGTCTTATCTTTCTCCCTGTCCAATATATTATTTACAGGGCTACTGGCTCCTAAGAGAAAATAAGGACTGCATTTTTTTTTAGATTTATTCTTTATTATTGTTATCATTATTATTATTATTATTATTATTATTATTGGCTACACTGGGTCTTCGTTGCTGTGTACAGGCTTTCTCTAGTTGCTGTGAGTGGGGACTTTATTGTGGTGCATGGGCCTCCATTGTGGTGGCTTCTCATGTTGCAGAGCATGGGCTCCAGGCACGTGGGCTTTAGTAGTTGCAGCACATGGGCTCAGTAGTTGTGGCTCTCAGGCTCAGTAGTTGTGGCGCATGGGCTTAGTTGCTCCATGGCATGTGGGATCTTTCCGGAAGTGGGCTCGAACCCGCATCCCCTGCATTGGCAGACGGATTCTTAACCACTGTGCCACCAGGGAAGTCCCTAAGGGTTGTATTTTATTTATCCTTTGGATCTTCTTCTCCTGACCTGTGTCCAGGCACTAAAATATTTATTTAAATTATGTTATGCATGCTGTTTCTAATTTGAGAACTCTCTCATGGTATCCAGTGGTTTCAGAAAAAGTGAAAAGAGCTTGATCTGCAACCAGGTCATTGAGGTTGCAGACCATACTACCCTTTAGCACAGCATCTTACCGCACATGCAGCAAGTCTTTGTAAATGACAAGCTCTCCCTCTGTAAAATTCACTTTCCCTTGGCTCTACTTACAAAACACCTATTAATCCTTCAAGGTTCAAGTTAAGTATCTGTTCCAACATAAAATTCTCTAATACAACTTTCAGATTAAAGTTCTTCATCTTCTGTGCCTTCTGAGGACTTTCTTTCTACTTCTATTTGACACTTATGTTACTCTAGCTGGTCTTTTATTAAATTTGGTATAGATCTATCCAGTTATCAGACTTCTTTTCTAGTAAAGAGGAAACTGTATTTCAGCATGAGGTTGTCTTTCTCCTCCGTCTGATATTCTTCTACAAGATTCATTCTTGAAGCCTCTGCATTTAGCACAGTATACGCGGGACATAATACATGTTCAGTAAATATTTCTTGAATAAATAATTTCCCAATGGACTACATGTTCTTTGAGAAGAGGTGTTGTACCTTATTCATTTATATTTCTCACAGTGACTGGAAAAAACTGAGTAACAGAAACTGCTACAGGTTGAATAAAATATTAGGCTTATTGAGACTGGCCTCCTGGGTTATTGAAATATTTGGCTAATCCAAGGACAGTTTGCCATTTCTTCATTCCAAAAAGATTTGAGTACTTTATATATGCCAAATCTTATTCCGGGAGTTGGAGGTACAACTGTAAACAAGATAAACCACACCTATGTTGAAGTGGAGGAAATAGTTGTGTAGCTTATAAATCCACTTCCCTGCCCCCCCAAAATAAAGTTTTTTCTAAACACCTGACCTCCAATCCTCAGTCACACAAGCTTGAAACCCAAGAATGATCACTGGCTTCTCCCTAGACCTTGCTTCAAGTGTTATCTGACAAAATGTAAACTTGCCACCACTGGGTGGTGGTGGTGGTGATGGTGACTACATGATCCTACTCCTCTTCAAGTTCAGTGTTATTCTCCAAATTCAAACCCTCATTTTGCCTTTTGGAACAACTAAAATTGCCTTCTAACAAAGCTTTCCACTTTCATGCTTCCCATCTTTAACATTCCCTTTTCAGTATTGCCAGAACAATTTTCTTAAAAAGGAAGGATCTTTTTATATTATAGTTGGTTTAAAAGCCCTCTATGTCTTTATATTGCAAACACAGCAAGAACACTGTTCAGACTGTTTAGCCTCATACTCAAGGCATCTTCCAAAATCAACTTCTAATTTGTCTTTCCAGACTCATTTGCACTCTTGTTCCTAGAATCCAGACTCCCACAAAATTTTGATTTTGTATCTTTGAATCCTTCGCATAAAATACACCTCCATCTATTTTATTCAAATTCTGCCCATAATTCTAGGCCCAATTCAAGGATTTAAACTTGTCTTTGATTTTTTTCCCTTCTATATATAAAAGCTCAATTTACTTTGTGCTCTTCCCCCTAAGCTTACTTGTTTCTACCTCATACCTTCATTATGCAGGAATATAGCTTCCATATCCAACTAGAGTGTATTTAACCATTGATTCAATAAACATGTAATAGGCACTTACTGCATCTCCATTATTCTAAAGCGCCAAACACATATTATATTCACAGTAAATATCGAACAAATTTTCAAACAAAAATGCACTCAAAATGAAAACAGTATTTCTCTAAATATGAACAATAATCTCCACCAAAGAGATACCCAACAATGATAGAAAACAGCAGCTCATCAAATTTTAAGTATATATGAAAAGGTGGGTAAGTTAGGAGAAAACAATCAAATAAAAAGCTAAGAAAATTTATTCAAAATAATATGGAAATATTGAATCAATCTTGCCCATTTCAATTTATGGATATACCCATCATTTTGAGATGCAAATTCATAAACACATGCACATTATGTCCATCAACTGGAAACTATATACAGTGTCAAAATTTATTGAAATGAGAATCACAAGGAAATGTTTCCTTAGCTACCATTTAATACTTTTTTGGTGAAATTTAATAAAAGTTTATGTGATGAAATTTTTTTCTTTTCAAAGGAAACAGCTTTAGAAGATGATTGATGCCTGCTATTATGAGTCTATATTTGTATTTCCTTCTTTTAGAGGCTTTTCAAAAATACAAAAATACACTTAAAGCATTTTCAGTTATACTAAAAAAAGAGATAAAAGGTGATTATTTATAGGCAATCATATTCAAGATGATAGACTCTCAGAAGCCAATTCCAAACATAAATTTTAAATGCTTTTTGGAAAGAGTTGAGAATAAAAACATTTACATAATTTCTTAGAAACCCTGGCTTTTTATTGCTGCACTTCAATATTCCCTCAGGGCAAAGGAGCAGCTACTTCAAAGATTTATTTGATAATGGAATGTTTGATTTCTTTGTTTTTCCTTCCCAATGTGGGTAGGTCTGTTGTTTTCACTCAGTGACAATGTGCTGTATTTTAAACTTTGAATTGGCTCACTAGTGATAATAAAAAATGAGTCTGTTTTGGCAGATTAAGTGAACACACCAGGGCTAGCACTAAGTATATAAATTACATAAATATACTAGATTATTACAAAACTATCCACCCATGTATCAGTCATCTTCAATAACAGACCTGCCACTTCATAATAATATAACTGGTGACTAATATCAAATGTCTGAAATGTCTACTTACCTGCCTATCCACTTCTGGGAGCAAAAGCAGGAGGTATTGTTGAAAATGCTGAGGTAAGGAAGCAAACGTATGCTTATTTATTAATGCCCTCAAGTTAGTGTTGACAAGAATAGATCCCGGGGTTTCTATGTCAATATCCTCAGCTTTGGTCCATTTCAAGTGTCCTGGGATAAATAAGCAAAAGATATGAATTCACTACAGACTGGGAAAAACATACACCTGCACACACACATATATGTATACTGGATATATATATATATATATATATACACATACATACATATTTGATAATGTATTTAATTCTATGTCTTTTAAGGGTATTTCAGAACAAAATCGCCAAGTCTTCTCTGTGTTTCTATCTTGCCTTAGTTGTCTTTAATTTTCATCAAGTCTACTTCATTCAATACCATCTGTATTTTTAAATCAAAGTAGTACCAGGTCTAGATAAAGAAGTATTTTAATGATGGTCTTCCAACTAATCAGAATCCTCAAAAACTTTAGGAGCATAAATGGTGACAACTACAGTTTTTGTAGATTCTGTAAGACCTAGGATCAATGATAATAAGTGCTGTTCATTTTAATAGAGATAATGACAGCTTTACAGCTGCTAGCTGTGTGCTCCCCAGGTGTCATGGACAGCACTAAGCACTGGAGTATTTAAGAAGATTCCTATTCAGGGTACTGTGAGGGTAATACTTTAAAAAAAGCAATCCTTTATAAAAAATATTAGCTGTAAGGCCTGAAATGCCAATATGCTTTGTAGGATAATTCTGCAACTCAGGTACAATGACCTCCAACACATGGCTGTATATGAGTCCACAATTTGAAATTAGGACACACAAGGAAACAATCCACCATAAGGGATGGTCAGCTGACACATCAAACAGAAGAATCACCACTCTCAGTTGCTTGAGTTAAGAGAATCACTTGAATGTGATTTTAATAGAGTGTGATTTAACTTAAGGGTCAGCAAATTATTGCCCATGAGCTACATCCAGTCCAGTGGCTGTTGGTAAATAAACTTTTACTGGATCACAGTCATGCCCAATTGTTTAGATACTGTCTAGGTGTGCTTTCACACTACCATGCTGAGTCGAACAGCAGTGACAGAAATTGCATGACTCACAAAGCCTACAGTATTTACTCTCTGGCCCCTAAGAGAAAAACATGCTGGCCCTTGTTTTAAATACTTAGAGACAAAAAAGGAAATAAACTCATTATGAAAAAACAGGACACTATAATTTTTAAAATAGGCAGACTTGAAACACCAGATAGAACTTCTAGAAATGAAAATTTAGTTTAAATTTTTAAAAAATATTTTCAATTGATACAGTGAAATAATTATTGAATAATTAAAATACAGAGTTGATGAAAATATCCAGAATGCAGCATTAAAAATGATGAGTCAAAAAAACAGGATAGAGAAAGAATATAGGGAATAGAGTAAGCAGTCAGGATGCACATTTATAGGAGTTTGAAAATGAAAAAACACAGCAAGTGGCAGAGAGGCAATATTTGAAGAGTTAATGTCTGAAAGTTTTAGAACTGAAAAAATGACAAGAGTCCTCAGAAAAAGCAACATACCAAATCTCAAAAAAGATAAATACCCATTCTTCCATCCAATGTGTTGAAATAGCAAAATATCAAAAATAAAAAGAATACCTTAAAACAACTTTGAACAAAAATAGATTGCCACCAAAGGTATCACAATAAGACACAGGAATCTAATCATCAACAAATTACAGATGACAATGAAATATCTTCAAAGGGCCAAAAGAAAATAAGTGTCGATCTAGAATTTCATGAATAACAAAATCCCTCTAAATGGCAATGATAGCAACAATATGATATTTTCAGTATCCAAAACGGAAACTCTATCCCTTGTGGAATCTTGCTGAAAAAGCACTACTGGATATTCTTAACAAATAAAGAAACTGAAGACGGAAGGAGTGGGATGTAGAAGCAATGACAAACTAAAAGATTAACAGACATGAGTAACTCCAAATAAACATTAACAGTGAAAAATGATACTACAACTAGTGACAAGTAAAACAAAATAGAGGGCTTCCTAGGTGGCGCAGTGGTTAAGAATCTGCCTGCCAATGCAGGGGACACGGGTTTGATCCCTGCTCCATGCCAAGGAGCAACTAAGCCTGCGTGTCACAACTACTGAGCCTGTGCTTTAGAGCTCGTGAGCTCACAACTATTGAGCCCATGTGCTGCAATTACCGAAGCCTGCGTGCCTAGAGCCCATGCTCCACAACAAAAGAAGCCACAGTAATGAGCCCGCGCAGCACAACGAAGAGTAGCCCCTGCTCATCGCAACTACAGAAAGCCCGCGCACAGCAAAAAACACCCAACACAGCTAAATAAATAAATAAATAATAAATAAATTCATTAAAAAAAAACAAAAAACCAAGAAGTAAAAAAAAACGAAAAATGACAGTAGACAACAACTGCATGAGAGATGTGTGACTGAAATGAGAATGCTACATAGCCCAGGCACTGTTTGGGAACAGGAGAGACACCATCTAGTTCATTACTTTGTTAATATGCCATAGGTATCCAATGGGAGAAATGAAAAAGACTTATAACTTCCAAATAAATTCATGGAAGGAAAACTCAGTCATGTGAAGGCATAAAAGGAGAAAAAAAATTTTATTAAGTCCCCAACAAAATAAAAATATACAAATGGATTTTCATATTAGATTTTAAAAGTTACACAATCCAATTATATGCTGCTTTACAAGAGATATACTTAAAATAAAAATCACATGGAACAAGGGAAAATGAGGAGATAAACTAAAAAATACCAGGCAGACATTCAAAACAACAAAAAAGCACTACTACAATATTAACATCAGACAAAGATAAAGTTTTAAAAAAATCTTACTGGGGATAAGAAATTCCTTAAGTATAAAAGGCATAATTCCCTGGAAAAATACAATAATCTTAAGCCTGGATCCATTTAAACAGCATAGCATTCAAATTTTTAAATTGAGAGAATTAAAAAGAAATTGGCACTACTACATAACGCTAGTGGGACATCTGAACATATTTTCTCAGACATTGAGATAACAAGCAAAAACTTGTCTTATGAATACAGAGGACTTTAAAAACTCAAGAATCAAACTTAAACCAATGACTCTGACATAGGGCACTGCACTGAGCCCTTAAGAGAAGGCAATTCTTTATTTTCAGGAAACAGTAAAGGAAAAAAATAAAAATAAAACTGACCAGTGAGTCTCAACAAATACCGAAGAATACAAAATCTCATCTCTCTACCCACAAAGAAGTAAAATTAGATATCAATAACAGAAACATAGCAACTCTCCAATCTTCCCACACCCATTATATATTTGGACATGTGGAAGCATACTTCTAAGTACCTCATAAGTTAAAGAAAATATTTTGTAATGGAAATTACAAAATATTTAGATTGTAAATGATAATGCCAAAATTTGTAAAATGCAGCTGAACTGGTTTTAAAGATAAATTATATATATTTGAGAGTAGAAAAAATATTGAAAATTCAAGACTCAAGTGTGCAAATAAAGAAGTTAATGAATGAATTACAGAATAAAAACTGGAGAAAGGAGAAAGATTGTAAAGAATAAGAGTAGGCACTCATGAAATAGAAAAGACCAGTGAAGACCACCAAAAACAGAAAAATAATTTTTCTTATTAAGACTAATAAAATAGGTATACCTCTAGTGAGAAATGGCATAAATAAACATGAATAGGAATGAAAGGTAGGCACATAATGTGAGATACAGCACAGATATACAAACAAGGCAAAAATAATTATAATTAAAATTAGATTTTAAAAAGTATAATATGCATAGAAAGCATACTACTATGACTTTAGCCAATGGCTTTGAAGACAAAGTATTTCAAGCCTGCAAATCTTCGAATTATTTTAAAAATAGCAAACCTCAATAAATTTGTGAAAACTTTTATAAAACAGACAACCCCTCCTACCCCACATACATGCACAGCACATATTAGAAACAGCTCTAAAGATGAATTTTCCCAATACATCAAGGAACTCTCCCATCGCTCATTTTATACATACTCCAGTGAGCAGGTTAAGAAAGAAAGCTCTTCAGTTTACTTTATGAAGTTAATATAACTTTTATTTCAAAATAAGGACAAACAAGGACAATATGAGACAGAAAATTTGTTGATCGACCTCATTTATAAACACAAAAAAGCACAAAAATTTTACATATTTTGTAAAAAATCTAAAGCATGTCCCCAGACTCCTAACATTTGTTAGGAGTGAAGTCAGGGTGATAGGTATATAGACGTATGTTTTATCAGCATCTGTATTTTTCTATATGTTTAAAGTATTTCACAGGGAAATCAAATAGACTACAAGGAGAGAAGAATTAGGAAGAAGCTTATTTTCTCAACAGAGAAGGCAAAGGCAAAACCTAGAGACAGAAATGTTGAAAGTACAGGAAAGGAATTTGCTTTATTATTTATGTATGGCCGAAATAGTCGCCATGTGAGGGTGTTGAGGTCATTTATTACCAAGAACAATTCTGGGAAGGAGTATTGGGGAAATGAGAAAATTATAAAACTTTCGAAACGTATTATGGACAATGTGAGAAGTAGAACTTATGCTGTTGGTTACTATTTGGTATGGTTCAAAATATTTAAAAGTATCATAGGGAAAAAAAGATTTAGAGACGTACATAGTCTTTTATGACAAAGTCAAAAGATCTATTTCAAAGATGTCCATCTAAGCAAAAATATGTTTTATAATTTTGGAACAGAGACAGAGCAGACGAATTTACTGCTAAATTGGTTGCCACACAGGATGTTTAATTCTATTTTAATTATCCTTATATACTTACTCTTAATTGGCTTAAGCACAAACTCATTATATCTGATTGTCTTATCTCATTAAAGCTTGTACCTCATCTCCCTACACTAAGTAGAGAAAGAAAAGAGGCAGTCATTTTAGCGTCTAATTCCTGGACACTAGAGACTGTAAAGTAGCTGAGGTCCAGAGAAGCAGGGAAGAGAAGAAACAACTGCCAAATTTCCACAGTAAGTGTCTACGCTGTAGAGGATGACACTTTGTACTCACCATAAAAATCATGGGAAAGTGTCGGATCAGGGTCAGGGAAATTATTATTCTGACCAAAGGGAGTACAAAGAGCACCAATCTGACTAAAGGCTGCAGACTCCAGAGCCCTTGTTGGCTTAAAGCCTCCTATTTCCCAGAAGGGAAGCCACACAGGATCTGAGCACAAGTATGCTCACAAGATGCACTCACACTTACACAGAAGGAAGGAGCCCATGAAAGAGGCACACCAAGGCCTTTTGTTACAAGAGGAAGTGCCCAAAGAAATACAGAAAGAGTTTAAAATGAGAGTTCTTTGTTGTTTCAAAGAAATTAGAGAGGAATGGATTCTAAAAAAGCTTAGAGAAGAAAAACAGGCTTTCAGAGAGTAAAGTCTAGGGCTTCCCTGGTAGCGCAGTGATTAAGAATCCACCTGCCAATGCATGGGACACGGATTCGACCCTGGTCCTTGGGAAGATCCCACATGCTGCGGAGCAACTAAGCCCGTGCGCCACAACTACTGAGCCAGCACTGTAGAGCCCACAAGCCACAACTATTGAGCCCACATGCCACAACTACTGAAGCCCGCATGCCCAGAGCCCGAGCTCTGCAACAAGAGAAGCCAGAGCAATGAGAAGCCTGTGCACCACAATGAAGAGTAGCCCCCACTCGCCACAACCAGAGAAAGCCCACGGGCAGCAACAAAGACCCAACGCAGCCAAAAATAAAAATTAAATTAAAAAAAAAAAAAAAGGGTAAAGTCTAAGGAAAAACAAAATTATCAGAGGGAAAAACTAATTGATTACAACAGAAATCCAAGTACCCTTTGCAAAGAAAGAAATTGTGTAAAAAGTCTATCAGGGAGCACTGACTCCATTACCATATAATACGAGGGGACTAGTGAACTATGGGGATTATGGTAAAAAAAAAAAAACTATTAAATGTTAACAACCTTAATGTTTAAAAGTTAACATAGCAAAAACATGGAGTTAAGAGGGACAAGTATAATTATCTTCCTATCCTTTATACTGTCAAAGCTTGAGTAGTTAAAAAAATCACCACTCCTATTTCAGTTTTTCATATTTTTAACATCTTTGGAGAGAACTTTTAGATATGAATATATCTCATGGTGATGTTTAGTCATTTTGTTTTTGGTTTTTACTTCCATTCTTTTTTATTACTCAAGCTAAACTTAATTAAATTTATCACTTTTAATTAAAATGGTATGATTCAGTTTTTCTAAGATGACCTCTGAATATGGCTACACATTAGGAGACATCAAATAATATTTATAAAACACTGGGGAAGTTATTTTTGATCATAGGATTTAGGGTTACTATTCAAATATATTTTTATTTTCCTACATTAATTTATTTTAAAAGTATGTAACATTTTATGAAACCAGCAAAGTTGTAATTCTTCACTACAAAAAAGATTAAACCAAATAAAATATATTGGAATGAATCCCAGAAGTTGGGCTCAGTGAGGACATTTATTAAAAGCCCCTCAGAGACATCCATCAGAAGCTTGGATTTGTTTAGTAAGCACTTTTTAAACTCCTTCTGTGTGACTGGGTAGGAAGAAGCATAATTAAATACTGGTATAGGTCAATGACCCCTAGTTCAAGGAACTTACATTTTAGTTATGGAAAAATGTGAGACGTTAATACCAAAAAAGCGGTAAGAGAGAATGTCATTAAACATTTTTTTTTAAAATATTCACAGGCTGGCTCTCAGAAAACTCCATAAGGGAGGTTTTAAGTGAGTTTTATCCTTTGCTAAGATAAGGATAAAGGACATTAAAACAACTGATTAAGCAAGAAAACCATGTACTTCAAACTCCATTTTCAGCCAGCACCTACCTTACATCTCACAGATGTAGTTTCTACTGCCTGGTTATTTGGTGGTCTAATAGTATACTAATTTTCAAGTCCTATGACAATAAAAAGGCCCTTGTAGATATTGTTAGCACTTGTTTTCATGCATGTCTGAATAATATTCTCTACCGTGCATGAGTCATAAATGGGAGAGGAGCAACAAGGTTTTGTTTGTTTTTGAATATAGCATCATCAGAGAAATACTCTTAAGATCCATGTTTTTTTCCAAATGCAGTCACCCATGTTACCATGTCTGCTCAGTCAGAGAGCTACTTAGAGAAATATTGTTATAATTTTCATACATAACCCTGGCCAAGAACAAAACAAAATGAAACAGAAAAAAGCCTATGCCAAAAGTAATGGGTTCCCACGCTGAGTGATGTATTTCTCATAAGAATTTCAAGATCACCATCAGAACTAGAAAGGCTGAGGGATGCTGAAGCTTTATTATTATTATTATTTTATTTTTACTTTACTGTGTGCTCCTAACCCTCTCCAGGAAAGCTGGCATGTGAAGGAAACTGAGGAGGGCTGTGGTGTATCCTTTACTGCAGAGTCCTCAGGGAAACACACTGGGGTTCACTGTGCCCAGGGTTACGTACATTGAGATTCCCAGACCCAGGTGAAACCTATACCGTGGACAGGGTGAATACTCTGCAACTGGACAAATTAAATAATTGCCGAAGACCAAAAAGAAGCATTCAAGCATTCCAGACTTAGAGTCTAAAGTCTAATTTTGACTGGATTCAGTTTCTGAATTCCCAATTTAAGTTAGAACAGCCTTATAGCATTTATTTTAATTCAGAATCATTTCAACAGGCTAGGACTTATATAGTTACCTCTACCTAGAGAAGACAAAGAAGGTTAAAACCACATTTCTAAAACTGTATGAATTAGATATCTAGCTGGTGGGACAAACAGATGACTCCCTGTCTGGTTGGCTAAGGGGCATTGGGTGGGCTCATTTTCTTTGCATCAGCTCTGCAGTTGTGTGCTGGTTCAACAAAGAATGACCTTCCCCACGAGCACAGGATCATTCTTATTCAAGGATTCAGAAATAACTGCCCTACTATGCTGAAACCTACAGGGTGCCTCCCTCATCCAGATAGATTTACTAGCCATTCTGTTACTTACAAATAATTCATTCAAAACTTATTCAAGAAACTGAGATATCTGTAGTAAGGTGGATAGACCTAGAGTCTGTCATACAGAGCGAAGTAAGTCAGAAAGAGAAAAACAAATACCATACGCTAACTCATCTATGTGGAATCTAAAAAAATGGTACTGATGAACCCAGTGACATGGCAAGAATAAAGATGCAGATGTAGAGAAGTGACTTGAAGACACAGGGCAGGGGGTGAAGGGGAAGCTGGGATGAAGTGAGAGAGTAGCACTGACATATATACACTACCAAATGTAAAATAGATAGCTAGTGGGAAGCTGCTGCATAACACAGGGAGATCAACTCGATGATGGGTGATGACTTAGAAGGTTGGGATAGGGAGGGTAAGAGGGAGTCGTGGGAGGGAGGGGATGTGGGGATATATGTATAAATACAGATGATTCACTTTGTTGTACAGCAGAAACTGGTACAACACTGTAAAGCAATCATATTCCAATAAAGAGCTTAAAAATTTATTCAATACCTACTAAATAAGAGGGATATAATTGGTGCGAAAAGTAGTACAAAGATGGATGGGAAGATCACTGTTTCCAAGGAATTAACAACCTCCTCGCAAAGGAGGGGGAGCAAAATGTACATAAATGTGCCTTATGGAGGACTAAATACCACCCTGATTCTAAATCGCTGCACAGCACAGAGACTCTTTTACTCTGCAAGATTCCTAAGGTCATAGAACATCAGAAACATTACTTTCTAAAAGAGACATGGGATACTATCTGGAGATGGTTACCATTAAGGTTCTTTTTTTCCTTTTACATGTTTTCACTTTTCATTTTATGGTGCTGGGCATATACTGGAGGCTTAATAAGTCCTACCAGCTTCGTTCGCACAAAATAAGCCATTGTACTCAGCTGCTTGCTGGGTTAAGTCAGTCAGTCAGCATTACTTCCCAGTAATCACCTTCAGGTTACTTTTGACAGAATTTTTCCCTTACTGACTTATTTTAAATCCCACTTTCTTCCTCTGTCTGTCTGATTGTACAGGATCAGCCAGAAAATCGTTGAGCTGCTGCCTCTCTTCCTACGCGTAACCAGTGTGCCTGCATTCAACACCCACGGCAGGCTCATTGCATCACAGACACTCTGCTGCCCCTCAGTGCTGCCCACAGGTCTACAACACAGGCGGGATGATCAGACACGCAGAACATATCCCCAAATATTGGTTTGGACTTTGGAGCTGGCTGTGCCTTGGCTTGTACCTTAGCTGTGTCATTTATGGACAGCCTCCTTAACCCTCTGGGCCTCAGTTTCCTCAGCTGTAAAAGTCATTCTCCTGTACATAATTGAAGTAAATGAGGTAATATGTCAAGGTCCTGAGACCACTGTATTAAAAATGGGTAGTGAGTAGGATTTCACTTTTCCATTCCTTCATTAAAGTAGCTTCATTATTTCTACTACTTTGTAGTCTTAAAAAAAAAAGCAGGTTAAAAAGAACAAAAAAGAACATGGTCTCCTTTATTGCCTTGTTAATTCGCTGAATTAGTTGAAATTCCTTTATGATTATTAACATGTAAGATGTTTAGCAGCGTGCAGGATTCCCAGGTTACAACAATTAGAACAAGAGATCCTGACTGAAGACCTGAGCACCTGACAGGATCCTGAGAAGAGTACAGCTCTTGTTGACCCCCCAGCCCTGAAGGCAGCTAAGTAAAAAAATGAAGAGGTCTCCATGCCTTGAATTTTCTTAAACTCATGATATGGCACTGACTTTCCTGAGGTTGGTAGCAGACTGTTTTTAACTGAAGGTCACTGACTTTTAAATTACTTAGTGTATCATAACATGATATTTGGGGGCGGGGGGGGGTGGGCTTGTTTCTTTCTTTAGTACATTCTGTACATGTCACTCTCCCATTACAGTTTTCAGCTTCAGAAGCTACTCAAAGTACTTACTTTAGAAAACTCAAAAAGACTAGGAAAAAACACATCAGTATATATGCAGGTGTGGTTATAAACTAACACATGTTTTGGGCTAGACAATAACTATAAAATGAGTTAGCCTTGGAAACAATGAAAAAGATAATTATGCTATGTTTAAAGAATTTAAAACAAAAATAAATTGTGCTTTCCCAAAGATCTCTTAGATAAGGCTATCTAAACCCTATTCAAAGACTTTACTGAAAACACGTTCCCAGAATTTAACAAAATATGGGTATGTGGTAGGCAATTAATAAACCTTTACTCAAATAAATAAATGGGTTAAAATCTTGCTTGAATTGTACAAACAGATAAACTCTGAAAATAAGAATTACCCTAAGCTGCCAAGAAAGTAAGTTGGCAGAACCAGTAATAAAGTTCAGGTCAATAAATCTGTACTTTCTACCAACCATTTTACCAAATGTTACAACGATCCAGGCCATTATCATTACCCTTACTCAGAGATGAAATAACTGAGAGAGAGAAATGAAGCCATTAGGTCCAGATATCCAACAAGGCAGGTCTGGTCTAGAATTTTAATGCTCAGCCTAGGATACGTGTATTTTCCTCTTTTTAATTCCCGTATTCCCTTTCCCCCAAATGCTGCTGCTGAGTTCCCAATGAAAAGTTATCAGGAAGGAAATCTTCAGAAGAAAATCCGGTAGTGACATGCAAGACCCAATAACTGTGTCTCCCACACTTCTCTGCAATTGTACACTGCTTCTCAGACAAGGACTACGGAATATTTCAAGCAGCGTATGATGAAAAGCAAGGCAGAGCAGTTTTACTGCAGCAGACCGCAATGACCGTGTACTCTCCAGTTCAATGAACAGTTTATAAAAGTTGCATTTTTCCCTCCAATAAGTGTATTCCAATAAAGTGAAACCCCGATGCAGGAACAAGACACTGCACGTTAGACAGAATTATGACTTGGCAGATAATTACTTGAGTACATATATCGTTTTAAATCTCTTATCTTTAGCCTCTGCTTCATCCAATAATATCATTCACGAATTCAGCAATATGCTTAAAATCACTCCATTGTAATATATTGCCTTTTTGAGAACTCTTTTTGGTTTAGATAAATTGGGAAGATTTAAAAATTTCCTTAACTATTTAAAAAATGTTCCCATAATTTCATTCAACAAGATTTAAATACCTAAAATGTGAAATGTTATAATCTACTGAACACTCACCTAAACCAGACTTTTTTAATCGTTTTAAGTGCTGACTTGTTTGTTTTCCAGTGGGAGATTTCTGCCCATGTTTCATTTCTTTATCTGAACTGTCTGCTTCACCATTTTTAGATTCGGATCCTAAAAAAGGAAACAGTTATTATGTCATTATCTTCCTCTTGCTGTCCTTGAAAAGAAAAATCTCAAATTGTTTTACAAACCATAGATATAATCTCCTTTTCTAAGAGTTAATACACTACCTTTGGCCACAATCTGATTCCTCCACTGGATATCAAGAGAAAAGCCCAATAAATCAATCAAACAGAACAAAAAGCACGAACAGATGGCCTAAGAGTGGAGTCAAAAACACGTTCACTGATCTGATAGCTTTTAAAAGAAACACTCAGATCTTTTGTGAAAATACACGAATAAGCCTCAACAATGCTATGCCACTTGGAGACGATGCAAGATTGAGACAAAAAGATGAAGGCTGCAGGGAGGCTTGGAGAGAGGGAGAGATCATGCCTTTATTAATAACTTTATGTTGAAGCAGGAAGAGAAAACGCAAACATCAATCTATAATAAAGAGACTGGTACACAGCTGATAAAGTGACAGAAGGTAAATTAGAAGAAAAGGTCAGGGCTGCACTGAAGTGAGAAGAATGTTGCCAGAACACAAAAACTAATAAAGGATTCCTGATTTTGCAGCAGAGGACGGAAAAACAAATTCACACTCACGGAAGAACGGCTTTTGATGGCATTACACATCAGCATGTGGTCCACCATTAAAGTTCAACATTCAAACAAAAGCTAAAGCAACAACAAAAAATCCACCTAGCAGTACTACACATTTTCTTACATCTATTGACATTAGCAAATGAAGTCCTTTGATGATGAGCAAGCTGGTGCTTTTGTTTTTTTGTTTTTTTTTAAGAGCGAAATACCCTCTTATTTTTGAATCACTGAAAGAGTCTAAGGTATAAAAAAAAATTAAATGAAATCTCAAGTGGAAATATTATTCAGTTTCAGAGAAAATTCATGACATCTCTCTCAGTGAGGACGTCTCCTCTGGGAAGAAACTGGCCAAGCATACAATATTTTAGCTCTTTACCTGAAGGCGAATCCGACTGCTCATCAGACACCTTTAATGGTGTCAAAACAACACGAGGAACAGTCTTGTTTACCATCATTGAGACTCCATTTCTTCTTTTCTGCTGCTGCCTCAACGCCTACAAAACATGATAATAAAATAGAACATAAAAATATAGTCAAAATGATTTCTCATAATTGAATTAAATGATCCACTTGCCCATCATTAGACAGAACCTCTTAAGAGATTTAATTCCACAGAGTCACTCATTTGTCAGGACCCTTAAGCATCACCTTCCTGTCATTTTCCCTCAAAAGCATAAAAGCAGGCTTTGGCAACGGGTATAAACCTGAGACCATTTTCGGTAGAATTCTGAAAACAAAGCAGCATGTAAAGGTCTGTTCTACCTGAGCAGTGTGGCTTGAGAGCCCATGGAATTTGAAACCATGACTCCCAAGGAAAAGAAATGTAAAATAAATGTTTGGAGACCAGGATAAAAATATATGTGTCTGCACTTCTCTTGCAGGTGCGTCCTCTCCAGTGGGCTGCTCAGTCAATCAAGCTAACACCGAGTGTCATCAGTATGTACAGCAGGTAAGGACCACGGTATTGAAGCGCTCACTCAGCCGTGGGGAGTGCTGCACAAAATCACTGAACATGGCAGGAATCATTTATTTCTGTGAAGGGAATCAGTCCTAATCTTGGAAACCTTGCAGCACTTGGCTTCTGTCTGCTTGACTTTGGGCATTAACCTTCAGAACACGAACGTGACAGCATTCTGGCAAATCCAGGAAAAAAAAGATTGATACGAGAATAAATTGCTCCAAATGGGAGCGCTTTGTGTTTCATAAGAGAATCAACCACGGCGATGATAATGTAATAAAAAGACATTGCAAAGTTTTGAGATACAGCTTATCTAGCTAATCATTTTACTCAGAAAATTACCTGTACTAAAAACGGGCTTAAGCACATACAATTGAAGAGATGTTAAATTCATGGCTCCAGGAATGCTAAAACTCCTCCAAAGTGTAAAAGGCTGACCACAGACAGTCTCCAACCTTTTAATTCCTGGTTTCTACGTAATTTCTACCAATTTTATTACATCTCAGTTACTGGATTAATGTTCTTTGACCAATAGTTGTCACAGTCTCCTGAAATACTGCGTTGACTGTATATTCCCTTGTTGACAGAAACAATACCATTTTATTTGCAAAGGGTTTAACCTGAATGTCCAACTTGTTGACCATAAGATTTAGCAGTCAAGTAATTCCAGATGTAAAAAATTAAATATCACTTAAATGAGTGAAGGCATATTCAGATGAGATTTAAAACCACATGGGAAAGCGAATGGCTTGGGAAATCTCTTACGAATGATAACTGTTACTAGTAATAACAAGATACATCTTCCCTTCAAGTCTTACATTTTTTGAGATTTTACAAAGTACCAGGCACTGTGGGGGCACGGGAGAGACAAAGATGAACAAGAGGCCGTCCTCCGCACCTTTAGCTTGCTGTCAATAATATTTTGAATGAGAGCATGTGTGCTACAAAATATTCACGACATTTACTCTTTCATTAAGGTGTGTACATAACTGCATAAATCTCTCTAGCCTTCTGTAAGAACTCCAAGTGCTTTATAGACATTAACCTATCAATCCAATAATAAAACAGAATGAGGCAATGCAGTACCTGAAATTACAATTAAGCCCATCTTTGCCCACTATGTAAGACTTTACAAAACAGTTAAAACCCATGTAAAAAGTGATTAGCTTTTAGGAGTCTATACATCACAGATTTCAAACTTTTCCTTGGTGATCCACACAGGCATTTTAAAAATATCCACTTTATGGCATGGTGGACAGGCATAGTTTGGAAAATGTTGATTAAGGGAAAAAGATGATATAAAAAGAGGCTTAGAAGCTGGAATCATAAAGTCAAAGATGACGTCTTTTTCCAGTGTTTGTGGTAAATAATTTTTAAAGTAACAAAAATTTTGTCCTCAATTTTTAGAGCTGAGAAGACTCTATTAGAGAAAAGTCAGCAACTAGACAGAAATAAACCGTGATATAAAATGATAATAATAAAAACCCATGGCTATTTTGAATTTTAAAACAGCCAAGCTGGAGCCAAGGTAGGGGTAAGGAATGTTCGTCAATATTGAGCCCATTTCAACGGTCTCAACAACTTTTTTCTGAATGTGTATTTCCTGCTCAGAAACTTGAACAATATTTCTTGATACGACATTTTTTAAAATACTGAAATGTAACACTACGTGCCTGTAAGTGATGAAAACTATGCCTACCATTCAAATGATTGTTTTAAGTGTATTAAAAATACACACTTTTTTTTTTTTTTTTTGCTTTACCTCTGAAAAACAAGTATTACTCTTTTACCCCAAATAACATTTCTAGGGTCAAAAAGCAAAAATTGGGAAGTTTTTGTTTACTATGACGCTAGTCACAGCAGTAAAGCTGCAGGCTAAACTCGGGAGTATCAGAGTTCAGCTAGCGGAAGGGGCGCCTTGATGACAGGGACCAGATCCACAGCTGTTTCAGGCTGAGTCATTTTAGGCTACCTTTAAGTGTCCAGTCCACTTTCTAGAAAGCAGGAAGTATGTGACTGTGGACCCTGGGGGTACCTTCCAAGCAGCTGAGAATGTGGATAGAAGGGGTAAAAAACAACGTTCACCCTGTCGAGGTGTCCGGGAGAGTCTGGGCGGGCTCCAGTGAGTCACGTCTACGAGGAAGGTAGCATGGTGATTCCTAGTCCTTCACTGAAGGGCATGCATTCTGCAAATAAATAAGGTGGCTGCTCATGGCTCGTTTGTTTGTTTTGGTTACATAACTCTAATTCTGCAACTATGTGCACATGGGCCCCTCACACATACGCTGCGTGTCTCCTCCTCACAATCCCTTGAAAAATGTGCAATGCTTTCTGGACCACACTGGCTACGGTCAGACAGTAACAAGGGGGAAGCTGAGTCACACATACCCCACTGGAGATGGTAGTAATGACGCAAGAGAAGAAACACGGGACGTCCCTGGGGGCGCGGTGGTTAAGAATCCGCCTGCCAATGCAGGGGACATGGGTTCGATCCCTGGTCTGGGAAGATCCCACATGCCCTGGAGCAACTAAGCCCATGCGCCACAACTACTGAGCCTGTGCTCTAGAGCCAATGAGCCACAACTACTGGGTCTGAGAGCCACAATTACTGAAGCCCGCAAGCCTAGAGTTCGTGCTCTGGAACAAGAGAAGCCACTGCTAGCCCACGCACCACAACGAAGAGTAGCCCCTGCTCACCACCACTAGAGAAAGCCCGCTCGCAGCAACAAAGACCCAATGCAGCCAAAATAAATTAAAGAAAGAAAGAAGGAAGGGAAGGAAGGAAGGAAGGAAGGAAGGAAGGAAGGAAGGAAGGAAGGAAAGAAGGAAGAAAGAAAGAAAGAAACACAACTGGATTTTTAGGTTAGTTTTCCTGTTGTAAACAGTGTGCCAAACAAAGAGGATTCAAGCCAAATTCAGCCCTCAGGGCATCAATTTTTGATACCTCTTAGTATCAAGGTACTAATGTACATTCCCAGTGTTCCCCACCTCCCCAAATAAATGAGCCTGACCCAAGAGAGGTATTAAAATCCCCCTCCTCTACCAGGCCGACTTGCAGTGGAAGCGGGGCTGCTGCAGAACTATCTTAATGACTCTGAGGTATGAGGCTGTAGAGTTAGAGAAAGACTTAACTAGCTAGCTAGCTGAGTAATGCTGGGTAAATAACTTGGGTAAACACCTCTGTAAAACAGTGGCAAGATATTTTAAATAGGAACTCCACAGAGGTATTTTTTAAATAGGCTTTTGGGGGATGGTTGATGGCCACCTGGCCTCCTCTCAGTAAGGCTGAGAGGCTGTGTCTAGCACCCCTTTTCACAACAGGATACTTCTGTATTCATTATCCTTAACTTTGAGCTTTAGCTAAATTTCCAAGAGAACAATAAAATTTCCCATTTTATGCTCCAAATATAATAGAAGTTAAATGCACTTTACCTTGTAATTCTAAGTTTCAGTATCCCAGCCTGGAACATATACCTCCATGTAATAGATTAATATGATTTGGAAGGCTACTTTAGATGGTCATGGAAGATTTGCTTTGAACAAGGATACCCTGAAAGGGGAGATTACTTGTTGTTGTGACAACTGGGGAATGGGATGGCTTTTTCTATTCCACACCCAAGGTTTTAATTAGGTAGTGGTGGCCCTGTTGATCAATCTATACCATGGTTTTATTCTGACACTGATATTACACAAGTCTTACTATATTAGTCTAGATTCATTTTAGAAGGATGATATCAATGAAGTACCTCCAACTACTTAACCCTTAGGTATACACTGGAATGCTAATGGAATATGTTATTGAACAACTTTAACTTCTAATTTCAATTCTAGAAAGAAGCGATACTGAAACCTAAATAAATAAGCAGATGGCAGTGTAAATGCAGTCTACTATAAAGGCTTGTACCTTCAAGCTACCCACACATATAATGTCCTCATGCCCAAACTACACGGAGTACATTGGACTTGCCAAGTTTAATACTTCCAGGTATCATTCAACATGAAAGAAATTTACAGGCTTACATTTGGAAATAAACTTACTTATTAAAGGAAACGAACATAACAGAGCTAAACCAGTCTAGGAAAGTAAAGATCATATCACACATCAATTACAATTCTGGCTTTAAGTGAAAAGAAAGAAACAAAAGATGCTGAGTGAGCATGCTTTCCTCTAGAGATGTATCACAGTGTTCTCTTGCAAAAACAGACAGAAACCCTTTAGATAAACATTTAATTTTTTAAACATAAAGCTTGGGATAACTCTAAAAATATGGAACAGTTCTCATTCTCACCCCAGTGAAAAATAAAGTAAAATCTAAAGCCAGAGGCTTTTATGTTAACTTGGAATTTGCATAAAGAAGTAACACTTTCTTTGTTTTCATAGAGAAAGAATACCAACAATGTAACTTAAGAATGCACTGGATGCAGTAAGAAGCCCTTCACTGAAAAATCTGAAAATAGCACATGCTGTGAATGCTAAAATAATGAGAAATACACACATATGAAACAACTGGCTGTGTCCAGCACCAACAATGTGCACTGTTGCTAGTACACTAAATGTCAACGCCCACGTCCAAAAACTGCTATCATGCAACATAACCTTTAGAATTTCACAGTGTTGGTCAAACATATAAAGAGAAAGCAGAATAACAGGAGTATGTCTGCTCTGAGATAGGAAGAGGGAAAAGGATCTGCAACTTTATGAATAAATTCTACCACTCTTAAATAAATAATGAAGTCAGAGAAACCAACAGGAACAACACAGAAAGGTTCCATTCTCCATCGTGTTACCGTTCATCACAACAGGCCTCATCCTTTTTTAATCTTGTGTTTGATTCTGCTGTTTAGAAACTTCCAAAATTTCATCTTTCTTAATTATGTTTCCTTGAAATTCAAAATCTAATCATTCCACACTCTTTAGGATCATTAAAGCTAAAATACCAAGGCAGAGAGAAGATGGGGAACCAGGTAAGCATCAGCAATCTGCTGTTCTCCAGAGGCCTCTGAATATGCTTAACGTGAAGATCCTATTCAGAAAAATAACACTGAAATAACAACATAGGATGCATGCAATTATACTCAACGTATGACATTAACTAATGTTTTGATGATTAGAAAGTGAAAGGGACCCAACTATTAGGAGCAAAGAAAATGCTCTACATCAATAGCCAAGGGGCATCATCGCCTCCGTCTTGTCCAGCCTATAATTACACTGCAATCAACAGCAGTGCACAGTTAAAGCGCTCACTCTCTGCGGCAACATGCTTTGGGTGAGGGCGGGGGCTTCAGAGCCGGGAAATTCTGCCTGGCTTATTTTACATGAGGTTTGTTTTACATTCCTTTACTATACTTAAGCGTATAAAGCTCCTGGGTTTTGTTTTTGTCTTTTTCACCTGCTTTTTTGTAAGAATCTACACTGGACATATATAGTTCAACAACGAAAGCCCCACTGACTCAGAATATACTTCTAGTAAAATGATAAAGGCTAATATACCCAAGTACCTACCTTTAATATGTGCTGATACTGAGCACAAGCAGTCTGTGCTAGGAAACAGTATTCTTAATCACTATGCTTTCCCTGCATCATACAAATACTCAAGAATGCAGATTTCCTTGGATGATGTCAAAAATCCATCTACCCTATTACGTAGCAGGTGCTAAAAGGAACTACTAGTTAAGAAGGTAGAGTCTGAAACTCTGATGTTGGGTTCGAACGCCTCCAAGATTTACTCACGAGACAACCCTGGGTAAGTTTTCTAATTCCTCTGGGCTTCCTCATTTGAAAAGTATTTTAAAGGATTACTTTAAAGGATTTGCAAGAGGATTAAACGGCATAGGGCCTGTTAAATGTAGAGCGTAATGTCTAGAATTCATAAAAATAAATGACAGCTAATGTAAGTATTACCAGGGTTATTCGGCTGGCCCTATATTTGTGAGATCATGATTTGTGCCTGTATGTGTACACACAAGACATATTCATAAACACAGAACATATATATATGAATACATAATGGTACATACACTTGCAAAGAACTCTACATGGTCATAGCCATTCAACTATCAAAAAGAAAGCTGCAGATTTGCTGAGGCTGCTACAATTTAAAATGCTGCATGTTCAGTCAATTTTTGAAATGCTGTCTTAAGAAACTCAGCAATTATAGGGAATCTGGGCAAAATTCTGCAAGAACAGCTTTTCTTGTATGCGTATTTCCAATATGAATTTGATTATTAATCAAGCATTAGCATATCTTGTATATATTGTGCCATATTGTCTGGGCAACTAATTTGTTACTTAGTTATACAACAGGAAGTTTTCAGACATCAATGAATAACTCTTTCAGGCCATTAAGAAGATTACAGGGCAGGTTTCTTAAAACAAGGCTTAGACCCTAATCAAGCAAGTGGCACTTCCCATGAACACATGCTATACAACAAAACAAAATAAACAAAAATAGCCACTAACTCAAAAGTTGTGTAACGTTTTAGTAATTGTAAAAAAAAAAAATGTTCAAAGGATATGAAAACAAAGTGAAGAAAGTAAAAAATAATGAGACAACAATACAGAGATGTGACTATTTATCTTCACACTCACATGGAGGAAGATTTCACAGCGTACACATTTTCTAAATCACTGCTTTTCAGAAGTATGAGTTTCATTTATGATTGCATCTTATGTTTCCTAAATGCTATACAGCTACCAGTATCCAGTTTTGTATCTTTTGTTCCATCCCGGTTAGTATTTTAGTACCTGCATCCTATTTGCCACCTGAATCAGCCTTTTTCCAGGCTTCCCTACCATCATCCATTCTTTATTTCATCAGTTAAAAAGGGATCTCAACCCTGAATTCAATTTTGTCCTTTGGCATCTAAAACATTTCACAAAAGCAATGATACAAGTGGCAAGCTTAGTAAAGCGTATTTGACCTCTGTAGGATGAAACACTGTTACCACCTTAAATGTAACACCAATGAATTGAAATACTGCAATTTCAGTAGTTAACGCAGAATTATAAAGTCACAGAATTCAGTACAAAAATGTTAAGTTGCTTTCCTAAGTTTCCCTGTTTGTAACAGAGGAGTAGGTGGAGACATTCTAAGTCAACGAGCTTGGATGTAAATATTAAGTAGCTTTACAGATTGGTGGGACTTTAAAACCATTTTCAACTTTATTTAAAACCATGGCTTCTCTTTCCTTGTTATAGTTACATCACTTAGAGTGATGCCTCTATTCCTAGACTTGGCGAGGGTCATCAAGGGGTGGAGTGGAGGTGTTTGGCACCGAAGCATAAAAACAAAAAATAAGGAAAGCAGTTAAACAAGGGAAAACGAACTCAGGGCTACATATGTAAGCTTTACACTTACTGACATTATGAACTACTATAATCATGCAATGCTCCTCTCTAACCATAGTATCTCTTTCTTTCTCCCGGGCACATTCAGCATTTCTCACATGGTAGCAGTAGCTACTACTTATTGAGTGATCATTATGGGCCAGACATTCACTCTACCGTGTGCTTTCAGTGTATCATCTCACTTAACAGTCAGATCATTCCCATGTGAAGGGTGCTTTTATTTTCCACATCTTCTAGAGGAGTTTAAGACTCAGAGAAGAAAAGTGGCTTCCCCAGAGGCACACAGTGAGTAGCAAGGGTTGAAACCAGATTACGTCTGAGCTCAGAGCCCAGCATGATAACCACACTTCCCACCACAGTCTCTGGACAAAGAGAGACGTAATGTTGGGATGATACTGCAAAGCTGACCTCTATTCAGCAGCAAAAATGGATTGTCTAGATACAAGTAAGGCACGATTGCTATTTTTCTTATTCATAACTTAATGCATTTCAGTAACAAGAGAGAAATTACGTTTACTTTGATGTCGACTATCAGATAAATGCAAGACCATAAACAGAGAAATTATTTTCAAGATATGCAATGCATGTATGAACCCAATATGTTTGCTATAAAACACACACACACAAAATCTTAATATAAGTTCTATATGTTTCCAAACACATTTCCCCTCTTCTGTTTTACATCAAAGGTCTCAGCCAAGCCTCTCTTAGTTTTTAGCATAGATTAAAATCAGCGTATTGAATATTAGGGGAGTGGTAGAATCTAGGACACCTTTGTTGCTTTCTGATTACTATGTTCTTATTCATTTTACTTTCTCTACATAGCCTGCATTACCTTAAGTAGGTAGACCTGAGGGACGAAGAAGAAATACCAGCGACCTTACCTGTTTGAGTGCCTTTTTGGTGTGCTGCTGAAAGGAAGACACTAACTTGCTCTGCACCGCTGCATTCGGGAGGCTTGAATCTCGAGTGGAAGATGCCTCATCGGTTACCTGCTTCGCACAAACTAGAAACAGAGAGATAATAATATTACTAATTTGAATTCCTTTTTTTATATCCACTGTAATTAACTTGCTTGGAGCTTTTCTCCAATTGAAAACGGATACCTAAAATAAGGCAAAATAGCACTGTCAAAAGAAGAGTATCTCCATTTAAATGCAGGGATCATTTAATAACTGTGTGGCCACGGTTACACTGAACCTTTCTAAGCCTCAGTTTCCTTACCCACTAATTGATGATAATTTCTATGTCTTGGGCTATTGTACAGACATAAAAAAGAACACAATATCTGTCTCAAGAGTTGGGAGTCTTTCTGGAGCTGAGTAGGGAGACTGGGCAATGCATAGTGTTCCGAAGAAAGAATCTACATTCATGAGATTGTCTTCAGTCTACCAACCTGAGAGGTACTGTGATTCTCCTATTTAACAGCCCTCCTTCTATAGAATCTCCGATCTACTGGCGTGTGTGTATCCTCCTCTATGGGCCAAGGCACATAGCAGGGGGAAGGAAAAATGAAATCTGAGATGCTGGGTGTCAATTGAAGATAATTACTTTCAAGGAAATTATGTCCTCTGCAGATTACCATATAATCTATCCAATTTTTACCAGAGTCAAGCTTTCCAGTTGCCTAGTCTACAGAAGTCAAGCCCACCGTCACTTTCTGCTCTACGACCCCTGTGCTGGAGCTCCAACTCTTCTTCCTGGTCTCCTCAGACATTCCGCCTGAGAGCCTGGGTTTCACGCTGCCAGGACCTTGGCAGCAGCGCAGATGCAGGCCTTTTCTGTGCACTTGAGGGGAGGAGGAGTTTATTTGGAAAATCAAAGTGAGGAAGCACTACGATTAGTGGCAGAATGGAGGCATATGTCAAAGGCAGGAAGCAAGAGGAAGTTCGATGGAAGAAAACAGCTTGAGAACATATTGTTAAAGCCCAAAGTAAGACTCCTTAAGGGCACCAGGGTTAACGCTAATCCAAGAAAATTTTCCAAGGAACAGTAACGCGGGAGGATTTTGACCTGAGTTTTAAAGGCAGCTGGAGGAGTCACAAATGATTCTAGTCTAAAATGGAGGCATGTGCACGTGGCAGTGTTCAGAACGCGGCTTTAGAAAGACTCAAGCGCACGTTGCCTAGAAACGAACATGCGGTCCCTGAAAGGGAATGCTTGGGAAAAAAGTTAATCAGCTTTTGTTTTAACAGGAGAAAGTAATCAGGAAGCCAAAATGAACACGTTTTGAAAGATAAAATAACTTACTTATTAATGCCAGGTGCTTCGCTTATGTGATATCATTTCATCCTCACAGCTTCCTTGCGAGATGGAAAAGTATCATCTCCACATTGGAGAGAGAAAACTACAGCTCAGAAAGGGTAAATAACTTGCCCATGGTCACACAGCCAAGTGAAACAGCAGAGCTGGAGTCCAAGGCCAGGTCCTTACACTTCCACTCAGAATATCTGGCTTCAAAGCCAAGAACTGATACAAAAAAAATTTAATGTCTAAAGAAGTTTAATTTACTTGCGTCACGTTGGAGGACCTGAAACAGGGAGTTAATAAGGGCACAGGGAACAAGATGTTGAGCTCCCACAAGAAAAAACTGAGCGCAAATGGCCCAGGAAACACTAAGTTTGAAGTTGCAAATGGATTTGCCCACAGATACCGGAGAAAAGTCCTTGAGTTAAAGATCAGGGAAGTTTTTTCTATTTGATACAATATGACATTTTTCACTTAAAACAGTCTAACTGTTCTAGTAAAGAAACATTTTATAACACTGCTTTCATAAACGATGGCTTGGAGGCTTTTCTCCTTGGAATCATCACTAGAGTAATTTGTAACACTTTGCCAAAGTTCACATATCAAAAAATAATAGAAACAATCATCAGTTTATATTCTAAAGAAAAATTTACTTTTATCTTGATTACATATATGGCCTTTTCAATGTTCTAGAGTCGATATGAAGTGTGACAAACTGGGGAGGTGAGACGAAGGTGGCGGAAAGGATATATGATCTCAACTGAACAGACCTAAAGTGGATGGAATGTAAACCCAGCCAGTAGTAAAGAGTGCATTTTATTACTTTCACATTCTTAAATTTAGTATTGCCACCTAGAAAAATACAAACTTAATGGTAGTTAAAAAGGATAACCAAATGCAGGACATGGATTTCAGGAAATTTGTGGAAAATACGAGAATGCTTCTGCCTACTGGATGTTGAAACAAATTTACCAATTTTCTTAGGAAATAATTTTACTTATAAGTGTTTCAAAGGTAAAGTTCAACACAGCAGGATCAAAAAACCAACAAATATCACGTCAGTGCAGATGTTATCAAAGCCTTATGTCTTATATTTACCGACTGTTATAATAGGCAGTATACAATCGGCTGTCACTTCCTGAGGATAACAGATACCTAAATTACAACTTGCTCTACTTGTTTCTGACCTAGGAAACCACAGGCTATTGTGATACCTATTTCAGTATCAGCGTATATGCCGTCTGGTTGTTTAAATTCACTACTGCACTGTGTTAACAATGATTCACATATATTTACATATAGTGTTTCCAGAAGGAAGATTCTGTTCAGCTTACAGCCCAGAATTTCAGTTGGAGGGCAGCAAAATAAAACTGAAACAGCATCAAAGAATACTGTGAATTTTTTTCTTGAGATTATTCAATTTCCTTTCACTCAAGCCTGTTTTACTTGATCTTACATCCCAGCCTAGACCCAAGTGAAGCATCATGAGAATTACTTTACTACAGAGTAATTCTCCTCCCTGATTCCTCTTTCTAAAGTTGGTCCTATTTCTCTGGGTCAAACCATTTTCCCCTAATTATTTATTTCTGATAAAATAATTACAGAATCTTAAAGAAAGTAAATGTAATAGAAAATAAAATGTATGAGTGTTGCTCTGGATTTCAAACTTATTTTAAAGGAAAAAAAAATCAAGAATAAAAATGACTAGGACACAATGTAACAGCATCCGTAGGCTCCAGTGTGCCTGTGTGTATGTGTATGTGCGTGCACACGCATGTGTGTTGACAATATAGACCCTAAACATGGGCATCTAAGTAACTATTCATTCTTTTGCCAGGTATCTGATGAGGGTGGCAGATTCTAAAAACACTCACTGCATAGTTGGAGAGGTAGTTCCACATATTCCTGCAGATTCATATTCTGACAAAACACACAGTTTTCACTTTTACTTTATCCTTGCAGCTTTCTTAACAGATGTGATAAATAAATAACAGAGGGCTTATTTTAAACAGTTGCCTGAATATTTATCTAAGGGGCTGAGTCTGGCCTCTGAAATACAAGCCAAAGAAAAATTAATGTTCAAGAAAGGACCAGGGAAATCCCCTGTATGTGAAATTACAACAGGAGCCAGGAAACTGAAGAATTAGGACAGATGTTTTATCCAATAAATATCTAACACTGACACGCAGCTTAGAAAGTGATATCTTCTTGGCATTGAGGACAGAATAAGAGCTTTTTTTTCTTTTTTCTTTTCCTAACTGTGCACTGGCACCATCACAAAACACATGCCAGGATTTCATACCTGGAAACCCCACAAGACTGCCGGCCCTTTTCGTAGCTGGACAAACCGAAGGTGAGAAATCATGTTTTCAAAGGTAAAGAAATATTATTTCTGTCTACGTTCTGCTTGTCTGCTCAAACCAGGCAAGCCATAAACATAGTTAAAACCTAATCTGCTAGTTTTTAATTCAAACAGTTAATGGGGGAGAAGAATCAAGATGGCGGAGTAGGAGGACGTGCACTCACTCCCTCTTGCAAGAGCACCGGAATGACAATTAACTGCTGAACAATCATCCACAGAAAGACACTGGAACTCACCAAAAAAACCCACCCCACATCCAGAGACAAAGGAGAAGCCGCAATGAGACAGTAGGAGGGGCACAATCGCATTAAAATCAAATCCCATAAATGCTGGGAGGGTGACTCATAAGCTGGAGAACAGTTATACCGCAGAAGTCCTGAGGGTTCTGAGCCCAATGTCAGGCTTCCTAACCTGGCGGTCCAGCAACAGGAGGAGGAATCCCCAGAGAATCAGACTTTGAAAGCCAGCTGGATTTGATTGCAGGACCTCCACAGGACTGGGGGAAACAGAGACTCCACTCTTGGAGGGCACACAAAAAAGTGTGCTCACCAGGACCCAGGGGGAAGGAGCAGTGACCCCATAGGAGACTGAACCAGACCTACCTGCTGGTGTTGGAGGGTTGCCTGCAGAGGTGGGGGGGCAGCTGTGGCTCACCGAGGAGACAGGGGCACTGGCAGCAGGGGTTCTGAGAAGTGCTCATTGGCGTGAGCCCTTCCAGAGTCCACCATTAGCTCCACCAAAGAGCCTGTAAGCTCCAGGGCTGGGCCACCTCAGGCCAAAAGACCACCAGGGTGGGAACACAGCCCCACCCATTGGCAGACAAGCAGATTAAAGTGTCACTGAGCTCCACCCACCAAATCAGATTAAAGTTTTACTGAGCTCCACCCACCCAGCCCAACCCACCATCAGTCCCTCCCATCAGGAAGCACCCAAGAGCCTCCTAGACAGCTTCCTCCACAAGAGGGCAGACAGCAGAATCAAGCAGTATCAGCACTATTTCATCTTGTGGAACTGAAAATCACAGTAACAGAAAGACAGAGAAAATGAAAAGGCAAAAGACTTTGTACCAGATGAAGGGACAAGATAAAACACCAGAGAAACAACTAAATGAAGAGGAGCTAGGCACTCTTCTGGAAAAAGAATTCAGAATGATGATGGTGAAGATGAACCAGGACTTTGAAAAAAGATTGGATGCAAATATCAAAAAGTTGCAAGAAAAGTTTACAAAAGACCTAGAAGAATAAAAGAACAAACAGATATGCAACACAATAACTGAAATGAAAAATACACTGGAAGGAACCAATAGCAGATTAACGGAGGTAGAAGGACGAATAAGTGACCTGGAAGACAGAATGGTGATAATCACTGATGCAGAAAAGAATAAAGAAAAAAGGATGAAAAGAACTGAAGACAGCCTAAAAGACCTCTGGGACAATGTTAAACGCACCAACATTTGCATTATAGGGCTCCCAGAAGGAAAAAGAGAGAAAGGACCTGAGAAAATACTGCAAGAGATTATAGCTGAAAACTTCCCTAACATGGGAAAGGAAATAGTTACCCAAGTCCAGGAAGCGCAGAGAGTCCCAGGCAGGATAAACCCAAGGAGAAACACGCCAAGACATATAGTATTCAAATCAACAAAAATTAAAGACAGAGAAAAGTTATTAAAAGCAACAAGGGAAAAACGACAAATAACATACAGGAGAACTCCTATAGGGTTAACAGCTGATTTCTCAGCAGAAACTCTACAAGCCAGAAGGGAGTGGCACAATATATTTAAAGTGATGACCGAGAAGAACCTACAACCAAGAATACTCTAACCAAGGATCTCATTCAGATTCGAGGGAGAAATCAAAAGCTTTCCAGACAAGCAACGGCTAAGAGAATTCAGCACCACCAAACCAGCCCTACAACAAATGCTAAAGGAACTTCTCTAAGCAGGAAACATAAGAGAAGAAAAGGACCTACAAAAACAAACCCCAAACAATTAAGAAAATGGTAATAGGAACATACATTTCGATAATCACCTTGAATGTAAATGGACTAAATGCGCCAACAAAAAGACACAGACTGGCTGAATGGATACAAAAACAAGACCCTTCTATATGCTGTCTACAAGAGACCCACTTCAGACCTAGGGACACATACAGATGGAAAGTGAGGGGATGGAAAAAGATATTCCATGCAAATGGAAATCAAAAGAAAGCTGGAGTAGTGATACTCATATCAGATAAAATAGACTTTAAAATAAAAAATATTACAAGAGACAAGAAAGGACACTACATAAAGATTGAGGGATCAATCCAAAAAGAAGAGATAACAATTATAAATATATATGCACCCAACATAGGAGCACCTCAATACATAAGGCAAATGCTAACAACTATGAAAGAGGAAATTGACAGGAACACAATCATTGTGGGGGACTTTAACCCCCCCACTTATGCCAAATGACAGATCATCCACACAGAAAATTAATAAGGAAACACAAACTTTAAATGACACAATAAATCAGCTGGATTTAATATATAACTATAGGACATTACATCCAAAAACAGCAGACTACACGTTCTTCTCAAGTGCACATGGGACATTCCCCAGGATAGATCACATTCTGGGTCATAAATCAAGCCTTGGTAAATTCAAGAAAATTGAAATTGTATCAAGCATCTTTTCTGACCACAATGCTATGAGATTAGAAATCAATTACAGAAAAAAACTGTAAAAAACAAACACATGGAGGCTAAACAATATGCTACTAAATAACCAACAGATCACTGAAGAAATCAAAGAGGAAATCCAAAAATACCTAGAGACAAATGACAATGAAAACACAACGATCCAAAACCTATGGGATGCAGAAAAGGCAATTCTAAGAAGGAAGTTTATAGCGATACAATCCTACCTCAAGAAACAAGAAACATCCCAAATAAACAAACTAACCTTACACCTAAAGAAAGTAGAGAAAGAAGAGCAAACAAAACCCCAAGTGAGTAGACGGAGAGAAATCACAAAGATCAGAGCAGAAATAAATGAAATAGAGACAAAGAAAACAATAGCAAAAATCAATAAAACTAAAAGCTGGTTCTTTGAGAAGATAAATAAAATTGATAAACCTCTAGCAAGACTCAGCAAGAAAAAGAGGGAGAGGACTCAAATCAATAAAATTAGAAATGAAACAGGAGAAGTTACAATGGACACCACAGAAATAAAAAGCACTGAAAGAGATTACTACAAGCAACTATATGCCAATAAAATGGACAACCTGGATGAAATGGACAGATTCTTAGAAAAGCATAACCTTCCAAGACTGAATCAGGAAGAAATAGAAAATATGAACAGACCAATCACGAGTAATGAAATTGAAACTATGATTAAAAATCTCCCAACAAACAAAAGTCCAGGACCAGATGGATTCACAGGTGAATTTTAGCAAACATTTGGAGAAGAGCTAACACCCATCCTTCTCAAACTCTTCCAAAACATTGCAGAGGAAGGAACAATCCCAAACTCATTTTATGAAGCCACCATCACCCTGATACCAAAACCAGACAAAGATACTACAAAAAAAGAAAACTACAGACCAATATCACTGATGAATTTAGATGCAAAAGTCCTCAACAAAATACTAGCCAACAGAATCCAACAACACATTAAAAGGATCATACACCATGATCAAGTGGGGTTTATCCCTGGAATGCAAGGATTCTTCAATAGATGCAAATCAATCAATGTGATACACCACAGTAACAAACGGAAGGATAAAAACCACATGATCATCTCAATAGATGCAAAAAAACTTTTGACAAAATTCAACACCCACTTATGATAAAAACTCTCCAGAAGGTGGGCATAGAGGGAACCTACTTCAACATAATAAAGGCCATATATCACAAACCCACAACAAACATCATTCTCAATGGTGAAAAACTGGAAGCATTCCCTCTAAGATCAGGAACAAGACAAGGATGTCCACTCTTGCCACTACTATTCAACATAGTTTTGGAAGTCCTTGCCACAGCAATCAGAGAAGAAAAAGAAATAAAAGGAATCCAAATTGGAAAAGAAGAAGTAAAAATGTCACTGTTTGCAGATGACATGATACTATACAAAGAAAATCCTAAAGATGCCACCAGAAAACTACTTGAGCTCATCAATGAATTTGGTAAAGTTGCAGGATACAAAATTAACACACAGAAATCTCTTGCATTTCTATACACTAACAATGAAAGATCAGAAAGAGAAATTAGGGAAACAATCCCATTCACCATTACAACAAAAAGAATAAAATACCTAGGAATAAACCTCACCAAGGAGGTAAAAGACCTGTACTCAGAAAACTATAAGACACTCATGAAAGAAATCAAAGAAGACACAAACAGATGGAGGGACAGACCATGTTCTTAGATTGGAAGAATCAACACTGTGAAAATGACTATACTACCCAAAGCAATTTACAGATTCAATGCAATCCCAGTCAAATTACCAATGGCATTTTTCACAGAACTAGAACAAGAAATTTTACGATTTGTATGGAAACGCAAAAGACCCCGAATAGCCAAAGCAATCTTGAGAAGGAAAGAAGGAGTTGGGGGAATCAGGCTTCCTGACTTCAGGCTATACTATAAGGCTACAGTGATCAAGATAGTATGGTACTGGCACAAAAACAGAAATGTAGATCAACGGAACAGGATAGAAAGCCCAGAGATAAACTATGGTCAACTAATCTATGACAAAGGAGCCAAGGATATACAAGGGAGAAAAGGCAGCCCCTTCAATAAGTGGTGCTGGGAAAACTGGACAGCTACATGTAAAAGAATGAAATTAGAACACTCCCTAACACCATACACAAAAATAAACTCAAAATGGATAAAAGACCTAAATGTAAGGCCAGACAGTATAAAACTCCTGGAGAAAAACATAGGAAGAACACTCTTCGACGTAAATAACAGCAAGATCTTTTTAAATCCAGCCCCTAGAATAATGGAAATAAAAACAAAAATAAATAAGTGGGACCTAAAGAAACTTCAAAGCTTCTGCACAGCAAAGGAAACTATAAGCAAGACGAAAAGTCAACCCTCAGAATGGGAAAAAATATTTGCAAATGGATCAACAGACAAAGGACTAATCTCCAAAATATATAAACATTTCATCCAGCTCAATATCAAAAAAACAAACAACCCAAACAAAAAATGGGCAGAAGACCTAAATAGGCATTTCTCCAAAGAAGACATACGGATGGCCAAGAAGCACATGAAAAGCTGCTCAACATCACTAATTATTAGAGAAATGCAAATCAAAAGTGCAATGAGGTATCACCTCACACCAGTTAGAATGGGCATCAACAGAAAATCTACAAACAGTAAATGCTAGAGAGGGTGTGGAGAAAAAGGAACGCTCTTGCGTTGCTGGTGGGAATGTAAATTAATACAGCCACTATGAACAGTATGGAAGTTCCTTGCAAAACTAAAAATAGAACTACCATATGACTCAGCAATCCCACTATGGGGCATATACTCTGAGAAAACCATAATTCAAAAAGACACATGCACTCCAATGTTCATTGCAGCACTATTTACAATAGCCAGGACATGGAAGCAACCTAAATGTCCATCAACAGATGAATGGATAAAGAAGATGTGGTACATACATACAATGGAATATTACTCAGCTGTAGAAAGCAATGAAACTGGGACATTTTTAGAGACATGGATGGACCTAGAGACTGTCATACAGAGTGAAGTGAGTCAGAAAGAGAAAAACAAATATTGTATATTAACACATATATGTGGACTATAGAAAAATGGTACAAATCAACCGGTTTGCAAGGCAGAAATAGAGACACAGATGTAGAGAACGAACATATGCCGACCAAATGGGAAAGCGGGGAGGGTTGGGGGGGGGAATGAATTGGGAGACTGGGATACTAAATTGTACATTCTAAATATATGCAGTTTATTGTAAAAAATAAACAAATAAAAAGTTAAAAAAAAACAGTTAATGGGATTTTCAGTAGCTATTGCTCATCTACCTATACTCTCTTTCACCCTCAGATTCCCAAACCCCTCCTGCAAAACATTCTACTTAGAAGGCTGGGACCAAAGGGAGATGGTGGATTACCGGTAATCATGAGACAGCCTTGAAGGCTAGAGAAACTGGTGACTGTGTTCCAGCAAGAGGATTTCAGCCTCTTTTCTCGAGTCTCAAGTTGTCCCTCTTTCTCTCTTCTTTTTCATTCACCATTCAACTTGACAATGTGATTGAACTGGAAAATATGGGTTAGAGCTCTTTTGTTTTTGTTTTTGTTTTTTTTTTTGAGTGCTAGAGAGAAGGTATGGGTGACATTTCCCCCAATCTAAGTACTGATTCACTAACAGGTACACAAGAAGGCTTTGACATTTAGCCTAAGATACAAAGAAGGGAGAAAGTGGAACGTTGTCTTGAATCTGTCTTTATTTCTAGTCTCGTATCTGGCCGCCTTCCCAACTCTCACCCTCTCTGATCCATCTAGTCGAGACCTTGTGGCATTTCCTGAACACATATACTTGCTGTATTTGTTTCACTTGCTCTGACCGTCCCTCTTCCATCCTTCTGCCTAGCAAACTCGACAGACCAAACTGAAACAGCCTCCTCAAAGCTTTCTTGACTATCCCAGTCTCTGAGGTAGACTTACTCCTCCCCAACCCATGTTTCCTTATATGAATTTATGACAGTGCCTACGATACTGGTGCTTGCATCTGCCTTACCACCCACAGACCCAGCAACTCAGGGACTTACTTAGGTGCAAAGACAGGCACAGAGCAGTTGATCTGGAAATGTTTATTAAACTAAATTGTCCAATTTGATTTTCATTAAATGTATTCAAAGTATCTATTTCTAAAGCTAACTTTCAATTACTGTTTTTAACAAGAATTCATGGAAGGGGAGATCGGCAAAGCATAATTTTTTATTGTGGAAAAGCAAACAGAAAATATGAATTTTTTAATTTTATAAAATTTTTATAAAGATGAATCTTATTAAAAATCTGTGAATGATCCTACTGTCAACTAGGGAAAATATGAAAACCAAACTACAAAACATCCTGTGCAAGTCAGTGGGAAATCATATGACCTGCCACTAAATGTAGATACTTTTCCTTCTTCCACCCTTACTTGTTGCCTTATTTTCAGAGGAAAGTTCTAGTCTGGAGGTTTTGCATGGTGAAATAAAAATAAGTATCATGTAAAAGTCAAAACTAGAACTCACCATGCTTACTTAAAATGGCAGGAGCTGTGTGGGGGCAGAACCACAAAACAGCCCAGGATCTGGGCACAAGAGACTCACTGCAACAAAGATATTAACCGTTATATGCCGATTAAACTACACACTAAGTGACTGGCTATCTGAGGTAGGCGGGGTTCAAAGGGCTAGAGAGGGCAGGGAGAGGAGCATCCTTTGACTAATTTCATTTCTATATGTTCTTCCTCTGACTACTTCCTTTCAATTTTCTGAACAATCTAACTAGACACTCTCAAATCAAAACAGTTTTCCATCAAAATGATCCTGACTATAGGCTTAATAGTTTTATAAATTAAAAAAATTTAAATCAAAGAGCACACACATTTTATAATATGCCAAATTATAAATTAGAGATAATACTGTGGTACACTGTTAGAATTCCATCACATTTTAAAAGAGGACTGGGTCTTAGAGGGAGCTTAATTGTTCACTTAATCATTCATTCAACTGGAAAACTTTTACTGAGCACCTTCATGCCAAGGACTGTATAAAATGCAGGGGGTAAACAGTGACTAAGACATAAGACCTGACTTTGAGCCATAAGGTTTCTTAAAGATACTTTTTTTTCCAAGAAACAATGGTATAGAACTATTAATTCTGCCTGAGAAAAACCAAGTCTACAAAGACCTAGTGGAGACAACTAAAATTTGTTTTAAAAGATCGGTAAGCAGGTAATTCAAAAGTATCCCCAGACTGGCAAATAATCAAAAAACCTCATGTTTGGATTGTAATAATGTTTTATGTATCATACTTGCATTTGAAATTGTGCATATCAAATATTCCAGATTTATACAGCAAAAGATATTCCAGATAAATACAACAAAAGACATGCCAAAAACTGTTAAAGATGACTTAATGACAACCAGAGAAACCCATGTGACTCCAAATAAATATTTCCAGGACTCAATTTCTTAAAGAGAAAAGACAATTCCTTAATCCTTTCTGGATCCAGACTAAGGAGAACCTCTCAAAGCAGTCCTTATTCCAAGATAGGTTTAGGTGTCTAGATTTAAATAATTTTCCTTACTGAATTAAAAGAAAACATTCAAAGGATATGAGAGGCAAGCAATTAAACAGAGAAATAACAGCAATAAAATAATGGAAGCAGCAATTTTCCCCTAAGACTTTCAAGGGAGACAGTGTCTAAACACTTTAAGTACTGATGTTTGAACATTCTCTATGAATAAAATATACCTAATATAACTAAACATTTACTAAACTTTATAGCCTGCTTCACTAGGCCAATGAAGTCCTCTTCTTACTCAGAAGAGGTCTGCAGAAAAGAGAGCAAAATAAACCAGGAGGAATAGAGAATCAGGTGATACGTATATCAGCCAGGTGTAAGAGTAAGAACGTGCTCCACGAGGTGCAATCATGCCAGATGCCTTAATGATTTGGGTGGTTGATCTCACATGCTACAAATGATGCTTATCTGATACCCCTGAACTGGATGTATGGCAATTTCATTGCAACGTCCACAAATGGTTCACAAACACTCTGGTCTGCAGCAGACCGGACACTGAAGTTCCACAGGTAACTAGGAGGAACTGAAGGTATAGGAATCCCTCTTAACAAGCACTCAATTTATTACCAGGGCAATGTAGTTACACGAGTAACTCTGGATATCCATAAAAATATCCCTTTAAACTCAGATAGGAAAAGACAAACTCAAACCAGAAATAAGAGCATTTAATAGGGAAAGCATATTCTACAGGTACCAGCCTTTAACCACCTAACCCCTCCTACCACAGAAACAATACAGATTTCTCTCAGAGTTATGGAGAGTCATAACACAATAAGCTGCTGTGTGGGGGGAAACATAGAAGTTATTCTCTTATATCACACCACACCTGCGATCTTCTACGCTGCAGCAAGTTCCCGAAACATCTACACAGAAATACAGCAACCCACCTAGAAAATGAGAAAGAGACAAAAGCAGGCAGGAAGAATATTATTAAAAGGTTGGTACAGGCCAAGGATAAGTGCTTCATTCATGGGCATCACTGCTAATTACTTCCTACTTCAACATATAAAAGATAATTGCAGTGTACACGAAAGGGAGTCAGATAAACAGGATGGTTAACTGTTTAAGAAATGGTTATACACTGTCACTTTAGAGAAAAAAGAAAGAATGGGTTACCTGGCATTGCTGAAAAAAATACTTCATTTTAAGAGCATGGATGCTTTTGTTCCTCTATACTAATCACGAACTATATGAATCAAAAAGAAATCTGGCATATCAGGGTAAGTAACTGGGGGAATACCTTTCATTTTGGTTTTATTGGAAAGGGAGTTTGCTCTTATCATGAAATCGGACTCTATTTCCAATCTTTATCTCTATATTATGAAATACTTCTCTCCTAGCACAAGAAAAGAGAGGGAAAGTACACTTAAATGGGTCACTTTAACTGCACTTAAAAAGAAAACTTTTTTTTTCTTCCACGACTCTGGGCTGTTAAAACTGACCAAAATCCATTTACACAAGAACAAAGTTCACAGTTCAAGGGAAAATATGTAGGTCCCTAATGGGTAAAAGAAATGGAAAATAGTATCTATAAGTAATGTTTGAAAGATCCGGGATAAGTTACTTGGAGAAGTTAAGATGAAGGAGGTGGGATCTAGATGATGCCCAGCTGTTCTCCATCATCAGAGGGAAAAAAAGAGAAAATTGGTTTAATTAAAAGCTCGAGATTTCAGCATAAGGAAAAATTTCTTGACTATAAAGGTTATCAAAAACACAGAGAGACAAATATAAATGAGACTGTGAGATTCCCACCCCTCTGGGCATATACTATTAGAATCATGTCTACTTTAATTGACTGGCTCAAGTAAAATGCTGGCATGAGAGAGGATCCAAGCCTGCACGAACTTCTAAAGGCCCTCCTACTTCTCCTGAACTGTGAAAGCTGTGGGCTGGGATGAAAGAAAGGGGAATGAGAAAGGGTGGGCAGAGGAAGTTTTCTATCCTGCCAATGGTCATTTCTGACTGTGAAGCATATTCTTTTTCCTTTGTATTTTCTCCCATGTGTAACTAAAACAACATCATTTTCACATACTTAAGTTTCCCTGGGCCACCAATGTAGAACAGGTGTCTCTATGAGCCAACAAAGCTGTTAAGGAAAATGCAGACATTGGATAAAAGACAAGTTAGCCTAACCTAAGAAAATCAGGGGACCTGACAGTCTCTGAAAGAGTCTCAGGAATGGCTGTCAGGTAGAAATAGATGGTAAACACAAAGAAGGCTCATGTGTCATCCATCCGACGACGTAAAAGTAAAGTCACATGGCAGCTGCCACAGACAAGCTCCTGAAAAGCCTCCAGCAAGACCTGACCAATAACACCGCAAGCAAAGAGACACCAAATAGTCTGGCGACATCTTCAAAAGTTACTTGAACACTCCCTTCACAGCTCCAGGGTCCCCTTGTTTTCCTTTCCCTCCCCTCCTATAAAACTGCCACTGATAAACTGTCAGCGTGAATACTCCCTGAGGGCGCCAAAACCTTCCTTGGTATCCTTCTCGCTTTCTCCAGGAAGCTCCTCATCTGTGTGTAATTGATGTCTCAACAGAGATCCTATCCACACACTTCAGGCCATCTTAAAGCACTTTTCACTTTTAAAAAAGACCCCTCAAACTGTGGCCTCTGAGCCAATGCAAACAAAGAGTGAGCGGAATAATGTTTCATTAAGTTCACACGACTCTGCCAAGAATCATACAATCAGAAGCCCGCTTATAAAACTGGCCATAAGGAATAATGAAAAAGGACCACATAAAATTCTTCGAATGTTGGAATCATTATTCACCCTGGGATCTGAGGACTAAAACATAGGATATGTGTTCTCTATAATCTTTTTCCCTAAATAGAGACTTTGAAAATACTAATTCTCCAGCTAGAGTGCTGCTTCCTCCCTGAAAGCCATTAGGGTTAATAACAAGCAGAACCTTTTTGATCTCTACGGATGAAAATTGTACATTCTCCAGTTTCCTCATTTTAAAAGATTAAATAGGATGGTTGCTTTTGATTTTAAACATGAAATATATCAGGGCCACAGAATGAGAAGCTCATTTTTTTTTTCTTGTTAATAACAACTTATAAATAGAAGGGGAAGAAGGGGAAGAAGATATACTGATGGTATCATTTCCTATGAAATATGTATGGTTTCTGCAGCCAGCAACTCACTGTAAGTCAACTTAATATGTGTAAGCAAACTCATGATACACCAATGTATTATGTTCAGAAAACAACTCAGACACAAACATAACCATAAATCTGACTAAAATAGCCCATAAAACTCTAAATATTTTCTTTGGGTGACACAGATCTATACTTATATTGGCATAAATGGTCATGGGTTGTCGACAAAGATATAGCAAGTGATTCACCTAAATCACTCTTCGATCTCTAGACCTAAGCTTGTAAAATGTGAAGAGTTTACTTTCTTGAGTTTCTAATTCTTATTAACTAGAAAAACTGTTTAGGAGTCAAAGAAACATAATGCACAACTACAGCTTTGTGTCTTGTAAATTCTGTAACTGGTAACATATCACTTCTCACACGTTGTAAAATTTTTCAACAAAACTTTAAAACAAAATATCTTGGCAAAGCATCTCTCATTTAAAAATGAATCTGTTTTGCTGGCCGAATGATTACAAGAAGAGGACGAAAGCAATACTATTATCTTAACTCTATCTAAAGACTCAAACGTTACTGACCTGAGTCAAGCTGCAAGGCTTCTTTCCAGTTACTAGCTTCTGTAAAGGGCTTTCTTTTCAAATACTTCACTGTGTTTCCCCTTTCGTGGTGCAACAAATGCCAACTAATCTTTGTTAATTTGAAATTACTCTATGGTAGCAGAGGCTTCGTCTTTGGACAGCCACAAGCGTATCTTATCAATTGATAGTTATAATTCACCTCCATACTTTTCACTCTTTCATCCCACAGGAGGAATGGGAATAGAAGGGAATAAAGCTTTAAGAAACAGATGGTGGGACCCTCCCCTCCTCTCCCCCTGCCCTTTCTCCCATGTCCCTGCAACCCCACACGTCCCCACCTTCCCTCTCTAATTATATTTTCAAAGTATATTTGTACAGCTGTAAGAAGTGTGGAAGTTATATCCATTCTAACTGCTGGTTCAAATACATATTAGAAATAGAGTAAGCAAGGAAATCACCTAAACCAGTTCAGGTTCATGGAATTTACTACTGATTTGTAAGAAATCATGTGGTAGCCCACTCCTTCATTTGGATAAGCCGGTGACTCCTCTCTGTCAAATTCTCAAGTTTACAATCAGAAGAGAGTTGGACAAATGTTGGAAAACCAAACTGCATCAAAGACTCCCCAGCTAAGAGTGTTCCCTATGGTCCCGGGCAGAGTCACAGAGCGGTCAGGGCCAGGCTTCTCGAGTCACTCACATCTTCCTGGGTTTGCCACTTGGACGAAACATTTAACCTCTAAGTCTGTTGCCTCACTGGTAAAAAAAATAAAATTAAAATTAAAAATAGAAAAATTAAAGTACAATAACAGAGCCTAGGGAGATGGACTATTTCACAGGAATGTTGTCAAGATGAGACAGTATACACGTAAACAGCTCACAAAGGCTAGGCATTATGAACACTCAATATATTTTCAATATCTAGGTTTGAAAATGTATCCTAAGGTTAATGGACTATACACAGAAGCATACGGTATTTTCATGGATAGGAAATATACTTGTCCTACAAGAAGCAACTGTGGTTTGCAATAAGATGTCAAAGTGGGCAAGTCAAGGAATACTCAAGGAAATAAGCTATTTACTATTCTTTCAGTGATTCCTGAAAGCAATTTCCCTAATACAGACATCAAAGGCGAGGCCAGGAAGTCAAGTTTTGGTCACATTAGCTGGAGATGTGTGGGTATGTGTTATTTGTTGCAGTACCTATTCACATTTCAAATTAGGGGAGTTTGCTTATCCCTGCTTTGGTTTAATTATTGTTTAAGTGCTCTCACCCTGTCTCGGCCCCTTCCCAGCCACTAAAACCCTCCCACTCTTTCCTCTGAAATTCAGGATTAGTCATTAGCAAACCCTCTGATTAACCTCTATCTTTTCTCTGAACACTCCCTTCGCGTCTTGATCTACAAAACCTGGCTCTCTCCCATGGACACTTCTTCCGCAGAACCTTCTCAGGTAGCAGCCTGTTTCTTTTCCACACATCTTGTACCGCTGGGCCTGGAATTGGAACAAGTGGCCTCTATTCTCCTTCCCTGCTCCTCAGATGCCTTCAGCATTGTATCTCCTGTCAACAGATTGTTCCTGCTTACCAACTATTTACCAACTCCTGGGTTACTCCCTTTCATTTCTGGGAGATTGTAGCTCCTAAATGTCACACACTTTCAGTGCTAGTTCTATCATAATTGTCTGTTTCAATATCCACACAGACGATTCTCTAATATGTCATGGCAGGGCCACCACCAGCATTTACAACATCTTTGTGCAAATACAAAAAGGCAACATTTCCTCTAGGTAGACCCTGCTCCATTCCACCACACGAAGCTGGGCAAAGGAAGGGCTGCTGAATTTCAGCCACTGATGGCCCCCTCAGCCAGGCCACTCTGAAGAGGGCACAGACCACCTAACCGTTTGTGACAGCCTTCACTCTACCCTCCCTCTTTCCTCTCATCTCAGACATGCATCCCGTAATATCACCCTAAGCTCAATTCACATATCCCACTCTTACATTACCTATCCTTCCAACTGAGTTCCTCCAGAACACCAATTCAACAACCCTTCCACCCTAAGGAGACCGCCACCTCCTCCTTCACACCATCCCTCACACAATCATGATTCCACTCACCTCCGCAACCAGCTTAAATTCCATGGAGATGGATCTTAATGCTCTGTGTCATGTATCCCCAACTTCTGTCTCCCTCTCTGGCTTCATCACTCACCCCTGGCAAAACCCCAGCTCTGGTCCAACCCAACACTGTGCCTCCTCTGCGCTTGTACGACAGTCATGAACAGGACTGGAGAAAAATTCACAACCACGTTGACTGGGCTCATGTTCAGTTCAGGGTTAGCAACCTCAGGAGTGTCTTTCATGCCGTCTGACCTGAGACAAACATTTTCTGTCTTCTCCTTAGATCTATAAAGCCACTTTCCCATCTTCACCCTCGGCTGAAGAACTTATTTCCTCTTTCACTGAGAAACATGGAGTGATAAGGAGAGAATGTCCGTAGCCCCTCCCACATATACTCACCTTTCTTCATTTCTATCCAAACACCCTCATTTTTCCTACTGCTCCTCACAGCACCGGTCAGTACTCCTAAATAGCACTAATCTCTTCATCTGTTTAACAGATCTCATTCCCTCTCATCTAATCAAGCACACTGCAACAGGATACCCTCCTCAACAAATACTCTTCCTTAACTGGATTTTTCCTATCAGTGTACATTTTTTATCTCTCATATTCAAAAAAGCTTTCCTTTCTTCCACTTCCTCTTCCAGCCATTTCCCCATTTCACTCCTTCCCTTTACCTCAAAAATCCTTGAAAGGACTACACTTGGGGTCTCCCAATTTCTGTTCTCCCATTCTCTCGAACACACTCCATTCACGCTTGTGGTCTCACCATATGACAAAAAGTCATTGCCAATACCTCCCAAAGCTAAAGCCAGTGGTTTTTTCCTTAGTCTTCACTGTAAGTTGACACATCAAAAGTATTTGACATAATATTTTGCAATGTACCAGGGCATTAAAAATGGCAACAACTCATAAAAATCTTATAAATAATAAAGGCTATGAAAAAACAAAACAAAACAAAAAAAGTATTTGACACATTTGAGTCACTTACTCCCCAGAAACACTTTCTTCACTTGGTTCCCAGGACAGACAACACGTATCCTCTGTCTCACTTGCTGGTTCCTATAATCTCTCTTACATCTTAAATTTCAAGTACCCCATGACCAGTCTTGGGGCCTCCTCTCTTTTCTATTTACCTTCAGTTCCTTGGTGATCTCATCCAGTTTCCTGTCTTTAAATAACATCTATAAACTGACCACTTCCAAATGTATATCTCCAGCAAGGTCTTTCCCATGAATCTAAGACAGATAAGTCCCTTTATTTCACATATTCACGTGGATGTTGAAAATGAATTTCATACTGAATATGTCCAAAACTGAGCCCCTCATCAAGAACCCCCACCCTGAACCCATTCCCTTGCAAATTTTCCATCTAAGTTAATGACAACACTTCTTTTTGCTGACACTCAAAACTTTGAAGTCATCTGCAATTCCTTTCTTTATTTCATAGCTACACTAATTTCAGCAGCTCCTATTGGGTCTACCTTTATATATATATCCAGAATTCAATCGCTTTTCATCACATCCACTGCTACTCCTGTTACTCAAACCCTATCACCTCTTATCTAGATTACACCAATAGCTTTCTAATCGGTCTCCCTGTTTTTGTCCTTGTTCCCCTACATATGGTTTTTTGTAGTTAGTGATCCTGCTGAGCCCTAAGTGAGATCATTATCTTTCTAGCTTAAAACCCTACAGTGCTTTAACATGTCACTCAAAACAAAAGCCAAGTCACGGCACTCCGTAACCTGGCCCCATAACTTCTCTGACAGGGTATCCTACCATCTTTTCCACTGCTCACTCTGGACTCCAACCACACTGGCCTCTTGAAGTTTCTGGAACATTCCAAGCACTCTCCTGCCTCAAGGCCTTTGTAATTGCTGCTTCTTTTACCTACAACTCTCTCCCACCAAATTCCTGCTCCCTCACTCCCTCAGGTCTTTTCTCAAATACCCCTCTCTCACTCTTATCTCCTCATTTAGTTTATTTTGCCCCAAACCACTTGTCGGCACTGAATAAGCTATAAATTTCACGTTTATTTTGCCTACTGTCTGTCTCTCTACTAATACAAAAGCCACGAGAGGTCTCTTTTGGTCTTCGTTTTCACTACTGTAACTATAATGTTGAGAATGGTAATTGGCACATAACAGAAACAATACATATGTTGATATACATTAACAGAGAGAGGGTCGGGGAGGGAGAGAAGACATGCAAGTGCTCACGCAAGCAGGCAGTACAGCAAGAGAAGTGACCCAATAAGATTCCCCTGCATCCTACTGAAGGAGAAGGGTATGCCCCATTCACTAGCCCTTCCAGAAATCCAGAAATTGGGACTTCCCTGATGGCACAGTGGTTAAGAATCCACCTGCCAATGAAGGGGACATGGGTTCAAGCCCTGGTCCAGGAAGATCCCCATACAGCGCAACAACTAAGCCCGTGCACCACAGCTACTGAGCTTGTGCTCTAGAGCCCGTGAGCCACAACTACTCAGCCCATGTGCTGCAACTACTGAAGCCTGCGTGCCTGAAGCCCATGCTCTGCAACAAGAAGCCACTGCAATGAGAAGCCCACACACCACCATGAAGAGCAGCCCCTGCTCTTTGCAATGAAAGCCTGTGTGCAGCAACGAAGACCCAACACAGCCAAAAATAAATAAATAAATTTATTAAAAGAAAGAAAGAAAGAAATCCAGTCATTGTCATGCATCTCTCTTCTGTTCTCTTTCTAACCGCGAGGACCTGCCAAAGTTCACAGCACCACTACATCAATGGTGGGGGACTTGAGTTCTCAAAAGGTATAGGAATAAGGACAACAAATTCAGTGAAAGCTGGTTAAAAACAAGTCTAGAAAGCCGACTTCAGCCGTTTTACTAAGACAAGAATCTGTGTTTCCTACGCTAATTCAGCACCTCGGGCTGCGGGTCAGATAGCACTGGAGCAGAACCAGTCTCTTGGGGACTATCAGAAAGCACATCACTTTAAGGGGCAGGAGTGGCCAGTCAGAATACAAAGGGACCCCTATGACCATTAATAAAATGAATGGCTTTGGGCTATTACTGAAATACGATATTTCCCGCAAGGATCCCTTAAGGTTTGTTTGTTTAAAGACGATTTACTGATTTCTATGAGTCCACCAACAGAGACGTTAACGACACCACTCTTCCTCCCAAATCATGATCTGGGTCCACTTGGGGGACCAGTGAGTAATGTAAAAACATAGTACAGAAGCCTTTGTGGAATAAAGATTTGCCAAAATTGCAGTACAGAAATTACATACACCAACAGAATCATAATGCAAATGTTTTGAGAAAGATAAAAGTGAATCCACGGGACAGAATTCAGAGGTGGAAAATACCCCCTTAGAATTCTAGAAGGGTTGCTCATTTTTCAAAAGCATTTTATAAGAGTAAAACTTATTTGGTCCTTGTTTCGCTGTGAGGAATGTTAACATTAAGCTTAACTTATTAAGGACAAACCTAGGAACAAAACTATTATAAAACTACTTGTGATCACAGGAAAAATCAGCACAACCAGAAATAAAACATTGGCATTCTCAGGCCTCACATAAGAATAAAAAACCACGAAACATCCCAGGTAACCTTCTCACCTTGCAGGAGAAATATACTGATAACACTCAAGGATACTATCTAGGGAAATCCACACTTAAAAAACTAAATAAAACGAAAAGCAAAGAACTGTTTACTTTTCTTAGGTGCTAACCTTTTGAACCAAAATTGTTTGATGATTAAGAGGTAGTAGAAACTTAGAAGAAAATTGTATCGGTAATGGCAGGGCAGTTCAATTAGCAAGTTATTGGAATTCTACATAATCTTTAAGAGAACAGGGTTTATATCTTGAAATGTGTCGCACTCACCTCCACTTCCTTCCCCACTGGCAGCGGCTTCCGCCATCTCTGGGCCATCCAGTTCAGACTCACAGCCTAAATCCAGTGTTCCATCAGCGGAGCATGGCGACTCCTCTTTCTACATTATTTTAAAAATAATGATTTATGGAGAGGTACTAGCAACTGAAAACATTCAAAGCACCTCCAGAGTCCTAAGGAATTATCACAGTTACTTGTGATTTGGAATTTCAATACCAATTTACTTTTTAATGTAAAACCACTCCTTGGGGAGGAGGAATTACTGGGAAAAGCACACTGCCATAGTAGATTTTTTTGGATAACCTTTAAAATCTATACAAAAAACAAGATTTCTTTTTGACATATGTTGTTTCCATTTTTCTCAATTCTACCTTCTTCCTTACTTTAGAAAATGGCTTAACGACTCCAAATTTTAATCATAAACACCCAAGGAACTACTAAAATCAACTGAAATAATACAAGTCTTTTGATTAACCTGTGTTGTTTTCTGAAACACACACAGTACAAGAGCCTGATGCTTAGAAGCTGAGAAAGAACCCCTGCTTCTTTGCTAGGCATAACGTTTAGCATTAAAACAAAACAGAACAACAAAACAAAACAAAAAAAGAAAAAACTGCTCAAAGGAAATTAATGAACTTTAAATGTAACCCATCAGTTATTAAAGCCAAGACTTTTTTTATAGTTTATAAGAAATAATACACTGATTTTGCTTGTTCCAAGTTATGCAACCATTTGCAGATAATCAGCTTTTGTCCTCTGGAATTTTGCATCTTACATGGCATTTCCATTCTAGACGGAAATGGGAGCTACACTAAAATAACTAAAACTCAGTTATCTGAAGCTTTTTATTTCTCTATTCTTTTCATATAACAAGTATACATCATTAGAAAAACTTCCCTGAGATCACTGGTTGTTGCAAATTAGAGTAATTGATTTAAATCGGCAAATTTTCAAGAACGGGTACATTTCTTATTTTTATACAAGACTGAAAGGCATACAGGTGTGAAGCCCGTATATCAACTGACGGTCATTAAGTCAAATTGTTTTTGGCAACTGCGATCATCTTAAAACCCTGGGCTGATGAACCGTGGCACTCCTCCATGTAAATTTTTAAGAATCAAGAATTTTAAGGAAGCCACAACTATTTTCCATTGCTATATGTGAAAGGGAAACCACAGATATGTTTTCTTTAAAGAAAAATGTCATTGTTTATTCTTAACATGAAATCATTTTTAAGACATCTGAAAACATTTAAAAGGCAAAGGGGTCATTCTATCCTTCACCCAAATCTAATTTTGTTTACCTTCACGTCTGAAAAAATGCATGACACACAGACATAATAACAGAATGTAATACGCAGAACAGTCCAACTTACTTTGAGAGCATAGAGGCCTGACTTTCCAGGGATTTTGAAGAATGTTCCATCCCCTATTCGAGTGTTAGTGTGAAGCATTGCATTCAGACAGGCTAAAGGAGAAGTTCCACTAGAAAATAAAAGTGTGCAAAAAATGAAGCAGTCTGAAACGCAGTTTCTGTGGCAAAACTGTTCTCGCCCTCTTAAGGGGAGAAAGAAAAAAAAAGACCCCTTGCATGCCTTTTTAAAATATCCTCCCAACCCCGAAAACATCTACATTACAATAACAGGCCAGTCCAGTTTCACCAAAGTTAATCAGATGCATCTGTCTTACAGGCTTCAGGCAAAAAGTCTCCTGAATTGAAATTATGCTTTTATTCATAAAAGAACCAACACTATATTTCAAAGAAACCAAAGCCCAAACGTTTATGTGGTGTTATTTTGCAAATAATACCATGAAGCCTCAGGTTTTAAATATTACAGACAACTTGATGGTTGCACTTGAATGATCAAATAAACCAAGTTCAAGGACAGCTCCATCCTATAGGTTGAAAAGCAACAAAAGAATAATAAGAAACCAGGGAAGAACTGATTTGAAATTACAAGTATTTAAGTTACTCGTGGGATTGCATTTCTCACAAGGCCAAATAAAAATCTATATCTGTGTTTATAACTGTATCTCTGAGACAAGTTTCTTCAATGACATCCTTTCCTCAGTTCATTTGTCAAATAAAGAAATATGTGTTTGGGAATTCTACCCAGTTAATAATTATGTTCTGTAGTAAAGATGTAAGTGACTGAATTATAAAAACAGATTTTTTAAAGAAATGAAACTGCATTAATCTATTGATTAAAATATCAAAACACATATGTACAAACATTATTAATATGTATTCATATACTTAAAAAGATGTTTATGAAATGTATAATACGTATGTATTATTTCCTAGGGTAGACTTTAGAGCATTTTTGTGTGTTTTGTTTGTAAACTGATATTTTTGTACACTAGAATTTAGAGCCAGAATTATTACTTTCATTTATGTTTCCATATACATTTTACTTCCTGATATTCTACAAGATCAACAGTTAGTTGATCCAATAGAGATCAGAAGCCCTACTCCACCCCATTTGCCTAGTAGGGGTTCTGGGCATTTAATCCAAGATATCCTAGGACAAACAAACCTTTAGGATATTAATGTTTCAAAGTTTGAATTTCTGTGACAGAAACATATTTTTATGTCACTAACTAAATTAAAAATTTTCTAAAAACCAAGATCATCCAATCTCTTACTTACTATGAATACTCACCAATAAAATGAAAAAGCCAAATTTGCTGAGTTGCCACAACACACTTAATAGCAAGTCAGCATATATACACATCATGGTCATAAAGGTTTATAAGCATTATAAGAACACTCTTTATTATTTTAGGAAACAGCTTTTCTGTGCCAACACATCAATATGATTCCATTCAGTCTGACAGGAAGCAAGAGCCCTAATATCAATCTGGTCATAGAACAACGCAGTCAGAACACTGAGGTACACACAGAAACAATGCTGGGTGTTTATGCAATATCTTTCCTCTTGAAGCTTCTACAAGCTTACGGACCTCATTTCATTATTTTTCCTCACAAAAGATGTTCTGCTCATATGTAAAGTGGGCCGGGCATACCTTATAAAGCAAAATATATTCATATCTCCCAGAAATAGCTGTCCATGAATAAATTCCAGATAAATAATGCTATACATGTTATAGTGAAGACTGCAGAATATATATTTTTATCATTATTTTCTTCAGAAAAAGCACAGACAATTTGAAGCTGGGAATTATTATACCAGATTTGTGGAGCTTCAATTTGGTGAAACTGTCAGAAACAGATTTTTCTGCAGGGACTTGGCAAGAAAATGTTAACACTGCAAGTAAAATAGAATCCTCTACATAAAAATGAAACAATGTAGATGGTTTAAAAATATAACTTAATAAAACTGCGCACCTATCAAACCTCACACACATGCTTCCTGTTCTTTATTCCTAAGGTCCTAATATACACAATTACAAGAACTCAGATTTAGAATATTAGAGAATAATACAGATTTAAAGACAACTAAAAAATCCTGAACAAATACAATTTAATATCACTGTAATTTACATTTTCTTTCTAAGGTACAGTAAACCAAAGATAATTGTAGAAGATAAATAGACTATTAAATAGCAGTTTAACGCTATGCCTGCTGCACAGAAGTGGTAAGCACCAAGTTTCACATAAATAATCAGCTCTGTTGAACATGAATATGTTATTAAATAATACTGTTTATTAACTCAATAAACTCAGTACTTTCTGTGGACATAGTTTTTAAAAATATGTACTTTACAATCACATGACAATAGATCTCCAAAAGTCTCAATGACTACTGTAATTTTCCCAAATCTCTCCCAAAACATACGAAATTTGTTCTGTTTCAAAACTACACATTTGCATTTCAGAAGAAAAAATACTTTACAATCAAATACAAATTTTACTACTCAAGTCAGTGGCTGATTAGTCACTTAGTTTTAAACATATCACTTGCATTTCTCATAGAAAAACCCCCGAATTATATGGCCCATTTTATTTAAAAATAATAAAACATTAGCATTGAAAGAGTGAAGTGCTTACTAAAAAGATAACTGTTTCATCCACTGCATATACATAGGAAAGTGAATTTTAAAAATCTTTCATACCCTTTACTTATTCCTATTATTCTCAACATTTCCATCAAGTCTAGAAATTTTGGACCACTTTCCCTGAAAAAATGAATGTCTTAATTAACTGCCATTGAACAGGAATAAACAGAAGTCTCATTTATGTATTTTTAATATTTTAATATTCAGAAAAAAATAGAACTAGCAAGTATACCTAGGTGGCTTTAAGAAAGATACAAATATATATTTATACATCTGTGTATATTAAAAAAATGCAACGACTTACTGTGGGTATGAAAGAAGATGAGGCAAGTATGTGTTAAAAGTCTGTAGTCTTAGATAGCATGGACATCTTCCATGTAATATTTCTTATTTTTAATTTAAAAAATTTGTTCACACTTAATGCAAGAGTTAATCACCTCAGTCAGAATTTAAAAGCTAAAAATTCTGGAACAGAATATATGCATGTGTATATTACATATGAAATAAAACATCAACATTTGAATAAAAAAATCTCTAAAATTTGAAAAGTTACTTACTTTCTAAAAGGATGAATTGGAAGAATTGCGATATCCCAATTTATAAAAAGAAAACAAAGGAAAAAGGAAGGAAAAAAAGAGTTAGTTTTCCAACTTAAAACGCAATTCTACATCTTACCATTTCAATAAATAAGACAGTGTACAAGGAACACACCAAACTCTTGGATTTGGCTGTTGGCAGCCAGGAAAACACTGGAAGACTGGGGTAAAAGGTGGGTTCTACTTTCTCTCCTGGCCCTTCCATATGTTTTCATTCTGTCCACAATGCTCATATAGTTCCATATGAGGAATCTAATTAGAAGTAAATAAGCAGGACACTATTTGTCCCCAGTTCTTTTCTTTCTGCCATTCCCTGTAATTGGGCCCTTCCCTATACACCTGCCAGGATAGATATACAGCTTATTCTAGTTGTTTGTTTTCCTCCCTAGACTGTAGGGTTGTGGAACCCTTCTGGGGTGTTTTCATTTCCCACAAGCCCTGAAGCAGAACACGGTGGAATCTGGAGGCAGGGGAGCAGGCATAATTTAAACTGTCTAGACATCAAAGCACCCCCAGAGATGCTCTGCAGAGCCCCAGTGCTGTGTGAACTACAGAAAAACCACTGCTTTATCACATCAAATTGTTGACAGAACACATAAAATTTTACGAAGAGTGCACACTTGGTGAAGAGAACGGATGGCCTGTCCATTTTAATAATTTTAAAAACCAGAAAGAACACCTGGGGAATGCAGTCGGAAGAAGAGTTTAGACACGACAAAGAGAACATCACTGTGTGGCCGTCCGTTCCTGTCCACAAAGCATAATCATGTTTTACAAGACAATACTTAAGTAATCCAAGTCTTAAACTATTTTACTAAGTATCTCTTAATAAACATTTTAGATGAAAGCTATTTCCTGAGAACATTTTAAAATCTCATTTTGCAGTTATGGGAACATCAAAAAAGTAATCCTGAACAACGTAAGTCTTAAAAATTCAACAAATTTAAGGAGTAATTATTAAGCATCACTATTAGTCGGTTATTGTGCTGTCTCATTAATACAAATTAATTGAAACAATTTTATGTTCACTTTTTCAGAAAAATTAATAATAGCTCCTTTCAAGTATTTTCAGTGTTGACAGCCTAGAGGAAATGTCTTAATTATAAAGGATATGTTTTTAAGAGGAAATTACGTGGGCCTCTGGGGTGAAGGAAGCCTTTCAGTTCTTTATACAGAATCTTAGTATTCACTATGTGAAAATTAAATTGTTTGCTTAGGATCTGCGCATTTCACTTTATATATGTTATATGTCACCAAAAATGTTTTTTAAAATGTTAAAAAATAAATAATGCACCCTTAGATTTACTTATGTATTTACATATTTAATGGCAGGTCACTACTAGTGGAGAAGAATAAGCTATTTCTACCACTGAATGTGGATGACTCCTAAACACACACACGCAGTTTATATCAGTTGATAAATCAGTAACCTAGATGATTAAAAACTACCCTAGAATGTCAAGCTAAACTATCTTCTTACTCTTAGAGAAACATTATTGCTAGTCTGGAATCCCCCAAAACAAGTGAAAATAAAAACTTAAATGTCCTTTATATATATGTTATCTGAATCCCAGCTCATAAAATATTAGCCAAAAAATGACATACAGCAATTCTGAAATTTGATTTTGAAGACAAAAACAGTGTCCCAAACTTCATAGTCCCTCTAAGAGGATCACTAGTGAAAGTTTTTAACGGGCACTGACACATAGCAACAAATATTAGAGTTATAAAATATAAGTATGAGTCCCAGTTTTGCAGATATAACTGAGACTGAGAGGTGAAGAATCTTACTGCAGTCAAATAGCTACGTGATACAGCTGAAATCCAAATTCTATTCTGATTTCAAAGCCTATATAAACATATAAAAATAAATAGGAACAATCAATCAGCTCAAGACATAGCTCCTATTTAAAAGGAAGATAGTTTTCATATTTCTATGTAAAGAATACCTACATGATTTTCAATAGTCAACATGTCTATAGGGTAAAATTAGAAACAGTCCCAAGTACTCTTTTATGAGGTAGGGATATTGATGCAAGAAATAATTACCAAGTGATATATGCTGTGCAATTTAATTCTTAAATTTAGAGAAACAGTTTCAGACTCCAAACCTAAACATGCATCTCTGATTGGCTTGAACAATATAAAAATATATTCTTTGGGAATGTAAAGAGGTATTTGAACTCGGACTCTTCATCCACTTTACAGACACTACCAAGCTACCACCCCATGGACTATCATGACTCATACAGACATATTCACTAAACAAGACCTTTTGGTTGAGGAAACAAGAATTTCAAAACATCAGTACAAGGCAAAAGTTTGCTTGGTATTATTTTAGAATAGGATCTATAAGGAAATTAAGAAATAGCCCTATAAAAGTATAAGCTAAAGCATATAATCTAAATTATAATTTTTAAATGCCTCCAACTAAAATATGAGATGAGGCAGTTATCTTTGATTACAGACATTAAGGAAAGAGCACACCACATGTACAACTGAATACTGGTGACTGTATCTCTACAACTACGCAAGTCATCACATGCCATATTACCACTGCTATACTTAGAAAGGCAGTGGAGTACAATGAATAAGACTGTGGCTTCTGGAGCAGTCAGCTTGAGTTCTGCTGAGGCTAGACCATTTAGTAGCTCTACGACTTTGGACGTCACTTCTCTGGGTCTCAGGTTCCTCAATTACAAAACGTGGATAACAAAAGTCACTATTTCCTAGGGGATTATTCTGAAGATTTAATGAGTTAAAACATGAAAAACACCTAGAATTAGGTCTGGCATATGGCACATGTTCAAAATTTGTGAGTTATTATTATTAGTATTATTATTTATTATGATAATAACTACGGCTCAAAGTAATCAACATCTACAGGTACAAAGGATGGCAAATGAAAAGAAATTAAATATTCTGTAGCTTGTTTAAAGAATTGCTCACTACGGCCATACCACCCTGAACGTGCCCGATCTCGTCTGATCTCAGAAGAATTGATTCAGGTAATATTTTGTCTAATTTCATTTTTGTTTCATTAGCAAAACTAAATGAAGGTATGCAAGTGTATGCACTCCTATCCCATAGCATTTCACATGTGATAAATATTGAAAATAACTTATTCAGTAAAGGTTGAGAGAAAAGAATGATAATAATAAATGTCTATTATTAGAGTTGCCATTTGTTCAGCATCTCTAATGCAATCGGGCTTTCACAACGATTATCTACATTCCTACAGTCACCATAAAATGTAAGCATGCTAGTCTTACAGATGTAACTGAGGCTGGTTAAGAATCATAGTGCAGTCAAACAACAACTAAGTGGTACAGCTGAGATCCAAATTCTACTGATTCCAACGCCCACACTCTTTCCACTACCCCACATTCTCTATCCACAGAGTTGTTTCTTCCACTTAGCTAACCTTGGATACTAAAAAAGAATATTAGTACTTAAAGGAAACACACAAAGAAAAGCCCAGATGCTGGGAAATGGTAAGATGGTGGGAAATGGTAAGATGTCGGCTCCATCTTCACTCAATGTTGCCTACCACAATGACTCCCCCAGGGTAAATTTCAAATAATATAAAGAAAGAACTAGGCTGCAGAAGATGACATTGTTGGTTGTCTTGTTCAGGTATTACTATCCTATGAAAACTAAGGAAGAAAGACCTTTGAGAGAATATGGTAGAGAATCCAGACCCGTAGTTGAGATGCTTCTTTGCAGAACTGGATCATTAGGGAATAACGCAACCCATTAGCTGAAAAAAAAATTATTGAGCACATTATATATGTCAGGCTAATCTTGAAATAAATTTGCACTCTGACAGTGCTTTGCACAGAACAGAAATGCAGGCTGAGCTGAACTAAATTCTCTGAACACATATGAAATTATGAGGGATTCCAGGAGAAAGGAGCCTTGAGGCATGTGCCAAAAAGAAGAAAATCATTTGGAATTTAGATGTTATCCCTAGTTTATTCTAAGGAGACGACAGAGATGGGATCATGTGTGGATTTCTTCTATCACCAACTCCAACGCAGAGGCAGCCAACCCATGGCCACTGACGGCTCTTCAGGACTTTATACCATTCCCCACAACTGTGATCGCAAAGGGAATATTTTCACTTATGCCTCCCCCCCCCAAAAAAAAACCCCAAAACAAAAAAACACATATCTTCCAAAATAAAATAAAACAATGGATTTCATATATTAAAGAACAGACACTGTAAATATATTTGGATGATAAAATAGTCTCATATAAAAATGTTAATTGCTATATTCTGCTTGTAGCTACTCATACTCTCCCATTTTGTTAGCAATGGCTAATACCATAGCGTTTCTGCATGTGTTCTATGGGGTATCAGTCCCAAGTGATGCTCAAAAAACTGTCAAAGGAGTTTCAGAAAAGCTGCATTCTCCCCTTGCAAACCCACCAAAATACATTAACAGTGTATATTAGTCTCTGAAAAATCTTACACAACTCCAAAAACCTGCTTAACTCAGTGTTTCCTAAGCATATGTAATTTAAAAATCCTCCCCACAACAATATGTAGCAACATCCCCTATTACAGTATGCCAAGAAATATACTTGGGGAAATGCTAAACTATATTCATGGTTAGGGGCATTAGGAAAAAGCATCTAGCAGTGATACTCCCAGGAATGTTTGATTTTATTAGCAAAATGTTTAAAAATTATTTTAAAGGTATAGAAAATATCTGTTTCTCTGTGAAAAAATAATGCAGTGTGATGATTATTTTTCCCTGTGTAGATTTATAAAACTGAAAAACATCCTGGCACTTTAGCATTGAAAAATTTACAAACAGTATCCATATATGAATGAAAATCCTATATATTTGCAATATTATATTATCCAACATAAAAGCCATCTTACTCATCTCTCCCAGTGGAGATCTTCCACCTGACTCTCTATTCCTCTCATTCAGTGATGGGTATGACCCTCCTCTTCATCACCCAGGAATGGAGCATTTCCCAGACTATTTGAATTATTCTGCCTCAACAACGTTCATCTTTCCATAAACATTTTTTACTTCCTCACATCCTAATTCAAACAAGAAGACAGTTCTTTACATCACAAGAAGATAGTTCTATAGTCCTTACCCCTACCTCTGTCTTTAATATCTCCCTGCTGCAATTCAGCCTACACACTGGTGCCAGAGAAATTTTCCTATTTAAAAAACAAAAACAAACAAACACTCCTCAGACTTCAGGCCATGCCATACACCAGATTGATTGATTGCTTTTTTTAAATTGGTGCTCTTCACAGCCTACCCAAGGAAGCACAAGTCCTTGGCTGACATTAGGATCCTCTACGGTGCACTTGGCACCTCCTTCATCTTCATCTTCATCTTCCGCAACTCTCAGATTACTCCCAGACTCTTGGACTACTCTCCTCTAGTCTGATCCAACTCAGTAAACCATGGGCCTCCACGGTTTCCCATCTCTCTATTTTGGCTCCTGTGAAACTCTGTGCCTGAGACTGCAACCCACTCCTTGCTCCATTTGCCCCACAAAATAAAATGTTTAAGTACCACCTGTATGGAGACGCCCCCTGGGATGCCAGGGTATCTCCCCCCCTGTATTACAATCTCAACACTGTATATCCCTCATGGCTTCCTTTCAGCAAAACTGTCTACACGTCTAACTCGCTTGCCCTTACAACTTCCAATAAGTTTGGGAACTCCATAGGGGAATGACACACATTTATTTACCCTTGTATTATCTGACAATCACAATGTACTCAAAAGCTGTTTGCTGAAATGAACTTAATCAGTGTTATAAAAATGGTCACAATCATGGATTTGTGGACATAAAGCACTCACAGCGAGTATCATCTATATTCTACTTAAACTCCTGACTACAATCATGTGTATCAAACACCCTACCTACTACACAGGCTACCTGGCCATCTTATATTTGCATGCCCTGCATTCCTTTATCTTGGGAACTTTCCCTTATTCCAGTTTAGCCATCAGTGAAATGGTCCTGATTTCCCCACCAGAAAGGCTAGCCAGGTTAAACTATCTGGCCAAATTGTGAGAGTTTGAGTATCTTTGGGGAAACTGATATAGAAATAGAATGAGCATACATTATTTTCAGTAGACACAAAAGCTGTAAAGGTACAAAAAATATTAGCAAGTGACTACCTCTGCCTCTACAAGGATGGAGCCTGATGAGAACAAAGCTAACACAGGCAAGCAGAGCGAACAAAATATAGGAAGAACACATGGAGGGGGAAAGACGACATCACTTGGACTCCTGCATTATCTAGTCATGGTGCATATCAGCCTATTGGATGTTCAAGTTAAGCCAGTAAATCCCCTGCTTATTTTATTTTTGACACTCGTCTAACAGGTGAAGTGATTTATATAAGCTGACCTCCTTTCTCTAGGCCTCGAAGTTCTCATCTGTAAAATGATGAGTTCAAAATAGGTGTGTTAAAGCTCTACTAATACCTTTCTGTTTAAGGCTTTAAGGGCAATTAGTAATGGCCGGACAGCTGGCATACTGTTGATTCTAGCCACAATGCCTGCCTTCACACTCCATCTTCAGCGTCATTTGTTCTCCTGTCTTCCTACTCATGTGTCAAGGATGCCTTGCCTTCACCTCCTAAAAACTTCTAATTAACTCTCCAGTCCATAGCAATGGTTTCTGAACATCTGTAGGCATCACAGCCTGTCCTGTGACTGCAGCATTTACACCTCATGGCTCAATGGCAATCAGCTCCTTAGGACTCCAGCTTCATTAGGACTCTCTGTGTTCCCCTCATAGGGCCCTGTCAGACTTGGATGCTCAGAAAACATTCAGTGGCTGGTGATAAGCTAACATTTCATGATTTACAGAACAGAACAAATTTTGAAGCTTGGCAATACCAAACACTGGCTGAGGATGTCCAGAAATAGGAACTATGAAATACTCTAGTGAGAATATAAACTGATGCAACCAGTTTGGAAAGACATCTGGCAATATCTAGTGGAAAAAAAACAAAACAAGGCAGGTGTGCATGCTTTACAGATCAGCAATTCCACTTTTTGGTATAGTCCCTAGAAAAACTCAATGCACATCCACAAAGAGTCATTATTTGCTTAGGGAAAAAAATGTCAATAAATTAAATGTTCACTAATAGGTTGTAACTATAGACATAGATAAATTTCATCTACATATACAGAGTGAAACTGTAAAAGTCTGAAGCACAATAGTATACAGCAAATCTATGACACTGATTGCCTCTGAAAAGAGAAGGAAATCAAAGGAACTCCAGCTTTTTCTGCCAGACTTTATTTAAAAGAAATTCAAAGCAACTATGACAACATGTCCACAACTGTTAATTCTAGCTGGTGGTTGTTGATCTACGATATTTTGCTGTATTTTCAAAAATTTTCAAAACAGAAAAAAAAAAAAAGATTGTTGATGATTTTGTTCTTTTACCCACAATTTGGCTTCTGATTCTATCAGATCTTCTCTCCTGTTTCAGCTTATATTAATGTTTAAATATTTTTATTCAAGCAAATAGATAGATACATGGAAAGTATATGAAAGTATAAAGGTACATCATTATGCAGAGTTAAAAGCAATAAATCCCTCTCAACCTCCGCCAAGCATACCCAATGCTTCTGAAATAATGACTATTAATGGTGACTAATAATGACTTTTTCCCAGAGCTTTTCCTATTTTCATTCATATATATGTATATATTCGACCCTATGGTTCTGTATTTTAAATTTATTTTCAACAGAAATGAGTACTGTTAGTGCATACCAGTAGATGCATGCTTTTTTAGTTAGTAACATGAATGAGAAATTTTCCCATAGAGTATTTTTGGCTTTTAATGTTCTACAGAATATTAAATGCTCTTAATATTCATATATGTTCTTACTATCTTGTAGATATGTTGTACTGTAATTTTTCAACTATTTCCTTATTATTTAGCATGTAGTTTGCATCTAATCTTACCTATTAAAATCATGCTGCAATGAAGAATCTGGTATATATGTCTCCTTGTAAATATGCTACAGATTGAATGTTTGTGGTCTCCCCGAAATTCATATGTTGAAACCTAACCCCCAATGTGGTAGTATTGGAAAGTGGAGGCCTTTGGGAGGCAATTAGGTCATGAAGATGGAGCCGTCACGTGTGGGATTAGCGTTCTTATAAAAGAGACCCTGGAGAGCTCTCTCCTCCCATTCCCATATAAGGACTCAGTGTGAAGTCAAACATCTATGAACCAGAAAGCAGGCCCTCACCAGACTCCAAATTCACAGGTGCCTTGACCTTGAACTCTGCAGCCTCCCGAATGGAGAGAAACAAATTTCTTCTGTGTATAAGCCACCCAGTCTACGGTATTCTGTTATGGCAACCTGAACAGACGAAGACAGTAGAGTACAACTATTTCTCCAGGATAGATTTCAAAAAGTAGAATGTTTATATCAAAAGGATACTTTAAAAATGTTGATAGTTACTTCCAAATTACCTTCCCGGAGAGTAACTATTTTCTCCACCCTAGTCAATGCTGGACAGTATTAATCTTTAAATTTTGCTAATCTAATCAAACGGAGGTAAAGAGGTCACTTCAGGTAGAAAGAGCAGCATGAAGAAGGCACACAGGGACAGAACTGAACATGGTCTAGAGAAATGTGATTATTTGGTATTTCCAGAGCAGTGAGTGGGAGGGAGAATAGGGTTGGGATCAGATTCCAAGGGGAAGGTACAACCATTGCCACCTGCATGACATTTATACTTCAGTTTAAACTCCCTGGCAAGGAGCTTAGACTCCATGCAGGAGATGATGGAGAGTCCCAGAAGATTTTAAGGAAGGAAATGCCCTTGTCCTGCTGTACGCATGAGGACAGATCCAGAATGAGACATGTCAAGAAGAAGACAGATCAATTAGGAGCCTGTAGTAATGGACTGCAGGGAAGATAACAAGAACCTCACCAGAGAAATGATAGTAAGGAAGAGATGTGGAGGAAGAGTCAAGAAATACATGAGAAGAAATACGGGGGACAAAAACCAGTAGGACATAGAAACTGACGAGCTGTGCGTGATGAGGTAGCAGAAGGAATTTCGGATTGCTTCAGGGGCTGCGGGTAAACGGTGGTATAATGAATTAAAATGGACAATATAGCAGAGATGGTTTGGAAAAAAATATGGTGAATTTAGTTCTGGACTTACTAATTTAAAGGTATGCATCCAAAATTCAGATATACACACGCATCACAGAGTTAACGCTGGGGTTAGAGACAAACACTAGGGAAGCATGAGCATATAGAGGGTGTTTGAAAAGGTGAAAATTGAAAGGCACAGACGAAGAGTAATAAGAGAAAGTGACTGACAAGCTTATTACATTCCAAAGTCAGAAAACTACATGAGAAAATATTTCTGAGATGAAAAAAAGGAAAAAAGAATCCTATGAAGAATTTCATTATAATAATATGAGGTGTAACTCTAACTTCAGGATATGATTATTTTAGAAGTCAGAATAAATCTCTGTATTCATAGGTAGAAACAACCCATAAGTAGGAAATTACCTAGAGAATCTTGCCAGCAGGAACCCTTCTTTTAAATATAGTTTCTCTTTTAAAAATATAAGAACATTACTAAAATATCTGTCAATTGAAGAAAAGATGAAAAAAATCACTAAAATAATCTTAACTCCTTAAGACAACTATGAGCATTTTACAAAGTTTCTTCTAGCCTATGTTTCTGGTAGGTTTATATTTTAAAGTTTTAATTTACCTAAATGTTGAATCACAATATTTCATTTTATATTATACCCTGTCCATACTACTACACAGCCATAATAAATACATCAAATGGTTAAAAATACTCTATCAACTTGTTTCAAGCCAGTGGTTTTCAATCTGGCTTGTGCATTAGAATTTTCTTAGGGGAATTTTTTTAAATGCAAATTTTGAGGCAACTCCAAGCTTCTTAAATAAACATCTCTGGGTGGAGCCAAGGCATTGGAATTTTCTTACGTTTTTCCAAATTATTTTAGTTCACAGTCAAGTTTGAGAATCACTGATATTACTGGTGAGCATTTAAATTATGTTCTTTATTTATAATTGAAATAGCATTGATGTGAATATTTTAGTACACATGATACTTTTTCCCTTACATTCAAGGATATTTTAAGATAGGCTTGTGGAAGTGGCATTATTAATTCAGGAGATATAACTTATGTAATGACTTTTTGCAAATAATGCCAACTGGCTTTTCAAATGAGTTGTTTCAGTTTACACTCTCACCAGGAGTATATAGCAGAAAGCATCATTTGAAATCAGGGTGAAATGTTTGCACTGATTAATTTATTAGGCAAACCAAAAGACAGTCTCCACTGGCTCTTTACCTTGCATTTCTATGATTATTAGTAAGATCAAATCTTATCCACATACTTTATTCCCTAGTTTTATGCATTGAAGCAGCTCTGTTCGTGACCTTTGACCACAATGTTCTAAGGTCAACATGTCTTTTTGTTTTAATAATCGCTTTATATAATACTTCTTGCTCATATTAGCTAAAAATGTTAACAAAAAATATTTTCTCCATTGTCAATGTTTTGTTTTTGATATGCAAACATAAAATTTTATGTAGTCAATTATGTTCATCTTTTCCTTTGTAGTTTATTTTACAGCTTCTGTGAAAAGTCATTTCCCTCTCAAAGGTGAATTCGAATGTTAGATTTGAATTTTTCTAAGTTTCTCCAACCGTATGACTTTTCATATTTAAATTTTCGATTGTCTATATCTTCCTCAATATAAAACACAGCCAACACATTACATGTTCCATAAACACTTATAATGTTTATGAACATCTCCTTGCCCATGACTTCATTTCTCATTCACCCTCCCACCTCTTCTCTGTAGAAGACTCTGGTACTACTCATAGAAAATTCCTTGATCAGCAGAATGTCAAAAGAATTCAACTCAGTGTTTTGCTGGCTATGGGAACATTTTTACCTTAAATGTTTGATAAAGGAAATGTCTAAAAATAACTACACCAACCACTCCTGTTAACACTGGCATTCATACCAGAGGACAAATGTCCATTTAATTTAGCTTTCTTCTCCCTTCCTCCCTCTTCCTCCTCCTTCTTTGACCACTTGCATTCTCAAGACAATTTGTTCAGTGGCAGTTGTCTGCTTTGATTACAAGTATTCCCATAAAAAGATATTTAATAAACATTACTTAAAATAAACATTACATAAAATAGAAGTTCTGTGAAATTCAAACACCATAATGACTTGAGACTGCATGAAATACATCCACAAAATTCAGACAGAATTATAAAGTAAGAACAAACTTGAGAAAGGAAGAATAAATACAAAGACCAGTGAATTTAAGCACCCTTCCCATCCCCAAACTTAGTATTCGACACCTAAAAATACATCTAAGAATCTGGCAGTAGGCTTAACAGAAATTTAATACACCTAGTTCTTGTTTTAATTTCACCCTCTGGGAAATATGATTCATAAGAGACACAGTTGGGAGTAGGGATTGCAGAAAAGCAATCTAAATCAACACCCTTCCGTACAGAGAAAAACAGTAAAATAAAAGTAAGAACGGCTAGGATCAATGCAAACGTAAAAAGAGAATAAATAATACTGTTTCATGCTAATGTTTTTTTGAAAACCATAAAATTATACACACATACATATTAATAAATTCCAAAAGTAAGGCTGCTAATATGTTATATGTATTACCTCTGTTTTATAGAAATAAACATCTTCCTGAGGAAAAAAATGCACATTTTGATGACCCATGGGGAGAAATGTATCTTTAGACAAAACAAGATTTCCTGTACATTATTTAACAGCAATATCAATGTTCCAACTAGGTACATAGAGACCCTCCAGACGACAGCTCCAGCCACAGAATGAGAGAACAATATGTAAATATAATCGGGGTGGAAAGGAAGAGAATTTGTGAGCCAAGCTAACAATTCAAGAAAAATTATTTTAAGCCTGGAGCCCTATTTAATCAACTAAATGGTAACTGATTAAACAGTTACCTAAATTATAGAGAACTGTCTATGCTTAAATAACAATAAGAGGAAATGGTCTCCTGCCTTCATTCTTCAATGTTTCAAAAAACAAAACTTTGGATATCATGGCTTCTGGCCATTTGGCAAACATCTTATTTAAGTAAGCACAACTCCAAACCACTCATTTAGTCTGAATTAATATTCTTGAGGGCTTAAATAGCCACTTAAAACTTTCAGGAAATAGTTCCTCGATGCACCTGCCACCTAATTTCATGAAATCAATATTTCACTTAAGTCAGGAAATATTAAGGTGCTGAATTCAATTATGACCATTACTTCATGAGCTGCTAGTAGATAAAACACAGCATTGAAGTTGAAAATCATTACAATTAAAAAGCTTTACCTCTTCAGGGAAGTGGGATGTTTTCTAAGGTACTATCAACATAATTAATATGAGCATATCATGTTAGAATAACACTAACAATTTTAATATGTAATATAGTAACTTTCTATTGTCAAATGTTAGTTTATAAGCACAGAAACAATATTCTCCCTGGCTATGCCTAAAATAAATCTGTTGGGATTGTGGGTATAGCTATCAATATAAAAAGGAAAACTGATAATACTGATCCAAACTTCATCCAAAGATGCAAATAAGTATTTAGTAAAATCCACATTTATACTATTTAAGCAGCACACAAAAATTCACCACGTCTTCAGTCACAAGCACCATGTTATACATAAAAGGCAATGGTAAGCTGAGGTTCCACATAGAAAAGCTCGTAGACACATTTAACGGAATAAAAAACTTTTATAAGCAGTAAACACCTGGTACTGATCTTCAACTGCTGTCTCTCCTCAGATAACTACTAACTACCTGACTGGCTTCCATGCACTGATCCTTCTAGTTTTCTAGGGTCCAAGGTGGGGTATCATTACTTCAATTTCCAAGCAGAGAATGAACAAATGTGCAAACAAAGAGATAAAATTTGAAATTCTAAACTTCTTCATCCCATAAATGGTAAACTTTGGATGATCGTAAAATTGTTCGTCACCTGACTTGTTAAACTGAGTTTTAAGAAAACTCTGGAAATTTTCAAAATAAATATTATGCTAGTACATTCCTATGTCTCTCATTTCCTCTTTGGTTTGTTCATGACTTCTAATAGGCATTCTTTTCCTTCTTTGTTTTTCCTTTGGGACCCCCTCTTCAAGGCTAACATTTGCCTGTGGCTTAACATTTGACTGTGATGGAAAGATTGAGCTTTGGAATCAGCCAGATCCAGGCTCAAATACCAGAGCTTCCACTTACAATTGTGTGAAGTTAGGCAAGATACCTAACTTCTCTCAGCATCAATTTCCTCATCTGTAAAGTGAAAAAATAACACCCACTTCTCAATGTTACTGTGTGGATCAAATGAGCTAAAAAATAGAAACTGCTTGGCTCAGTGCCTGACACTGATCAGTTACTGCATAAATGTTAGTTTCCTGCCCTTTTGCCAAAATGACAGTCAACAGACAGTTCTAATGATATTTACAGACACATACATCTGTGTTTGTTCTTTTCCATTCTTTACCTGTATTCTATTCTTAGACCTAATAATCTTCCTCCATGTTCAACACTCAGCAAGCTTTTCATTCCCATAAAGGAAAATAACTGAAATAACAGTACATAAATAACAGCAAAGAAGAGGCACCAAATTTCTAAAAACATATTCAAAATTGAAGAAACTAGCATATTCTCTCTAAAAACTTAAAATGCCTGAGCCGTTTAAGGAGAAGGAGAGGCAGTATTTATTAAAAAAATACAATCCAATTTGATTCTTAGTAAAACAGGGTTAGAATATCGAAGTGCTCTCAGTGAAGATAAAGCAAAACATTCACTGGGAAAAATCAGCCACCACCCACGAGAATATTTATTAATGTAGTCACACTGCTTAAAAGAGCCCCAAGCGAAAGGGTGAACAAGCAGACTACAACTTCAGCAAGAAAGATCATGGAGATGCAGTCAGTGTTCACAGGGAAGAAGGCTCGGATATATACCAGAAAGGAAAATAAAACATTTCTATCTAATGTTGCAATAGGATTTTTGTGTGCAGATGAATTTGGAGTCAAAATATGGCCTCAGTTTACACAAATTGTAATTCGGATAGAGAAATCAGAAAGCACAGCGGGGCCTCCCAACTTTTCACTTTCCAACAAGTCACACTTTCTCAGTTTCGATTCTAGTCTGCACTGTCACACGGACAAAACAAAAATAACGTATGTGAGAGACACCAATCTGGGAACCACCCTCGTAACCTTCTTCACAGTCATTCAAATCACTGCCTGGCCTCCAGGTGGCCAGTTGTCTCCTCAAACCCACTAAACATGAACCGGGGAATGAGTGACAACGACGGGGTTCCTCCATAAGGGGGGAACCCTCGATGTCCCTTTCCACCCAACATCACTAGCTGGTACCTACCCGGAAGGAATGAACGGAACCACTCCAATGCAATCCCAGCCACGCCTGCTAGTTCAAGCATTCGGTTCAGCATCACCTCATGACCAACACGAAAGCAGCTGAGGCTCTAATATAATCATCATGGAAAGTTGTCCCAAATCCTTCATTCGAGGAAGATCCTTCATACACACCAACGCTGTCTCCAAGCCATGCCGGGGTCTGAAACCAGACTGGAAAATATTATATATGTGTATATATAGTATAACTCCCACAAACCACTCTTCTACTATGTCACATTTATTTACAGCTGCTTAACCCATCCTAAATATATATATATATATGTATATATATATATAGCCTTCTCAGGGTGAAAATATGAACATTCAAGAAAAGATCCTTTTCATAGCAGAAGGGAAACTGAAAGCATATGAAGACCTGGTGCTGCCTGGTAAGGTAGTTGAGGCGGTCCCAAATGGAACATATTTTGTCCTGAAGGGAAAAGAGAAAACACAATATTGGTTTCCAAGGCTAGTCTTCTAAACTTGGTATATAGGATCAAACTCTTCCAATATTTACAAAACAAAAAGACAAAACAAAACAAACTTGGCTTTTTCAGGAGATGGGAAAGCAATGCCAGATTAACCACTGAAGCTTTGTTTGGTATTACCAAAGTGCCTCTTCCTCCTGAATCCCACCGTGGTCACCACTTTCGTAATCCGAACTACCATTGCCTTGACTGCATTCCCAGACTCTACCGATGCAGGAGCTCTACGCTGACTGCACTTGCTCACTGTGCAGACACAGGCCGCAACCTCTGAATGAATAACAACTTCAAATAGTAGGAATAATAATAATAATAAATGATCAGTGAGCCCCAACAGCTATTATATGTTAAAGAACAAGAACAAACCAACTTTAAAAATACCGATTTTCCTTCTCACTTCTTAATGATAGGCTTCTTAGAAACAAAGCGACATTATATAGAGTTTTCAAAGTTTAACCAGAGAATTCACTATTTTTATCTTCCTGAGACTTCTATTACAAGATTTAAGACTATATATTTCCTTTTTGCTCGCCTCTTTCTCCTGTACTAATGTAATACTGAAAACTAAAACTTTCAATCCCACTACAAGAGTTTACTAAGCTTCTCTATTTCCAGTGTGTCTAAAATAAAATTAAATGGGTTAAATCACTGCAGCATTATTTTCTATGTGCTTACCCTAAATTGTTATTTTCATCAAGCAAATGGCCATAAGATGGCTCTTATAAGTTTATAAGACTGTTCATCACATGTAATTCCATTTAAAATTAATAGAATTCTGTCTTCTAATCTCCATTTCATTTACTCTACTGGCCAGACTCATCCCATCCTTGGCAGTTACTAAAATGAAAAAGCTTGGTAATGGCCATCGGGTGTACTATTTCCTCTACCCACTCAGTACATACTTTGCTTCTCAAGTCAATTATTCCACTGATGTCAAATATCCAGAAACTTTGTAGACAGGTTTGGACCTGAGATTTATACCAAACATAATACTCATTATGTTTTTCTGGACACTCTCCACTACTTTCACTGCATCTCATAAAAAATGACATGTCTCTTATAAGGAAAATGCTGAATGGCTTACCCAGGCAAAGGACTCAGAAAATATTACACTGAAAGGAATAGATCACTTGGTTGCTTAGCTCAAACTTATAGTCCTCGTGGTGCTTTTTCTCCTAAAATTTTAAGTCCTTGTGTTTGACACATTGACCCTCTGTTGCATAAGCTATGGGTCTGACCAAGTGCCATAAGCAAAAGAGTCTTCTCAAACCATCCCTTTTACAGATGTCAGCTAACAACGTCTATCAGTAATATATGTTCCATCAAATAAATACTTGCTGAGATGTCTGCCAGGATTGGGAACTATACAGGATATACAAACATGAGCAAGATATGTCACTAGCAGTCTTGCAATTCGTAGTTTAGTTGGGAGAAAGACATAGAGACTAAAAGAACTGTGATAAAGGTACATTTAAACCACGCCCCCTTATAATATAAAAGAAGGGACATACTTCTGCTGGGGAACCGAGGGGAAAGTATCCAGGGGAGATAATCTGCATCTTAAATGATGCATAGCTATTAGGGTGGCAGTGATCGTGATAAGCAACAGAAGCTAAGGCACGAGCAGATATGTAATCTACAAGAATCTTGGAAATCAGATCACTACTCAAAAGTAAAATATATCCTATCCTATAGCATTTAGTTTATGGTCAGCAAAACTATTTCAGTATAATGGAAAACTCCAAGTATAATGTGAACACTCAATAAATATCAAACAAGCCAAAACTGTGAGAACCTTATTGACAGAAGCACACAAATAATGATGTAGATGCTCCCAGAAACTAATCATTTCCTACATATTTAAATGCAGGCCTCCTCAGAGACAGCAAAGTGGTTTTGTTTACTAAAGTCTCTTCTCCAAAATTTCATTTTGTGTATGTGAAGCTTCTCAAAGTTCAAACAAAATGTGGATGATCGTACAAACACGCAGGACTCTGACACACATCTTTTCCCCTCAAAACATACAAATCAGATACTAAGAGGTACTGTCAGGATGCATGCTGACACATTTAAGTTGGAGAGGGGGAAAGCAGAAGAAATCCTACACCTATACTGTACACTCAAAAGGCTACAGTGGCCCAAGTATGAGAGCTAGCTAGAGAAACACACCTTTGAAGTTATAAAAATACCGTCCTCAAAGCATTTCATTTAATGAAAAACAATTTACCTTCTGGTATATTGTAAATCGGGAAAATCCCTGATCCTAGAATCCCAAAAGTAGTCATTGGCAGATATCATGTTAAAAGCAATTCAGGCTCTGCTTCATCAACTAACAATGGTTTTAAATCTAACCACGGAATCTAAATTAAGAACACAAACTAATTAGAACCCCTTCCCTGACTTCTCATGAAATTTTAGATTAAAAATTATGTCTTAAATATTATATACTTCTTACTGAAACATGAATCTTTTGGCACCGGTGTGCTAAAATACTATTGTGAAATACCTTAGAATACAAATTTGACTTGGCAACCCATTCAATCTTGATTAATTTTTCCAAAGTCCTACTAATGCAACAAAGTGAAATCTCATGAATCAAATATACAACTGACAGTACATTTCAAAAATTATTTTATCCTCATTTCAGTCCTACAACTAAGATAAAGAGCTACAATCTTCCCTATTTCCCTGCAGAGGAAAGACAAAAAAAAAGACTGAGTGACTTATGAAAGATAACACGTTATATTGGAAATAGAAATAGAGCCGGAATTCAAATTTCCATTCAGAAAATATCATGAGCCAATTATATGAAGGGTACCATGGGGAAGAGAAGGATCAATGAAACAGAAACTCTACCATTAAGGAAACTGCAGTCCTATTATAACCAGGGAAAATTTGAGAGAGTTTATTAGATACAACAAAGGAACACACATACTATGTTATAAAAGAACAGCAGCGAGGATAAAATGATGAATTAAAGCTAGAGTTAAAGGACTCTTCACTGAGGAGGTGGTGTATGACATTTGAATTGGGCTTTGAAGTGGGGGATAGAGGACAAGAAATAGTGAAGGTCACAACAGGCTGAGTGGAGTCAGACAGACTTGAAAATATATGTTAATATTTGCATAACGTTAAATATATAGGTATTTTTTCTCAAATGTCACAAATTATAATACATATTTAACCTAAATCAAGCCTAAGAGTGAGATTTAATTTAAACATAGATACAGCAGAGGCTGGTAGTTATTCCCCAATAACTACCTTTCCCTACAGCTTAGGCTCCCACGTTTTTGCTGGAAACATGCCTCTTGCTGTTCCCATTCAGCTAAGTACAACTATGTATCTGGCCAATAGAACATGAGGAAAACATGGAAGCACTCAATGCTTAGCATGTATCTCAAGAGGGGCTGTGTCTGCCTCTTCTTCCACCTGCTGCTTGGAACATGTATTTGGTGGCAAGTCACGTTAGACCATGGGGATGAGGACAAAATGCTAGGGACAACAGAGCAGCAAGACAAAAGGACCCTGGATCCTTGGGTATTCTGATATAACAAAGCTGGGACTCCCCGCCTTCAGACTGTAATGTGAGAAAAGAACTTTTACTTGATTTAACCACCTATTTTGGGACTCCATGACACCAAGGCAAACCTATACACTAGCTTATATAAATATCTATGCTATATTAACATAGTGAGATCAACTCGATGATGGGTGATGCCTTAGAGGGCTGGTATAGGGAGGGTGGGAGGGAGTTGCAGGAGGGAGGGGATATGGGGATATATGTATAAGTACAGCTGATTCACTTTGGTGTACCTCAAAAACTGGCAAAACAGTGTAAAGCAATTAGATTCCAATAAAGATCCTAAAAAAACAAACTGAAAAACAAACAAAAAAACCCAAACAACAACACAAAATATCTATGCTATAAAATAAACACAAATTTAAAGTATATTCTTGGGGAAAAAAAAGTATATTCTTGGATCTCAGTTCTCAAAACCTGAGAAAAATAACCTGAAAATATTTAATTGCAAAGGATTTATTTTAATTAGCAGTATGCAGTCATTGTAATAGGTTTTCAAATCTATTTTTAAATTTTAATCGATATGACAACACTAAATAGTGGAAAGGTCAGAGATCAATATTATCATATTATAAGTGAAGAATAAAACAACAGATCAGGAATTCATTACAAAAAATCTCTGACAGCTCCAAACTGCATTAGGTTTAACTTCATTTAACCCATAAAATAATCATTACATATATTTCATACTATATTGATATACTAAAGGTCCATTTATAAAGAAAAGTCAAATGAGTTATTAATGCCAGAACAAAGAATCAGTAAATTAAAAGTAGATTTTTACTGTAAGTTCACATTAGTTGACAATGTTTTCATTTACCCACTGAACTTCTCAGGTCACTCAATTTTATTGCGATTACATTTAAATACTGCTATTCATTTTTTATAGAAAGCAGAGAAAAAATCAGTAAGTAAACATAAATTAAATATGTTATCATGGTGTGAATGAAGAAACAGAGCAGGGTGCAAGACTCTAGAGGTAAAACCTGAAAAGAGAAAATGCGGGCTGGATGGCGTGTGTGCATCAAATTGTCTGCAGGCAAATCTATTAATCCTTGCTTCACAAATTATCCATATTACAGATATTCTAAAGAATAACTGGAATAAGCATATTCAACACAGTGATCCATGGCACTGTGTTTTACTGAGCTCAATGACTCTCTACATCAGCCCACAGAGGCAGGAATGCAGGGCAGCTACAACCCCTTCCCTTGTTCTTCTCATAGTCCTCCTTTGGGCAAGGTCTTCATGGCAACCAATGAGGCCAGAATCAAAAATACCAGATAACCATTAGAAGTATAAATTACAGTACAATCGCTCTTTCACCCCTACTCCTTCCACAATATGTATTACTGGAGATGAATAAAATCAGGTAATAGAGGGTGACTGGATCAGTGAAAACCTATCACTTCAGGAAAATCAACTGAAAGACATGTCCCTTCTAATAGTACCTTACAATAGAAGATTTATCTACTTCTTCCTCTCCTTTTATGGTCCGTCCTTCACTTACTACTTTTGCACATTCTTTTGCATTTCTCAAATTCTGAAATGATCACCTTCTTCTAAGTTTAAAGATGAGTCACATTTTACTAGCCATTTTTTACACTATCCTACTAGCAACAACTTACTCCAACAAATCTTCATGAATGCCATTTTTCTATATCTAACAACCAGTAGGTCACCTTCAACAAATGCAAATTAAGCCGCAAATTGAAAAATAGTCATTGTGCAAATATTACATTTCATGCAGACTGGTTAGAGAAGAATGAAGTCATGGATTTGGGCTAACTGCAGTGGTCTGATAGAGAAAGTGCTCTACCCAGACATTTTACACGTCTTTTGTAAAAATAAGAAAAGCAAAGAGTGGTGTTTTTCTATCTCCCAGTGGAAATACAATAGTCGGATGAGATGAGGAAAGATATTTAAGTGGTCATGATACAGATTACCAATAACAGTAACATTTATCTGATTATTCTCTGCTTAAGAAAATGTCCTAAAGAATGCAGTAATGCTGGTTTTGAACATACTTATCTATTCATTTGTACTTTTTCTTTCCCTAGATGCATATCTTAAAAAAAGAACAATGTTAATAACTGAGCCTCCTCTACCCCCACCTAAGCATGGTTTAATCAATCTCACCTATTTTCATTCAGTTATTTCATAAAGGTAGTAACTGTGACTCTAAAATTTCATTTAGTTAACAATTAATGCTTTGACTGGTCACAGCGAGTTCCCCAGAAACAATCTATAAGTCCAATATCCACGACAAAACAGTGAGAGTCCTCCAAAGTCCTTGGTTCTTCCATTTCTTGAAGTAGGTTTCCCACCCTCACAGCATCACCTTCTAAATAAAACAGTAAGAAATTACAATTCAAATATATCTTACTGCTATCCATAAGCCCAAATCTTCACTAAAAATCATCCCCATGTTGGAGAAGCATAACAGTTAAAGTTCAGGAAAGGCTTTGTATCTTCCAAATCTGGGTTATGGAAATGGAATTTTAAAAAAATTTTCAACCCTACTTACAAATAGGCTATAATTTGAGAGTCTCAACACACCTATCTACAGGCTAGACTTTAATCCCAGGCTAGACAATCAACAGTTAGCCAGAAAAGCTGCCAAGGGGTTGGGGATGGGGGAGAATTTACTCGATAGAATCATATAAACCAATACTTTTAAAATCAAAATGTTCTTAGGTTCAGGCTACAAATATTTAATTTATTTAAATTTCTAGCTTTTATTTTTAATTTTTTTTTAAAGTATTTTTATTTTATTGGCTGCATGGGGTCTTTGTTGCTGTGCATGGCTTTCTCTAGTTGTGGTGAGCAGGGGCTACTCTTCCTTGTGGTGCACGGGCTTCTCATTGTGGTGGCTTCTTCTGTCGTGGAGCACAGGCTCTAGGTGCATGGGCTTCAGTAGTTGTGGCACACGGGCTTAGTTGCTGCGTGGCATGTGGGATCTTCCTGGGCCAGGGATCAAACATGTGTCCCCTGTACTGGCAGGCGGGTTCTTAACCACTATACCACCAGGCTACAAATATTTTAAAAGGTTAAATGCAACTGATTCTGAATCAGATATTAAATCCCAGATTTGTCACTTGCTAGCTGAATGAACTATCTCAAGTTACTTAGCCTCATCTGCCTCAGTTTCCCTATGCGTAAATGCTAAATATACTATCACCTTTAAAAAAGGTAATTCATGCAAAGTCCTTTAGTATTGGGCCTAATGTAAGTAAATGACCAAAAAAATTAGGTATTCTTTTTTTTTCAAGCTTTTTTATTGGAATATAATTGCTTTACATTCTTGTAGCAGCTTTTGAAGTACACCAAAGTGAATCAGCTGTATTTATACATATATCCCCTTATCCCCTCCCTCCTGCAATTCCCTCCCGTTCTCCCTGTCCTGGCCCTCTAAGGCATCACCCATCATCGAGTTGATCTCCCTTTGTTATACAGCAACTTCCCACTAGCTATCTATTTTACAGTTGGTAGTGTATATATGTCTATGCTACTCTCTCACTTCGTCCCAGATTCCCCTTTGCCCCCGTCCCCTCAACCCCGTGTCCTCCAGTCCATTCTCTGCATCTGCATCCTTATTCTTGCCCTGTCACTGGATTCATCAGTTAGGTATTCTTTTAATCATCAAGCCCCTAGTCATTAACCTGCCTGACACACTGAATAAAGTATGGTATCTCCACACTAGGTGAAATAAATTACTGAATACAAAGATCTGTGCTGCTAATCTTAACTACAGTTCCTGATATGCTGGAATATCATATATTCTATTAAGAATTCAAGAGAGAATGTACAAATTCCTGACTTTAATTTTTTTAATAAAAATAAAAAGCCATTATGTACTAGGCTAAAGACATACTGCACAGAGGAAAGATTAAAAGATATAACTGAATGACTCAGAGAAGAATGGTCTGGAACCACGCTGTTAAATCTTCAAAAGGAGAAACTTCATTTTATTCATCTCTTAATCCAGCAACTTCCACAGTCTCAGGAACATAGCGTATGCTTAATAAATGTTAATGGAACAAAGACATGCCTTAAAGCTTCCACAAAACCCCCAGGATTTTACACAGTGAGCAAAAAGGAGGCACTTAGTAGGTATTTAATTGATTAACCGCTACACATCCACACTTGCTTTCCTTTCTCTGATGTTCTCTCATTCGACTAGTAAGCACCTGGAGAAGCTTTACTCACACACCTGAGTACCGTGAACCTGGCCAGAAGATGGTTGCCAACAAACTGAAGAGAGAGCAGAGACCAAACACAAGCCTTGCACATCACCTAAAACAGGACTTAACTTTTCTTAAAATGTTAATAGAAATCATCTGAATTTCAGAATTATCTACTTGATCCTGCATAAGGCATCTCAGGAGGTGTAGGATAAATAGTCCTTAATTGTCCTGAAAGAACTAGGACTTATTCTTAGAAATTATGCACTATAGCTTTTAGAAAACCTGGCTTAACAAAATGTTATAATTTTTCTTCCTCTGAAAACAAATCAACTATAAAACTAAGTCCCCATGTCAGCATAGCAACTGTTTTGCATTTGAATTATGTTGTCAAGTTCAAAACAACGAAGCAAAACTAAAATCATTTAGGCATGTGGTAATTAAGAGCACAAGAAATGAAATGAGGAGATAAGGAGAAAAACACCACCTAGAAAGAAAATTAAATAAAATCACTCCAGATAAATGCCTATTTCTTCCCAAAGATTTTCACCTGCATAGGATACTTAGACTCACATACAATGTAATTTTAATTCCATTTCTGCTCCTATTCCTGCACTGAAATATTTATAGAGTGTTCAGTATTTCGGGAGTAAATTATACCTAGATCTTGATAAAGCTGAAATCACCTAAATTACCTTTTTTGTTCAATTATTTGGAAGAATGGAGAAAGAAAGCTTGACAGAATAAAAAGTTGTATTAAGAAATGGCCATTTCACAGCTATAATTGCATACCTTAGTGAATATTGATGCCTTCAGGGTTATATGCAGTCACCACAGCTATTTTCACCAAAGGCTTCAAATAAAATCCAAATCAATCTATGTTATGACTATACACATCATATTTGAACATAAAACTTAAGACAAGTATTCTATCAGTTTATATGTTAGGAATAACATAAGAAAACACATGAGGAGTATGTAAAAACAGAAATACAGTACAGTGTTAAGCATATTTTATGAATACCTTCCAAGTTGCATCAGATACTCAAAATTCTAGATAAATTCTATGGCATGTCATGAATTCTAGAAATATAAAGTTCCAAATTCTGAATCACTGTTGTAGATTGAATTTCTGTGTCTCCCCTTCCGCCCCCCCATTCCCATGTTGAAGTCCTATCCCCAGTGTGGCTATATTAGGAGATGGGATCTCTAAGGAAGGGATTAAGGTTGAAAGAGGTCCTAAGGATGGAGCCTTGATCTGATAGGTGTAGTATCCTTATAAGGAGAGACACTGAAGAGCTCTCTCTCTCTCTCCCTCTCTGTACATACACACCCAGGAAAGGCCATATGAGGACATAGTGAGAGGTGGCTGTCTGCAAGCAGGAATAAAGGCCACACCAGAAACCTATCCTGCTGGACCTGATCTAGGACTTCTAGCCTCCAGAACTGTGCGAAAACACATTTCTGTTGTTTAAGCCGCCCAATGTATGATAATTTGTTACCGCAGCCTGAGCAGACTAACCAGTCACTGTTATCATGACTTCAATCTGGGAACCAGGAGGAGTCCTGTTGCAAATTTATTACATTAGTTTGAGCCATTCTACCCGAAAGGTGCTTCCTCCCCTTTCCGCAATCCAGTCTTACAGCCTCTTATGGAACAATGTGAAAAGTACCAGAAGGGTGTAACACACACACACACACACCCATAGTTCATGAATGTCTCATGGGCTCTACTTCTACTTTCCAAATTATGAAAAGATTATGGGGGAGATTCCACAGCAAAAGGCAAGTACAGTTGACCCTTGAGCAACACGGGAGTTAATCTGCATATAATTTATCATCAGCCTTTCGTATTTGTGGTTCCTCCATGTCTGCAGGTTCAACCAACCACAGACTGGTAGTACTGTAGGACTTACTATGGCAAAATATTCATGTATAAGTGGCACCACAAATTTCAAAAACCCAAGTTGTTCAAAGGTCAGCTGTAGTTAACTGTGGCTGCAACATCAGATGCTTGACCAGAAAGGCTATAAAGTCCAAGTCCAGGTTGATCAGGGTTGAGCTGAGGAGCTGAAATTTCACCTTGTAGGGTCACGTTTCATACAATTATTTTCTAACTCAGGAAATGCTTCCACAGTAATAGATCATCTTATTATCCCCCTGAAGAACTATCTCAATCACTGTGTCACTATAAAAAAAGTAGTTTTAAGTTTAAAAAAAATTTTAATTATGATAGATTAGTTGCTTTTTAAACAGTTAGTGATACCATGTATATATTATATTTAATCAGTTTTATATAATTTAATTTAAAATTAATTAATTATGCACAAAGCATACAATACTAAGAAAACATTTTAAGTGACATATTTTGGAAAGAACCAAATGTATATAAAAATGACTGGATCAGAAATTCCAAATCTCATCTAAATGTAAGGTATAGTGCATGCACTCACCATTCATACCATAAAGACTACGTTATCAGAATACCATCCATTTATTCAGATACCATGTGACTAGACAAAAAGTACCATGCCTGTTTTCCTCTAATTATATTCAAACATACAACTGACAATTGCTTTTGATTCATAGTTTATTAGGTACAATATATTCTCTGGAATATTTTGGATTATCAGTTAAAAAATGCCACTATAAGTGGGGTAGTGTTTGTTTGAGAAAAAAACAGACTTAAAAAGGGGGAGACCAGGTTTAAAGAGACCAAATGAGAAGATACTGCATTAATATAGTTGGAAAATTCTAAGTGCAAAGAATGAACGGCAAAGAGTAGGGATACAGAGAAAGAAAGATGTAAGAACTAACATTACCCAAGAGCCAACTGGCCATGGGGGGATGGGAGAGGAGAGTTAGGAAAGACCCTGATTGAGATTTCTAATCTCAGTAATGACTAGTAAAAGCTTATGTCAACTAAGAGATAAATTATTCTACAGGCTCGTTACACACACTCACGTATGCACACCTATACACACACATAAATACATGCAGATCCGCCTATGCTTCTGATTAATAACACCATTGTTTCATGCATTCCTCTCTAAGTAGCTGACTGTGCACACCAGTTGCACAATGAGAGAATTAGATGTCAGCAAATGGCAAGGATGACACCGTGAGTTAACACAGGAATTCTAAAATGCCCCGACATAAACAAACGAGACCACCATTTCGGTATGAAAGGAGCCATTTCAACATGGAGTCTGGAGATAAGAATTGATTTTGCCGTTGAAATTATTTGTGTTTCTTTCTTATCTTTAGACAAAACATTTCTGCAGCAAGAAAGAATCACCTCCTACAGTGCTAATTAGAAACGTAAATCTCACCATGAGAAATGCCAAGAAATTTTACTGTTTGTCACTATACATGGTAAGGGAATTTTCTGACATTTTATCCCCCTAGAAAAATGCAACATCTTTAATAAACCACAGTACAATGTGGAAATCCCAATTTCAGCATATCATGACAGAGACTGCAAAACAGAAAACATGAGAGACCTTAAGACAAGTAGCTAGAAACAAATTTATTCTAAGAATTACCAGGGGGAATAAAAAGTTCTCATTGATACCAGGATAATTACAAAACCTTGGGTTGTCAAATGCATGCTGCACATTGCAAAACCAAAAATATGTCACTGAGTAATACCAAGCACGAGAGAGACTGTTTATAAACCTTTTCAAATGTCCCTACTGTGATATGTAATTATAGGTTGCTGCTCTATAAATGGTCGATGAAATCTAATAGAGTTTTTTTTTTAAGTAAGGCATCTATCGTGTTGTAAAAGTGTACCTTGGAGATATTGCCCTGCCCTCAACCCAACAGAGGGTTTTTTAATTGCTCTGTGATTTTTTGGTCTTTATTTTATGACTGCCTCACCTCCATTAGAAAGCTATTTACCAATTATCAAATAATATGACAACTATATCACAGTTCATGCTACATTAACGATGGGTATCCTGTAATAATAATGCCCAGCACATAAGAAGTTATCCCCACTGATGCGTGGCTGCTCTGCTCTCGCTAGGTACATGCTAGACCTCACTCCTTGACCTTGCCACTCCGGGTGTGTCGCTATAACAGAGCACATATTTCTTTGGAAGCATCACTTTAAAAATTACATGAGCAGAGAAAAAACATAACCTCAGGCATCAAAACTCCCTCAATCCCCTTTTTACAGGAATTATAACTTCTGAATAAGCAAACCAAAAACAAAAGCAGAATTAGGACAACCCCCAAAGTCATCTGGACCAACGTGGTAAGTGCAGTTACTTCTCTTTTTCTATGAACATATGTTTAATTACTGCAGACAAGACGACAGTAGCAGCCTCTCTCCTTGAGGAAGTGGGAATGTTTAGCCGAGCAGTCCAAACAGACATATCCAATATCCACCCATAAAACCCGCAGTCCAGAATACGCAAATTTCTATCCTCTCCATGCAAGCAACATGGCTCTTTGATTATAAGATTCTGATCATCTGAAAAGCATCCAAACAGCCCTGTCTCATCAACTGTTGACAACTCATAAACACAAAGTAACAGAAGCCTGGAAATACTCAGAATCAGTAAAGCAAGTACAATATAGATGGGCCAGAATAAAATCATATTGATAAAAGTCTTCTATATTATTATATAGAAGGGAATTAAAACTTACTAAATATATTTTCATTAAAAAAAACAATTCTCGGAAATCATGCCATGATCATATTATTCATTTTTTTCTGACAAAAACCATACATCCTTCTATTATATCTAGATTCCTTTTTTTAAACCACACAGAGAGTATTTATTTCAGTCTGGCTTTTCCGAATAGAGTTTAATCATATACTACACATTTCATCAATAACTTGAAGATATACAGAATATGATATAAAAAAGCTGTCCTCTTTTTATCCTGTCTACATGAAAATTATGCAATGTAATGTGTCACTGGAAAAGAGTAAAAGGTACCACAAAATGTCAAGAATTTCATCTCAGTCAAATAAATTAACAATATCATATACACTGAACACATTCAAATACTCATATCAGCTTTGCCAAAATTATTGGCTTATTTTTTATTGTAAGTTACAAGTTTCAACTACAGGCACCTACAGTGTTTGAAAACAGGCAACAGCACAACCATCTTACTCATTCACAGCTAATCTGCCAGAGGCTATCGGCATACATCTATTTAATGGAATTCCCACAAAACTGGTAGATTCCTTTTGATTAAAACAAACAATTAAAATAGGATAAAAAAAACAACTTGTAATGTTAAAAGAAGCTTCTAAGTCTAAATGCAAGCCAAAGTCATCACTAAGGACCAGTAAGTTAACATCTTGAGGAACATCATTTACTCAACAAATATTTACAGAGTATCTTCTGAGTGCCAGGAGTGTTGGGTACCCTGCCCTTAAGGAGCTCACAGATCAGCAGGAAGACAAACAAGGACAAATTTACAGTCCAGCGAGGTCAGTGTTATAGGAGATCTGTCTGACACACAGAATGAAGGACCCCTCCCTCCCCCACAACCCCGTATTTGAAACAAATGGCGTTGTTTTAAAACAAATGGCATTGGAATGATGATGGATAAAGGGTCAATCTTCTCTTTTCCAGAAATGCCAGGCGCAGTGGTGGACTGTATGGGGGAGGGCTGCTAACATGACCTCTTATTCCCAGAGACCACCAGAAGGTTATGGGCACATCAGTAACTTTCACAGTCACTCCCCTGCAGTTAATCGGCCATATCTGAAAGCTTGCACATCTTGAAAAACACATCATTAATAAATACCTATAAATGAAACAGCTATGTTTGACCTTAAGATGATGGAATTTCTAAATGTAACTTTACTTAAGAAAAATAGATACAGTTACACTTCATTTACTCAGCTACCATAAATACTTGGAAAATATTTAAGAATTTGGAAGGTAGCAAAATAGTACATTAAGAAGGCAAAATAAATGTCAGAATCTGCTCCCTAAAGCAATATACGCAACACGTAGGAAAGCGGAAACTCACTCAAAATCTACATACTACTTTTATCTTAGAGACGAGCCTAATAAGTAAACTAGAAAACAAGAGGAGTGTGGTCACAGATACAACAGCCATTAAGTAACTGTCACAATGGACAGGATGGAGAATTCAAAGAAACAGAAAGAAATGAGAACATAAAATGCAGATTCTGAAGCCCTTTGCACAGAGCTGACTTTATAGATAGAGCTTAAAACAGAACTATGGTCTCTTTCTTTGCCTGTTCCCTTTCCTATTTAACTTGTGAATTCCTTGCAGGTACTTTCAATAGCTCTACACCGGTTCATCAGTACTTGTAACAACAAACACTTTTTTTCTTCCCAGAAGGACACAATAATGTGGGGGGGGGGGGGTGTATTTAGAGGAATAGAGTATGTTTTCCATTTTAATGTTGTTACTCTTTAAAGAAGCCGTTTTGTGTTTTGTTTGTTAACCTATACTTAACGCCCTTTAATATACCATTCTGGGCAGAGCAGCATCTTGAAAAAATATGAAAAAAATGCTGTCACAATGGTAAGTGTAATTAAAATGCTGTTCATGGCCATGGTACAGGAGTTTTATATCTCAAGGTGCATAATAGCTGATAGTGGCCTACTCACTCCTGTGAAGAAGAATATTGTGATGAACAAATTTCAAATGTCTGCTTCTAGGGGAAGCTTTTTACGCCTGCATTGAAAGATTCCTCTGGCTCAGAGCCCACCTTTGACAGGAGTTGAGATCTTTAGATTTTTTACCCCCTCTTTTCTTTTGGCTGTAGTACAAACATTTCCAGTGCTTTCTAAATGGCATAAATATTTTCAGGGTTTCTGACAGGTAGTAAGGAGCAAATTAACTTCCAGGTGTCCCCGTTTTGTTCCCTAGCTCCTCACACTGACGTCTGGCTTAGAAATAAGGATCCCCTCTAACAGAGCTATTAGGCTCTGTCAGCCACTTCCCTCCCAAGTGGTGCCTCCATTTTGTGGGGGAACAATTATTGCAAACAATGTAGTTATATTAGCTCAGGCTCCTTCTTCAGAACAGGCAGAAAGAGTCTGTTCTGAAAAATTGAGCCTAGGTGTCCCCTACCCCACTAAATTATGATATTCATGGATCTAACTTAAAGAGATGCATTTTAAACAGCTAGATGCCGAAGTGACTCACAGGTTACAGTAAAGGGAGTTACGGGTAATACCAAATTTTAGGAAAAGTTGATCTTGTGAGGACATTGATTTCTCTCAGCAGGTTCTATCTCAATATCAGATTCAAAAGGTAACTCAGCAGATTTAATGTTCACCAAGCTAAGACCACTGTCTTCTCAACGGCCTGTAGGTAGACACCTTCATACAATTCAAAATATTCACTCTATGTAACATGGATGAGTAGATACACATATGACAGCTCTTACCTCACCCTGTAACAAACTATTTTTTTCTCCATGAGTAATATCATGTATACGGCCCTAAACTGCTGCATAGAGCCAAAACTGTAAAATTCATAACTACATAAAAATAAAGGATCATCATAGATAAACAAAACATAGTATATCCATACAATTAAAATACTATTTGGCAACAAGAAGAAATGCAGTACTGATTCATGCTATCACACGGATGGACCTTGAAAACATGATGCTAAATGAAAGAAGCCAGTCACAAAAGGCTACATCGTATATAATTCCAATTATATGAAATGTCCAGAAATAGGCAAATCCACAGCCATAAAAAGTACGCAGTGGTTGCCAGGGGCTGGGGTTAACAGGGGACTGGCAGTGACTGCTAGTGGGTACGGGGTTCCATCTCAGGGTGATGAAACGTTCTAAAATCAGACAGCAGTAATGACTGCACAGCTTTGTGAATACACTGAAAACCAACGAATTGTACATTTCCACAGGGCAAATTTTATGGTATGTGATTATCTCAATAAAACTGTTACTTTTTAAAGATTCAATAATTGATTAATGATACTCCAAGTAGAGTAATTCTGAACACAAGAGGACTACATCTGCAACCGTATTCGTTGGCACTTGGAATTTTGTCAGAGTGGGCTCATCTTATATCCTGGGATCTATCTATCAAGACTGTAAAAAAAAAATCTTTCACTTTCAGAAACAAAAGTCTCCTAGTACAAGAAGAGAAAGATGAGTAACGCTAATTAGAGGCTAATTCACACAGTCTGCTCTTTGTCAATGAAGCACATTCTCTATCAATCTGTCTAATTTATTAGGTGAACAGGTAGCTCCAAGGAAATCCTGGGTCACTCAAATATTTGGCAGTCACAATAGAATCTGCAGGTAGTTACTTAATTCACAATCAACTACAACATTAAAATCTAGATACACCTATTGCTTTGCAATCAGTAGCAATTATTAATCAATGAAAACAGAAAATGTAAATATGAATACTAACCTTGTTTCTTTTAAGCCTTCTTTCTGAATGACTTCCAATATCTGCTTTGCTGTCATTGGTGAGTTGGGGTGTTTTTCTAGTGCCTAAAAAATAAAAATAAACATAAGATTCCTGGATTACTGCACAGAAGCATACCAAATGAAAATGTGTGTGAATCATGCAATGTTTCCGTAAAACTTTAAAGGGGAAGGGGCGGTTATGCCAAAATTCAGTTCCATCACACAGATCAGGTGTTCAAAGTGAGAATGTAATTTTTTTCTAGACATTTATGGCAATTTCTGCAACATATAAGGGCCATTCTGCAAAAAATGTCACAAAGGCATACACACCGAAAAAAGAAATGTGAAACCTAAAAAAAACCAAGTTAATAAACGTATATAATTTCCTTTATTAAAAATTGCTAACATTTTATGGTTAAGGTCATGTTTTCAGGCTGTTAAAATGTTTCCTACATTTCTAAGACCTTGGAAACGTGAGCCTGAATACCACCAATAGCAGAGAACAGAGGGCTGGTCAGAAACAACCTCACTAGATTCATATTTTGATCGACTTCTTTTGTATTAAAAAAACAAAAACAAAAAACCTTCATGGCCGAAAAAGAAAAAAAAGCATACAGAAACCCAAGTATCTCATTACAGTGTGTTTTCCAGTTCAGCTCAGTTTCCTTTCTTTTGCCTTTTCCAATTCATTTCAAGTAAACCCCTTCCTCTTCCCATTCAGCCCATCTCAGCTTTATGAACTGAGTCCTATTTTCTTTCTCTCCCCTTCTGTCCTACTTATTTTTGAGTGGAAGGGAATTTTTTAAAATAAAGTATGGGGAACACATGGGACAAAGTTAATTATTTCCACAGGCATTAGACCATCAGCCCTGGAAATCAAGCCCCTTTATTTACCCAGGGACGTAACTACATGTAGTGAAATCAGTAAACAACGGTGCCCACACTGCTCACCAACAAAGTCTATAGGGACCACCTCTGGGTACAAGAAACAAGTCTACACACATCTTCACAATGACTTCCTCCAATGGTAGATGACATCTACTTAAATTTTCTGTACAGGAGCTTCTGCACAAGTCATGGCCCCATGCAATTTAATGATTCTAGAATCATAATTTATGATTATTATTATTAGACCAGAATTATCATAATTATTAAGAATTAACAGGGTCACTCTAAAAACGAAAAATTGAAACGGCTTTCAAATATGTTCAAAAGAGCCCTGTGATCTCTTCTACTATCAATGGCTAAATTTCAACTAGGTCATTAGCAAAGGTTCTGCTTCTCAAGGTTCTCCAGTGAGTTACACACATACAGCCTGCCCTACACACCTCACTATTAGGGCCACTTTCCTGTTCTCCCCTTTCTCGTTCCCAGGAAATTTCCCCATTTTTCCCAGTCTGGATCAGTCTCTTAGTTGCAGTTGGTAATTCTTTAAAGAATATCAAAATATGAGCTACACTGTAAAGAGACTGTAGCAACAAGTATGTCAATAGGAAAGAAGGAAAACTGTCCTCACAGAGGAGGCTTTGGAGAGCTGAACTGCAAACTGTCAAGGCGGGGGAAGAAACATAGGCACAGCTGTATAGGGAAGAGGACTGAAGTGTAAAAATATCGGTTTTTAAAAAAAAAAGGCAAGAAGGAAACTGCATAACAGAGCTGAAAAGGGGAAAAGATTAGGTCACAAAGAAAGGTAGGAAAGATACAGACATGAAAACGAAATAGCCGACAGAATTTTTAAAATAAGAACTGTAAGGAGAACAGTGCATACTTATGAATTACTGAAAGGAGATGCTGTGGTCACATGGACTATATACAGGGTGGGCATCGCCCCCAAATGACAGGAAATGCTGGGGACACTAATGGTCTCTCATAGAAGATATGGGCAGAAGGTCAATAGACACAGACATACACAAGCAAGTAAGCAAGCAAGGAAGAGGGAAAAACTGGCAGGGAGAGACACAAGATGGCAGAAAGACGGGGACAGAGGAGAAGGGAGAGAAAGGAGGAAAATTGAGCTGAACTGGGAACGTCCAAAAGGCAAACTGATTACATCTAGAAAGGGCCGAAGAGGAAACTCCAGTGTACTGCATAACGTTTTAATGGAAAGTTGGGCGCACTCGAAAGTGGGGTTACTCACTGTGGAGGATTCCCTGTTTCTCTTCCTGAGTACAGGCCCCTCAGCACACCTGGGCAGCTCCTCCCAGCAATTGAGAGGATTTGGATAGCCCTGTCCCCTCCTCTATGACATCACATCCTACTCTATAAAGGAAGTAAAAGTGCCAAGAATTACATAGGGAAGTGGATGAGAGGCAGGAAGGAAATGATGAAGCCACACAAAACACCAGAAGCCACCCTCAGTTCCTGCAAGACAGAGAAAAGGGACAGAGAAGGAGAGGGTCCTGGATGTGAAGAAGCGTCACTGAACTAGCTGTGGGAACATGTAGAGGACGAAAGATAGAGAGAAATTACTTTCACGGAACAAAACATGGATAGCATCAAAATAATGACACACGGCAGAGACATGAATCAGACTCGCAGGCAGCCATACTCAAACACGACCGCAGGAAGGAGCCACAGTCAGAGTGAAACCACAGCCCAAATGTTAGACCGAGGAGCTGCCCACGCCCCAACGACTGACGTCTTGGCTATGAGGTGTTAACGGTTTCATACATCCTGCAAAACCATACTTCCTGGATTATCCTTCTTGACATTTTCAAATACGACTAGCATTTGAATATGTCTTCCTGGTTACGTAATACTTATTTTGAATTTAACGTGTTCTTCCAATTGTTTTCCACCTTGTACCTACCTTTTTAAAAACAGGGCTCAAGGATTCAATAGAGCAGGGAAGGGAGTAGGATTCTTCACAATTTTTAAGATCATGTATCATAATAAGATTTTTCTAGAAAGAGGGCTAATAAATATTTCAGATAATCAAAAACAGGGTCAAGCTGACTTGGGCAATAATGATACAATTGTGACAAAATAGGAAATCCAAATTTAAAGTCCACCATGGATAACAATTATTTAAAATCATCTTGTTTTCTGGTTGTAAAATCTGGAAAAATGCAAACTCACACCTATAATATAGAAAACAAAATGCAACCATAAACTTATGACCAAGAATATTAACCACTGCTAACATTAGCTTCCCTTCCAGTCTTTTCTATTCACACTTTTTAAACATAATCATAATTATATAAAGTACGTGCATGTATAGTTAGCTGTCTTACTTTTCTTTGTGTAATTTAAATTCTTCAAAATGGGCACCATAACTAACACTTAACTGAAGATAGGCATTTACATTATTTTAAAAATTCAATTAATAAAAATAAATTTCCAAAGAATATATTGAATTTAATGTTCCTAGAATGTTATTGAGTCAAAGGATGTGAGCTCTGTCATGTCTCTTGATACACTGCCAACTGTTTCCAGAAATATTTTAACAATTTATACTCTCACCAGGCAGAACTGAATCTGCCAGTCTCTCCACAACTTTACCAGTTGTTAAACATTATCGTTTTAGCAATATTTGCCAACTTCGTAGGTCAAATAAGTTGCAATTCATTGTTACTCTAATAACACTTTTGTAAATACTAATAAGAACAAAGATTTTTTTCAAATGAATATCATATGGGCTATGACATGGGGTATTTCTGTCTTATTAATGTGTAAAAAGCTATTTATACAGTAGATAATATTCATTGTTGTGCATGTTCATAACAAACTTTTATTCCTTTTGTTGCTTATTTTTTGGATATTTAGGGAGCTAAAGTTTTCTATCTTCACATGAACTTCTCCAACAGACTTTTCCATCGTGACTTCATCTGCTCTTATGTGTAGAAATTCCTTTTATCCAGAGAGCATGTAATCACCTACAAATTATTCCTTGCATGGATTTTATGTTTCCATTTTTAATACATCCAGAATGTATCTTTTCGTACCCAGGTGAAGAACTAAGTTAAGCCCCCACCTGCTATTAACATGAGTCAAGATGTCCCAACATAATGTGTTTCAAAGCCAGTCATGCTTAGTGAGGTGCCCTCTGCCATATATTAATATCAGGGCAATGAACACGCTTTTGGATATGAAACCAACATATATATGTGGGAACCCGATATATAAAATGCACAAAAGCAGAGCTATTGCTGAGGCAGAGGTGAGAGTGCTCAGAGCCCCCAGAACCTACTTCCTCTCATGGCTAACGGGTGCTTCCGGGAATTTTCGGGGCCTCTGAAGTAAACCGCAAACCGCTGTCCTTGGGGCTCATTCAGGGGTCCGGCTATGCTCCCCTGATTTTCAATCAATTCCTGTGCCAGCATCACCCTGTGTAAATTGCTGTAATATTACAATACAGTACACTTCACTATACGGACAGGACATTGCTCCCATTATTCCGTCTTAAATTTTTCATTGTTCACTTCTTTATGTTTCCGGATGAAATTTAGGTTGGAATTAAATGAGACATCTAATTAAATTTTTAGGAAATGTGCACACATTGTTCCATGGGTTTAAGTTTTATTTTATCAACTGTAATAAGCTTTTTATTAAGTGTTTTATATTTTGGGTTTCAACTATGGATACACTTTTTCATGAAATATCCTCACATTTTATTGCTAAAACATACAAAAGCCATTGAACTGTGATAATTATTATCTATATGAACAGCTAATTGAAGTCATAATAGTTCTAACAGTATAGAAGTACAAAATCATATTTTCTACAAATACTGTGAATTGTTTCTCCTTTCCAACAGCTCTCTGTTTTCTTTTTCCTACATTATTTACTTTGGCTAAAAAAATGATCTCTTCTAGTCCCTTTCAAAAATTTTTTTGCTGAAAATGGAGCTGCTTTATAATTTATTTCCTCAAAAACAGGCTCCTAAAACTGCCATTTCCCTAAGAAAATCTGTAGCTAGAATTATTAGAGCTCGCACTGCCAAGAGAAGGCTGTAATTAGAAACCATTGGCCAGATATCACTGTCTCTTCTATACAAATCAGAGTCTGTCACAGTGTTCAGTCTTCACATAAAATGCCCCTTCTTTCTTCGTGAAACAAATTGTTCACCTGTGTTAAAGCTATATTTGTGATTCCACTTGACCCTGTCTCCCTGAGTTGGGTCTTGCACCTCTCATGCTTCCTTCTCATGCACTAAAGTCCTTTCAGTTCTCAACTATCTTCTTTCTTCTGCATTGCTACTCCCAGTAGGTTGCAAATTCAGCACTGCTCTCCCAAAAGTGGAATTTCCATGACTAAGGACACAAAGCACATACGCAATCAACAGTCTCCCTAGCAATGGATTCCCTTGTATTTTTCAGAGGATATGAACAGACGTGCAGAACTGGCAAACACACCACTGGATGTCACCTTCTTTACTAACTTGATTAACCATATCAGAGCCTATCTCAAAGACAGATTCACACAACTTTGAGGCAAGACACACTCTTGTCCCAGAAACCTCTTCCCCCAGACTTCTATATGCCCCAGTTAGGAGGAGGGGAAAAAAAACCCTGCAAAAAGGACAGCAATATACTTAAGAGAAGAAAAGAGATGTTTGCTAAATCACTGAGGACACAGGCTATGCTAAGAATGTGGTTTTCTGTTTTAGGTTCATTCTTTCAGTACTTTTCTGGCCCAGGAATATCATGCATCAGACATTTTAAAGCTTATTCAAGCTGACTCCGAAAAGTCACTTCCAGTATCCCTAAGATAAACACATTAGACCAGTGTTCATTTAATGTTTAAAGTCTTGGTCCTTCAGGCCCTGAAGGAAGTTTCCTGAGCTTCCTTACTTGACAGCAAAATAAAAAGATTTCTACAACCTAAAACCACATCAGTGATACATGTTTAGATCCTTCTCTAACATTAATGTGTCTTCCCTTAATCTATATTGGCAGTTCATTAAAATGTTTAGCTATTTAAGGTCTCATGTATTAGGTAAATGATTTGGAGGTTATAACAATAAACCATTATATAGCTCTCTACAATTACAGAGTGTTTACACACAACATATATTATTTCATCTGCTTACATACTATACACACACACTCACACACACACACATTTTTTTTTTTTTATTTGACCCTGACAACAACTTGGTGAGATGCACAGAAGTGGAAGGATTACCTTCCTCTGAGATGCACTAAGTGGAAGTAATTGGTGTAAGGTCATAAAGCTACTAAGTGGAAGGATAGGACTGGTACACATGAAGGTATTGATGATGATGATGTTTAAACACAATAAAAGCAGCTAATATGTATTAGACAACTCTTTCGTGCTAAGTCTCCAGATGTTTTACTTGTATTACAATAGATTCCTGGATTCATATATTCAACATTCCGTATTTCCACTGTTCTTGAAAAACCTCAAAGCTCCATGTCATTTTGATGAGACATGAACTTGAATGGCTGGTAGTATTCAGGTGAGAAAATGAATCACATAAAAAGTGACAGCACCTTGCCCAGTGCCCAATATTGGCACCTCAATTAGGCTGTTCTCTACTCCTAACATATGTGGTTACTAGGTAAGGGTTTTTAAAGACGATGCTTACAAGTTTTCTATTCTACCTGCATGCATTTTATGGGGAAATCACATGCTGTAGTAGCATATGTGAACGTGTGACTTAAAAGATGTGGAAATTCTTTTATAACAGCCTTGAGAATCAGGCCTGCTTCACCCAGAAAAAAGCGACGTCCAAGAGGATAAAGCGCCTCTGAGGCCTGGCAGCTAGGAAGTGACGGGTCCAGCCAACACTGAAGTCTGCTCCTTCTACTAAGTTAAATTGCTTCTTGTCTTGAGCACAAGGCTTTTACAGAAAGTGTGGACCCACAGTCATGATATCTGCTGCAATATCCACCTCATAATCCCCATTTCAGCAATCTGACACTTAAGAACAATCAGATATTTCCTTGAACTCCCAGGTAACGGTTTAAACTACTTTCCCCTAGTAGCGCCTGTCAAAACTGTCACTCATTAGCATTATCTGTTTAATGACATTCTTCCAGCTACACTGCAAGCCTCATGAGATCGAAGACCTTGGTCCTCATTCATGTCTGTAGCATCCGATTATAGCACTACTAAGTAGGCTTCGATGAAGACTTAGTTTTGAGTTGCCGTATATGAGGAATTTTTATAGAATAATAAACAAGGTTATGAGCTTTGGAGTCAGATGAACCAGGAATCCTTACCCACTAGCAGTCCGATCTTAGGTATTTAACCTCCCTGAACTCAGTTTCTTCATTTCCTCATTTATAAAAATGCTGTGAGGACTACATGAGATCGTGAGTGTAAAGCACTGATTATTTCCGTATGCCAAATGCCTGCCTACAGCAACACGTGTTAATAAACACTGGCTAATACTATTGGCTGGGGGAAAAAAGACCCCTTTGAGTATGGCCTAAAAACAGGAATCTTTTCAACACAAAGAAGAAAGTATAAAAAAAAAAAATGACGGACATTATATGCAGTCTCTCTTTGAGATTTCCTGCGTAAACTGCACTAGGGTTTCTACAAATCAGGTTAGACACATACTGCCACCCCTCATCGCCTGATCACAGCCAAATTTATTCCTTGTGGATTCAGACGTAAACCTGCACCACGCAGTGCTTGGTTTCATCGCCCCACAGTCTTCCTCTCTGTGTTTAACGAGTAGGATTATATGCTATGGCACTCTTTTAGACACTGCTCTGCTACCCAGGAAGAAAAGCACCCTGTGCAGACAATTTATCCTGTTATGCTTGTGTGACACATCAAGTAAAAATAAAGAACATCAGCAGCAACAACTTACTTTCAACAATATATACTTGCAGACAAACTTTCCAGCAACTATGATGTACAGTATCATAGAATATCCATCAGAAGGAAATTCTGTCTTACAGTAAAATTATTTTTGTCGCTCAGCTTCATAAAACCTGAGCAGAGCTGAGAATAGAGAGATGGCTTTCTGAGGCCTGGAACAGTTCACAGAGTGATCACTACCTGAATGTGCAGATAAAATTCTATGCAATTGAGAGGTGTCTTCTAATTTCCTATGGGATTCTGCCAACCTTGTTCTACCTCAGTAAGTTTCTAAGCTTTACAAACAGTTGACATTCCTCTTACACACAGAAAGAAAACGAAAGTGAGAGCACCTAGAACTTCTACAATGTTCTAAAAAACGTAAGAGAAAAATATTAATAATTATTTAAATGATGATACATGTGAAACCTGTTTTAAAAAGTCAGACATCTCTTTAATGAAGAAGAAATGCTTATACCCGGAAATCTGCTGGCAGTCTATTCGGAACCTACTAATTATTAAAAAGTTTCTTCTGTGTATCAAGTAAAAATTCTGCTTTCCTATTACTTCTACTATGTAGTCCTAGTTTTTGCCTTTGAATGTGACAAATACTTACTATTCAATTAGGAGCACTTTCCTACCATGAAAGCTTGAAGGAAGCTAATTGTGTTACATGAATTTCTAAAATGGGACCCAATAATTTATTCACATGATATATTGCCACCTGTTTGAAAACACTAATAGGGGCCCAGCCCCCCCCCTTATTCCCAGGCTAATGGATCCTTCATTTTCCCAATCAATCCTCACATAAGACAGCTTCTAGACTACCTTCCAAATCACCCTTCTTTGAATATTCTTGAGTTTGCCAATGTCACCTGTAAATCATGTCTTTAAGAATTATACTAATTGAAATAGATTAGCTAAATACCATTGATAAATATTCTAAATGTAGTTTGATTGAAACACAGTCTGTATAATAAAACTATTACTTCCCTTTCTGAACTCGTATAATTACATTAATACAACCTAACACAACACTTGCTCTTTTTCAGCAGTCCTCACACTGTCAATCAACTAAAACTTCCAGATCGTTCAACATTTGCTTCTGAAACCACATGCATAATTCTGTGGTGTATTTTCCAAACTTGCCAGACATAAATGTATCTTTAATGCACTAGTGTTTGTTTCAATCCATTTTTGCAGGCTCTGAAATCCTATTTTCCCCCAATATCTGATTATTTAAGGTATATAGGTAAATTCTGCATTATCCACAAATCTGAGAAACATTTACCCCAGTTAAATTTCATCTTTTTAGGTGCAGGTTGTTCATCCAAGCTTATAAACTTCTTTTGGAATCATTATTCCCTCGCCCAACTGTTCAGTTTCCCTTTTTATTTTGTGATATCCACACATTTGACAAGCACGATATGATGGATTCCTCCAAGTTACTCATGACAGGTGAATAATGCAATGAAAAACAAAGCAGCAAACCATGTGGCTGCCACTGGGATCTCCTTTCAGAATGATACTGATCAACCAATCAGTATAATTTGTCTATAGAAGTTCAATCTGCTAAAAATTCATTTAATTATACTATCGCCCAGTTCATATTTGCCCATCACTTTTAAAAGAGTCCCACAAAAGACCACGTCAAATGACTGGCTGAAATCTAGCTCCAACAGGCACATCCTCCTGCTGTATGTCTAATAATCCTATCAAAAATAAATTAATTTAGTTTGACATGAATTAACTTAGAGAATCCATAATGCCTTCCAGGGTTCACGACTTCCATTTCTGTTTAATAATGCACTCTAGAATTTTACTGAGAGTTGAGATAAAGCTCTACAGTCTGTAATTTCAAAAAAATTTCTTTCCCTTCTTTTTATAATAATAACATAAAATACACAATTATTCTGCATCAATCTCTATTCTAACATACGAGCTTACTTAATCATTACAACAACCACCTTTTCAGACTTAGGCACCATCATTACCCTCATTTTACAGATGACAGATGAGGTAACTAAGATGCAGAGGTGTTGATCTGACTCTCCCAAAGTCACACAGCTACAAAGTGGTTCAATTCTTGGACCATTATTTCCCTGTTCTCTGCGATTTTCCCCATGATTATCAGCAGCACTCCCGATCATATGTGCAGATTTTTTCCGATGTCTTGTTTGTCATCAAGCTCATATTTCATCATTTCTTACCCCATCTAAAACACAGTGGGTATAACTTCAATACTACTTTCACACTACTTATCACACCTCCTTTTAACAATATGTATTAGTTTAAAGAAGAAAAATACAGTGAAATATTTCAAAAATGAGAAAATCATGCCCAATGATCAAGTTGCTGTGACTCTGACCTAGAACATGGTACTAATTCCAAGGCAGCTAAAATGCAGAAGCAAACAATCAGTTAACTCCTGTTAGCTTAATGAAAGAAACACTGGTTTGTCAGAGTAGATAAAATTTTCCTATCCCAAAACTAAGAGAATCATCTCATATGGAAATTTATACGGAGGCACTGGGTGGTAATAGCATCTTCAATGAGAGTTTCACAAAAGCAAATATAGCACATATATAAATTCTATTGTTGAGCCTCATAAAATCTAAACATAACATGAAAATATAATAATTGAGACTAATTAGGTAAAATAACCCAGGTAGACAGCATTCCCAAGGTCCAATATGATTAAATTAAGAGTATATACCCCAATGACAACTTGGAATTTATTTATATTTTACTACTGTAGGTAGATATGACAACTCTGAAAAGCATACTTGCAGGTGGCAGATTAAGATATTATGAAAATTAAAAAGTTTAATGTGTATTTTTGTCCACATGTAAGAGGCTAAACATATGTCCATATGGAAGTCTCTGGTCAAAGCCAGTGTTCTCCTCAGGATAACATTCTGAAGGAGCAATCAGGTTAGACCCCAAATTTCTTTATCTTGGAAGTTCTTCCACGGTGCTCAATAATATCTTCATAATAGCAAGTAGTACTTACATAACACTAAAAAGCATTTAGCAATAAAAATAGGTGAGGCACTTCTATAAGAACTTGACTTATGTTAACATATGTAGTTCTCACAATCACTTATCAAGGTAGGTACTATTTTTCTGCAGGTGAGAAAATTGGGACGCAGATATATTAGTTCACTTTTTCCGGGCTGGTCCCAAGTGACAGGCAGAGCAGAGATTCAAACTTATGCCCTTGAATTCCAAGTGTTTTCCTTCACAATACCCTACCATAATATGCTACCTTGTAGCAAACAGTCCAAACTTAGCTGGAGGGTAATTCAGCAGTACTATTAAAAATGTAAAAGGTAGCTGGTCCCGTTTGTTGAACCTGGTTCAACAAATATCTTCAGGTATTTTTCTTACAGAAATCCTCAGCTCATCCTGCATGTTCAATCAAGCATGGTTAGAAAAACTTTTTGAAAGACATAAACAATCTAAGAGGGAAATGGTTAAATAGATGAAGGCAAATACATACCACAAAATAATATACAGCCATTAGAAAGAAACAATGTACTGAATAATATGGAAGGATATCCATAAGAAAGTGATGAGTGAAAATAAGCTGAACAACAATATGCATAGAGGCGGTACATATTCTACTGCATGTGGTATATATACAAATACATCCACAACCATCACCCCCCCCATTCACACCAGATAAAAACATTCCGACACTTAACAATTGGTACCCTGGAAAGTGGTAGGAAAGCAAAAACTGAAGAAGGAAATTTTATATTTTTAAAATATCTTTGTATTTAGAAGCACAAATTACTTTCAAAATATTTAAATTGTAAATGAAGATAATCTCTATATTATACAACTTACATAACAGATGCATATATCACTTAATATTTCATAACTAACAAAATCAGTTCCAAAACAAAATAAAAATGAAAATTCAAACAACAACAGAAATAGTTATACGCCCTATACTGTAAAGCACAATGGAGAAAATAAAATGCAGGTATATTGAATTTTTTTCCAAGCAAACATTACTCATCATTCAATCTGAGTCAGGGGAATTCTTCAGTGTTATTCTCACAGACTAGCCTCAAATGACACAGCATCCAGATGTAGCTGCCAGAAGGAATTAGTTGGAAACTATATCTTGAAATAATTGTAGAAAATGACTTTGTTATATGGGATTATTGGATTCTGACCACTTAAATGTTGAAGAATGACAAAAACAATGATGCTTGCTTTGTCATAGTTAATAGTAACTCTTCTCCGGACTGTAGTTAGACAACCGCATCACTTCAATAATTCACTGATTTAACAAATATTTACCAAACACACACACGTGCACACCCCAAAATGAAATACAATAAAACATGCCATCACCCTCTCTGGAGACACTTATCCTCGGGTTTACTATAGTTGAGGAGGGGAGGGTGGGAAACATCTAATGTGCTTAGAAATGACTTAAAAGGAAGGAGACCAAGCCATATTCATGCTTCTTATTCATTCAAAGTGCTAGTTTAGTCTACACAGAAATGACTGTTTCCTACCCTATTCCAGTGATGGATGATAAGTCAGATTCTACGAAAGCTGTGATGATCATCGTGTCAGTTTTTCTCCTTTTTGGTCACTGCTCTATTTCTGATTACCTGCCACGTGGTAGGCACAGAAGAAAATTTGCCTAATGAATGAAAACAAGATAAATAAATGGCAAGGAAGAAGTGATGTACTGAATTTCTTGTTTTGTGGACATATTATTCTCTTCTGAAAAATACTCTTTTCTACTTTGATTTGAATGGGAGATGTTCTATTCCTGTAGATACTTAAGAGTTACCGACTAATGATGGAGTGGTGGGATGGCAGGGGAAGGGGACACAGGAAGGGTCAATCATTGATCTTCCCCAGGATACATTAGCCTAAAATGCAAGAAAACAAATATCGGTTTCTTTCCGGTAATAATGCCATGGGATGAGACCCTGAGACTTGCTGAAAGCCGTGTTCCTAGTCATGTAGAAGAAGCCAGACTCAGAAAATAAGGCTTCTGTACAGAGAGAAGCAGAGATCAGAGAGCCCTGGAAACACTCATTCTTTCTTTCCAGGTGTTACTGAGGAACTTTATTCACCTACACTAGTTTATGTTTACACAAGTCTTCTAATAAACTCTCCTCCTCACTAAATTGCTAAGAATTGGATTTTAGTCACTGTTCGTGACCAAATGTTAATGACGAAGGTGTCTGTTATACTAATCATTGAGCCCTCAGTTGGTTCCTTTCACAGGACACAAAAAAATGTACAAAATAGATTATGTTTCCACACCTGATGTTAATTTTTGATTCCTTTAGCAGATGAATAGAAAAGCAGCTATTACTAAAACCCACCGCTTCATCACTGGCAACCCCAATTCTTAACCAAATAAAAATCAGAAATGCAGAGTTAGTCCTCTGTCAAATATGCACTTTGATCATCCAGAGACAACAGTTAAAAAATTGAACAATTGCATAAAATTAGGAACTCACCAGGCAAAGTCATAAATAATTCTAGCAGTAAGAAGTCTTTACCTAGAACTCAACTCTGATGAATAACAGTTAAAAGAATTTCTGAATGAGGCTTTAGAATGAGGGCCAACATTTAAAAAATACGAAGCAGGTATCCCAATATTTTAGCGATACTATCTACAGGCCTTCTATAGACAAAAAGGTTTTTTATGTGATATGTGTTTTTCTGTATCTAATTGGAATCATGCATAAAAATCTACCATAACTATTTATACTAAAAAGCCAAGTCAAAGATCTCCCACCAGATTTACTATACTCAAGTAATTAAGATATAATTAAAGTATCTGCATCACAATTTATACTAAATACATTCCTGGTGCAATTACTTTGATATTCTACTTGATGTATTACCCACCTTAATATTAGCCAAGTTTTCCAACTTTCCATCTAACCCTCCTTTCTGGTCCTATTTCTTAAACTATGTGCTAGAGAAATGAAGGCCATATTTATCAGGGCACAAAGCAAACAGAACTGGTTTCAATCAGCCCATATTTGTTGATATGAAGTATGGGCTGAGTCTCTTTAAGGAGGCAATGGAACATTAAAACTTACCTTTGCCAACAAAAGATTCTTTATGAAATCAGATAGTCCCTATTGCTTTTTCACCTTCCTCAGTCCTGATTTTACCAGTTGAGCTGAGCTTTGCATACAACCAGGCTGGGAGCTCATTATACCATAATGCCACGTTTAGATGTCAGAATGAAGAAAAATGATTAGCTCCAATGTGATCAAAATATCTATCCCTTTGAAAGAAATACAAATAAGAGTTACCTATTAACCAGCTCTAAATTAGTGCTTACATAAAGTCTTACTTAGATTTTTCCTAGAGGTTGCCATTCAGCATTATTGAATTATGCCTGAAGATAAATTAGGCCAGATGTTTTTCTCCGAGATTCACTCAACTGCAGGCAGTAGGCACTAAGCCCACAAGGAATCAAATCCTCCCTGTGGAAACTATCTGTAGAAAAAGCTCTGGGAATTCTGTTAACTACCTTGATATTCAGGTTTTAAGAGCTCATTACACCTACCATCAGGTATAGAGAACCTACAGGAGAACAAACACTGGAATATTCTGGAGGTAACCTGGAATAAAGGGAAGAGAAACAAAAAATGTATCATCTCCACATTATTGGGAATTAAAATGAGAAGATGAAAGTCTGCTTTGAACAACTCCACTGCCATTTCAGCAAAAGACGGGTAGAAAATTCTAGGAGATCTGGTTTTGAGTTTTTGCTTCTGAGCGTGGAACAGATCGGGCTGCATACTGGTGAGTTCAAGGGCTGGACAAACATTGTTTGCCTGGTTAAGATGCATATGGTCAACACATTCCTTGTGGTATGAAAGTCTGCAGGGCTTTCCAGACAAGTTTTCTTCCTTTTTTTCCCCCTTTTCCTACATGAAAAGGTAGGGCTCAATGGGGAGTCTGTCAGCTGTCAGGATTTTCTGTGTGCTGTATCTAGAGAAGAGTGGAAACTGGTGGGAAACAGCCCGAGGGTGACCGAGCCCTCAGTGGAAAGGAAATGGAGACAGGACTCTCTGAGGCAGACTGGGGAATATAATCCCTTAGTGGGGGTGCTCCTTTCTAACAGCACTCCTCTAGGCAAAAAGAGAGAGAGAGAGAGAGAAAGAGAAAGAAGGAGGTGTTATTACAGTGTCTGTTTTCCTCTTCTCAATAGTGTGGAAATCTGGCCATACCTTTTCAATGTGAAACAGACTTTGTCTGGACTTGGGAACCTGAACTTGATGAAAATGTCCAGGTGCCCTTTTTCTCTCTCTTCAACTATCCTGGAATTCAATTCCCTGTTCACAATAATTGTTCCACTCTATTTCTGGTTAGAAAACTGTCCTCCTCAGTAGACACATGGAAGGAAAAGCAATTATCAGGAAAAAATATAAACAGAATTATCTTAAAAGAGAATATAAAAGAATTTCCTTGTCATGAAAACCCTCTACTTTCTGGTTTAAAAATATCAAAGATTTTTACTGGAGAGGATGATTTTACAAAGTAATTTAATGTAATGAAGAAGAAAACAGGGGCTTAACCTCGTTTGCCTTAACTTACCTCGTAAGCATGTAATTAAGCATTTAGTGTCTCATAAACAAATGGAAAAGGTGGCCTGGAACAAAAACATCTGTTTTGCTATCAGGACTGTATCTGTCAGGACAGGCAGGGATATGAAACAGTAAAAACCAACCCCCAAATCTTAGTGGATTAAAACAAATGCTGATTCCTCATTCACATCTATATGTCCAATCAAGAACCAGGGTGACTGAAATTTCATCTTGTCACCAGCTTCTGGGATCAACACAACCGGGAAAGAAAAAGGTGAATCAAACCCTGACCAGAGGGAACAAGACCACACACCTGGTAGCACCTGACTTCAAGGGGCAGAGAAGTTCCACCCTTTGTCAACCTACTGCCTATAACAAAATAGCCAGTCAACCACTCCTTAAAGACAGAAGAAGAGATTAAAAAGGAAAAAAACAGTGGAAACAATCCTTTTCTCTATGGTCCTTCCAACACAACTGAAAATACAGTTGACCCCTGAGCAACATGGGTTTGAACTGCGCAGGTCCACTTATAGGCAGATCTTTTTCAGTAACCACTACACGATTCACGGCTGGTTGAATCCATTAATATGGAACCACAGAGGCAGGGGACCTGCAGGTAGGGAGCGCCAACTATAAGTTATACAGATTTTTGACTGTGAGGATGGTCTGTGCCCCAGCCTCTGTGGTGTTCAGTATCAAGTGTTTATGTAGAAACACACAGAAAAAATATATATAACGGGGCTTCCCTGGTGGTGCAGTGGTTAAGAATCTGCCTGCCTACGCAAGGGACAAAGGTTCAATCCCTGGGCTGGGAAGATCCCACATGCTGCGGCGCAAGTAAGCCCATGTGCCACGACGACTGAGCCTGTGCTCTAGAGCCCAAGTGCCATAACTACTGAAGCCCGCGTGCCTAGAGCCCATGCTCTGCAACAAGAGAAGCCATCGCAACAAGAAGCCTGTGCACTGCAACAGAGTGTAGCCCTCGCTTGCCGCAACTAGGGAAAGCCCACGTACAGTAACGAAGACCCAACACAGCCAATAAATAAATTTATAAAAAAATTATAACACAACACTAAGCTTTATTAAAGTCCTACTGTTTGTTTCTTCATCACTCATTTTTCTGGGTGACACCTTTAATGTGCTTCAGGTTGCTTCTTTCATTTGTTAAAAGCAGCCTATGACTATCACTGGCACCAGGAGAATAAGAGACAACAATTCATGAAAAGATGGACTGGGAAGACTGGACTAATTTAAAAAGGGCCTCATTCTCCACTGAAGTTGTTAACAAATGAAAATAATTTTCATGAATCTTGCATTTTCTACCACGAAGCTGAGCTCACTTAACAGTGAATTCTGGAAAAAGGAAGGAAAAAAAAACAACCAGTCATTAGCAGATTAAAAGGTAATGCAATATCTATACTTGCTCATTGATTTTTGTTTTTCCTACTGATAGACGCTCTATTTCCATTTAGTTATTACCTTGGTTTGTGAAGACAGCATTAGCTAAAAGTGATAAAACAAACACATAAAAATTGGAGAAAGGATGAGAACAGGAGATAGATAATGTTTTTGTTTATACTTAATATTTTGTCTTTATTTATTTTTCTCATTTCCTCATTAAAGATCCTGATGGGTTAAATGTTCTCTTTACACACAGTAGCATCTCTGCCTAGAGCAAACCATGGACAAACATCAACACTCAGTGCCATCCACTTTCATCCAAAATGAAAAGGTATGGGGACTTCCCTAATGGTCCAGTGGTTAAGCTTCCACGCTTCCAATGCAAGGGGCGCGGGTTCAATCCCTGGTCAGGGAACTAAGATCTCACATACTGTGTAATGAGGCCAAAAAATTTTTTTCAAAAAGTCAAAATGAAAAGGTATGATTAAATTTCCACAAAGCTAAGAGGAAAAAAAAAGGGGGAGAAGGAAATCAAGAAATTTTATAAAGCACAACCTTTGTTTCACTTAAGCTCTAGAAAAGAAATGCCATTAAATGAATAAAGAAGTCACAGCAATAAGATTGTGATGCCCACAGAATTCTACGTGAAATAAGGAGTCATTGTCTTATGCTGATCCTATCTCAACATTCAGAGACCTGAGTGAGGATTTACACTATGGAAAAGAACAGTTTGCTCTATTTCGCTAAACTAGTATCTTCTAAGGGTCATGATCAACCCTGTGAAGAAAACTTGGCATTTAGTCAGTAAATAAAAATATTTACTTGCATCTAGAAAGTACCTGGAAGCTTCACCCAGAATTATATATTCTGTGAATTCAGATCGTGAACTGTGCTAAACTATGTTATAAATATTATATAAAGACCGTTCCTATATAACTCTATTTAAAGAAACTGGTCTGTGAGGAAAAAAGGAACAAAAACCATCCACTGTAACTTGTAGCCTCTAAATCAAGAAAGTCAGTTCCAGAGGAAACACTCCAAAGAAATCTTCAGAATCTCTGCAGTGGCTGCCTTGGCTTTAGCATGTTGAAAATGTGAAACAAATATAAAAATAATACAGGAAGAGTGACTAAGAAAGTACCTAACTTTAATCACTCAATCTAGAGCTCTTGAAGTTGGGCAGACATGAGTTTTAATCATTGCTCCACTATGTACTGGCTCAGCAAATTAATTCATCCTCTCTAAAAGCCCAGGCAATGGCATTTATAATTTGTTTTCCCAGCATACTTTCCATCTGCCTTTTATTGGTGCTTTTGTGTAATTTTCTTCTGCTCCATGTGATTCCTGTATGGTAATCAATCATGTTACCTGATCCTGTCCATTGCTGCTGGTGAGGGATGGGTATATCAGCCAAGTAGGACAGAGTAAAGACTTCCCTGGGAGGGCATTTATTGCATCAAATAACAACAGTGACAATAATAATAATAAGGAGGAAGAGGAGGGAAAGAGATTCCTTTTATGCTGGTGTGCTAAGCTCGGAGGATACAGGTCTGGCGTGCCAGCACCATCTTATCTTGACCAAGACATCTATTGGACCCTGTCTGCAGTATTAGGCCAAGAATAAGATAAACCATGAAGAGAAAACAAACACTTTGATGACATTCTCTATATCTCTCCACCCACTTACAACCGAAGTCCACCCTTGGATATCTCAGTTATGTGAGCTTTTTTGCTTAAACTAGTTTTCACTAAATTTATTTCATTTGCAACTGAAAGAAACTCAACTGACACTCTAAATCTCAATGTCTTCATTTAAAAAAGATAGATAATACTACAATATGTCTCCTAGGTTTGCTCTTAGGATTAAACAATATAATGCATATAATAAGTTAGTGTAGTATCAAGCTCATAAGTACCCAATAAGTATTAGCTCTTATTAGCCATTAATAGTCATTACTTTAGTAATAGTAATGTCTTATGATAACTGATATATGAAGCCTATTCCATCATTATATCAGATTTCTACACTCTCAAAAGGGGGCTATAACATCAAGCTTATACATACTTTACTTATATGTATAAAGGAGATGATTTACTTTGCAAATATTTCTAATCTGTGTTGTAATCGATATACTAGAAAACTCTTCTCTTGGTTTGCAAGTCATAGAAAGCCTTTACAGATCATCATTGTACCTTATTAAAATCAAACATAAAAGAAGACTTTTAGGTTACTGAATTTCTACTACACCTTGCAACTTTAAATTTACAAAAAAGAATCTCTTGGGCCCTAAGGGTTTTTTTTGTTTTTTCAATGTAAATTCCCCAAAGGTCAAGGTCCATATCTTACTGCATTCATGTGGTACCTAACATATTAATGGCAGGAACTGAATTTTTTCATTGCCATTAATTTCATTAAATTATTATCCCAAAGTAATAACAGGGGTAAGTGAGTTGATAGTAGACACGGATTTTCAAAATCTATCAGCTGTCCAAGTGAGTCTCAGGAAATCTGATCCCTTCTCTAGATTGTACAATGACAATTCAACAATGACATGGAAATAAATCAAAGACAAGTTTTATATTTCTACAGTTCTAAAAATTTTTAAAATTTAGCTCTAACAACTTCTCTGAAAAATCTTCTTTGACTCATTCACTTTATTCAGTTATAATCAGGACCATCTTAACATGAGGTAGTGCATCAGGCACTCAGGAAACAATTATAAACAAGAAAGTAAACAACTAATTATAATAGACTGTCCCAACTATGAAGTGCTTTGGGAACACTATAAAAACTTCTCAAAGGAAACTGAAATCTGAAGACAGTGTAGGAATTTACTAGATGAAAAGAAACAGGAGGGTAGGGAGGGAGGATTTTACAGAGAAGGAACAACATGTACAAAGTCAAGACAAAATATGGGACAGTATGATAAGTTCAAAGATCTTACAGTACTTTTATACGACTGGCTTTTAGAATGCCAACGGCAAGAGAATCAAGCAATGAAACTGGAGATGCCTATAAAAGACAAACCTGAAGGATCTGGAAGCAAGTGGAGCAATACTCTTAGAATAATAGGAAGTACTAAAAGGTTTCTGAAAAAGAGGTACTTTGTATGCTCCGCATTAGCAACTCCAGATTCACTTTCTACCCTTCCCCACCCAGCTCTGTGACCCAGTAGGCTGACAACTATGAACTTCCTCAATGGAGGTCCTCTATCCTCTGACTGGATGGGTTCAGCCAACAGGAGGCACCAACTAGAGATCAGTGGATGGAAGGAGAGCAGAGTCAGAGCGTCGAGGTGCGTGTTCTCCCCCCTTGCGGGGGTGAGGGCTGGCAGAGGCTGTGGTCCACCACCTATGATCTCACAGTGTCTGTCAGGCCCCCTTCTCCTACAGTCAGAGTCCACATCACTGCAATAACCACTCCGTGCTCTTCTTGGCCCTGCAAGTCTAAGGATAGTTGCATCTTCCTGCTGGTGATACCCCTGATTTGTCTCACTATCCCTTATTCTTTTATTTTACTGTGCTCTAACTTTCTTCAATCACCCATTTTAAGACAATGCCATCTGTTTCCCACAGGAACCAAGTCAGACTCAAGTTCTGAACTTGAACCAGTTCTACCTTTAAAGAAGCAGCTATGGATACAACAAGGAGAATGACTCTGAGTGGAGGCAAGTCTGGAGTCAGTGAAACCACTTACAAGGCAGTTGTATCAACCTAACGAGAAGATGGGAACTAGCAGACACTAACATTAACTGGCACCTCCTAATGTCAGACACTGTACTTAAGTACATTACGCACATTATCTTATTTAAATATTCCAACCACTCTGTAATGCCATTACTACCTTTAATAGATAATAGAACTAAAATTGAGAGATGTTAAATAATTTGCCCAAGGTCAAACACATAGTAAGCGGCAGAATTAAGACTCAAACATAAATCTGCCTGACTTTTAGGCCTGCCATTAATCTATATTCTTTCCCGAAACCATATACTGCCCGAGTCAGGGTAAATTACAGTGGGAATGGATATAAGTGTAGGCTGTAAAGACAAGAATTTGAAGATTTGAAGAAAAGGAGATGAAAATGGCAGAACTCAGTGATTACTGGATAAAAAGGAAAAAAATACAAAAATGCATTAATAATGACAAGAAGGTTTCTGGTTTGAAGAACTATGAAGATGGTGGTGGCTTTCACAGAAGAAAGAAAGGGGGAGCGACTTGCTGGGAGCAGGAGGTGGGAAGAGATGGGGCATTCAGTTTTAACCTTGTTGCCTTTATTGCTGCTATGAAAATGCGAACGGAGATATTTCTACTACAGCAGTGCAGAGGCCATATACACCTTTTCATCAGTCCCTAGCAGCTAAAGTATAGATTTGGGAACTGCAGTCTGACAATTAGATGCATCTGCCTGTGAGTTTGAATCTTGAGTCTGGGATGCAAAGACAGAGCAGATGATGATACATTCATATGACACACTGGGGGCAACAGCAGTGTCCTATGTCACCACTCAGTCACAGTGGTGACCGTGAGTGGTGGTAGTGGTGCCATAGCCACATTCCCAGCAGACAGCTCTTGTAGCAGGACTGTGTGTGCTTTTGCTGCCCAGCCTCTATTCACCCCTGCCTATTCTTACAGCACCCCCCCCTTTTTTGTCAGATCCTTCCTGATGATTACACAAACGACTTTATGCCCTCCAAAAAAACTCATTTTCTACTTAAGTTAGAAGAATTGTTTCTTGTTGCTTGCAATCCATAATTCTGACTGACAAAGCCAGCACATTCACTGTCGTATCCTGTTCCATATTAGGGGAGTCCTTTCCACATTGATTTTAATGCTAACCCATAAGCTACACTATTAGATGCTGCAGGAACTCTTAGAAGGCTTCAAAGAATTCATGGCCTCCCGGGGACACAATAAGTTCTATACCCAAACATGATTAAAATTTTAAACCATAAAAAGGCAACAATTAAGTACACTCTAAAAAAAAAGTATACTCTAGATAACAAATAAAATAAAGACAAAAATTTAAGACAAAGCATTAAAACTTCAGAACTTCAAGGATAAAGAGAAGACATAACTACTCTCAGGTACAAAAAGCATATTACCTCTTAAAAAATAACAATGAAACTCATCAAAGACAAGGTATTACAACCACTGATGCAAGAACATAATGAAGAAAAATTTCCAAAGCACTAAGTGCACAAAAATTGTCAACTCAGACTTTTACGACTAGTTAAATTATCAAAGGTGAGAGCAACACAGGATCTCTTAGTTTTTTCCTACCAAGTTTCTCCAAATTTTTTTTAATGAAAGATGTGCTGTGCTTTGTGGAAAAATTCTCTTTTTGAATTATAATCCACATATTTGGGGGATAATGCTTCCTAAAGGCTGATGTGGACCACTTTGGTATACCCAATCTTGACTCTATTCAGATTAAAATTATGAGAATATGGGGGAATTAGGGCGAGGTTATGGATGATAGGGAGAGGATCTAGCCATCTGTTCACTGTTTTAATTCTTACAACTCCATATGAGTCTATAACTCAAAATGCAAAAGCTTAATAAGAAAGTTTTTAAGGGGTGGGCAAAACAAAAACATTTCAGAAATATAAAGACTATTTATGAACCTGGAGACCCTCACTAAAAAAACAAACAACCCCCACCCCCCCAAAAAAAAAAAACTGTTCAAGGAGGCAATTTAGAGACAGTAATACAAGAAATAAAGTTGAGCACGGAAGTTGATAAATTTTAACCATCTCATGTTAAAAATAACTACTTTGTTGTGTTTTAAAAGGATTTAAAATAAATCTATGGTTGCAGAGATTACTACACAATGGGAAGGTTGGTTTGATGTATAATGGACAGAACATGCTAAATACTGTATATTATTAGGGAAAGCAACCATATATCACTTTAAAAAAAGGATTTCTGATACTGAAATGGGCTTCCCATGACCTGTTAGACTTTAACTTAAAGGTAATCACAAAAATGTAAGCAGAGGAAAGATTCAGTAAGATCAGATTTGTTCCAGAAAGATAAATACAGCTTCAGTAAGTAAGATTTGGAAAAGAAAATAGTGACAAAATTAGTTGGAAGGTCAGAACTCAGTAAAATATAGTGAATGAAAAGAGGAGGAGCTAAATGTGAGCTATATTTAGAAGACAGAATTTACCACCCTCCACAGATACCATGTGTTTACGTTCATACAGATACGTCCCCTCCAGACAGGAATGCTGTCCTTTCCTCTCTGTGGACCCAATGCATGGTACCTCTGTGGGAGGTCTCCAATCAATATTTAACTGAACTGGACAAATTTCATTTGAAATAGCCATAGTATATAAACAATAGAAATTGTTAGTTTAAGTCCAAAATTTAAGGAAAGGGATCAAGGCTAGAGTCCTCATCCTGGGACACCTGCCACTGAGGTGGGTGAGACTGCCCAAGGAGAGGAGAAGAAAAAGGAGAGGGAGACGGAATTCTGAGATATCCCAGCACTAAGAGGGAAACTGAGAGGAGACCCTCAAGAAAGCAGGAAAGAGCAAGAGTGATGGAAAGAGAACAAGGGAAATATCAAAGAAGTTTAATTCAAAATGCTTAATTGAATTTCTGGGATTGACTTAAAAGAGATAAGAAATTAGACTAAACAGAGAATTTAGGAATGACAATTTCTGATTACAATATTTTGAAGATATGATAACATATTTTAAAGGAAGGAGATTTTCTTATAAATACATTTTCAAATCAGAGAGTGTCTGTTGCGAGTGCATGGTAGGGAGGGGGAGGAAGGGAGGAAGGTCATACAGAGTCCTGATGGTCCAGACAGAGACAGTGCTGCAGCCATGTCTACAAGGTTACCTGCACAAATTACATGTGTAGTCATTTATTTTTGACATTAAAAAAAAAAAACAAAACACTAAGAATAACCAACAGCCTCACTAGATCATGTCTTCTCTATGACTGAGCTGGAAAACAAGCCCAAAGATCCAATCTCAATTTCTAATTCCCTAAACTTATTAAGACAGCATTCAATACATGATAGTTAACAAAATCTTGAAAATGCCATGTCTTCTGAATAAGATGAAGAAGGTCCATCCAATTCCCTTAGTAAAGAAGATTAGTAAAGAAGAATGGAACACTTGCCAAAAAAATCAATTGTGGAATCATTTAAAATATCTTTATCCATTGTTCATGGAGTAATTTATGCTAAATATAAGCAAAATAAACCCTTGGTAAATAACTGCATAATAAAGTAAATTATACACCTATGTACTTATACAAAAATCTTGCAAGTTCTAAGCTTGTCCATTAAGTATAAATTGTACTGCCTTGGAGAATTCCTCAGGTTCTAAAAGTTCCACCAAAGCTAAGGTCTTGGATGTCATTTAAGTTATATATTTCAGCTATTAAAGTCAATGTTCTGACAAGCCCTTTGGCTCTAACCCCAGGGCATGAATTTGCCTTAAAACTACATAAGAATGAGTCAGAGGGCTATATGTCAATCAACCAGAAGTGCCTATTCCCAATTTACTGTTGTCAGTTGCTGACATTAAAACCAGCAACAGTTAATTGTTACCACTTCAAGTGGGAATCTGGAGGCAAGAGAAGAGGTAGGTGTCTAAGTTCAGGCAGATAAAGCTGTTAATTGCTACCCTTTTATGTAGATTTGTTTAATAATGAAAACAATGTGGCTAATCATATAATGTTTCTATTTGTTCCCCAAGGGCTCTTCAGGGAAAGTTTCAGTCAGGGCTAGATTTCCACAGCTACCAACTGTGCCGGGACAAAGGCAGAACAATCAAGGCACTCAGTGCTGGCAAATAGCGGAAAGTCCTTCTATGCAGATGCCCCTCCTCCCAGCCCCATCAGGAAGGAGTCAGGTTCTGAAACTGAGGACCTCAGGGGTGGGGGAGAGGGCATTTTAAATTATAAATTAACAACAACAACAACAACAACAACAACAACCACGCAAAGTGCTGATGCTTAAAAAAAGAGAGGGGAACCAGAAATGAAAGGCAGGCAATAAGTCTGATATAGGCTTGGATCCCTCCCTACGCCTCCTTGCAGCGAATCTGTTAAATTCACACCCATTAAAATGCCTGTATTCTTTTTAAAAATTCAGAAAGACAGCACAGAATTTTTAAAAAGATCTATGCCAGCCCTGCTCCTTACAAACAAGGTGAAGATACTGGGCACATCATTAAACCGCCCGCTGGGAGGCTGAGTTACTGAGATAACCCTAGCTACCTACTGATCTCAAGGGAGTATTTTTGGCAAATGAGTGCTCTGTATACATTTTCTAGAAATGTAATGTATGGTGCTTACTAATGTTTACTTTCCCACATTTGGCACAGGCTATGGGACAGAACAAAGTTGTGTTACTTAAAATAAAAATATTTCTAACATCAGTTTTGGTTTTAGACTCTATTTCCAAGTAATGGAAGCATTCTGAGGCACCCCCAGACCACTGGAGTCCCCTCTCTATAAGGAATAGCCATTCTGGGATACGTGTGTGTGTGTGTGTGTGTGTGTGTGTGTGTGTGTGTGTGTGTGTGTGTGTGTGTGGTGTGTGTTTCTACCACCTCCCTACCCCACCAGCCCCATGCTACAATTTACAAGGTCCAACTGTCTTCAAATGACTTTCAAACCCCTCCCCAGTCAGGTCACAATTTAATTTTCAACCTTATTTCAGTGTCCATGCCCTCAAGTCTTCTGAGACTTCTAGACTGGCCTGTTCATTGTTCCCGGAACCCTTCCCCTCACCTGACACTACACTTTTGTCCATGCACTTCTCTCTTCCTAGCATGTTTTCTCATCACTTGTTTCATCTTATCCATATTTCAAGAACAAACCAAGCTTCACTTAATTCAGAAAACCTTCTACAATCACCTTCTCCCTTCTATAAATCTGTAAACTAGTGCCTCTTGATCATTCATGTGACACCCATGGATGGCGTCTGCTCAGTCACCATCCAGGTTCTCTTGTCTCCCTCAATGAACTCTACACTCCATAAGGATATATCTTTTTACCGTTCCTGGTATCTGAACCATATGCTATGTAAGAGCCCTCAAAATATTTAGGGACCATACTTCATATTTCCAACGCATTTCAGTGAAGTGTTGAGAGGATTATATTACTAAAAATTAAATTTAATTACTTTATCAGTTAGCTTTTTTGTAGTGAAATTCCCTTACAGGTATAACTCTACCAGTCTAAAAGCTACCGTATGCTCATCTGCTACTAAAGAATTTGTCAAAGACAGAAAAACTTAAGAAAGAATTCTTGAAATTCTCTTTCATGTCAGCAAGAAATAAAAAATTAACAACCTATACACTGGGCCCAAGTTCACATTCCTCATTATTTCAAACACATTTTTTTTCCGACTTGAAACTCCTTCTTTCTTCTGGAGAGGCATACAGTTTGCTAAACTCTTTTCCATCTTTCAAATTGCAAAATGAAAACTGAGGTTCCATATCTGAAAGAAAGATGATGAGATATAGATGTAAAGAGATGATGCTATGTGTGAATCACAGAAAACAGCTGACTCAAACCAACCAAAATGTAAGCTATTGAAAATAAAACTCCATTTGCCAAACACATTAGCCAGGCTCCCAAGTCAGTAAGCCCCGTCACAGTTACGCTCATGTACACCTTTGGGGCTTACCTCAAATCACAAGTCAAAACGTTCTCAATTGTTATGAAGGCCTGGTCATAATGTAAAATCTGAGCACCACTAGAACAGTGAGAAAATGCCAAAAGCAGGACCCAAAGCTCTCCCCTCCATCTCTATGTTCATCACCCCTGAAAAATTATTCTGATTTCTAAAATACAAAGATAAAAGGCAAGACAACCAGTATATTAACAATTATGAGTTGTTTTCTAGTTTAACAGCTACCATTACCATTCAGCTTTATTTGACAGAAACCCTAACAGTTTATTTAGAATATAATGCATTATGCAAAAGAATCTTCACTGTGCAAGATTTACACAGATTTCCTTTAATTAATAACCCCCTACTTAATTTTTAATAGACTATGATTTACAAAATTTCAATTTACTTAAATCTTCAGTAACTGTTATGGCATAAAGGGGTATGTGCCTGTTTTCCCCCCACAATGATGCAAATTTGCCATTAAAATTTTTTCCAAAGGTCACCTTGAGCTACCACACACACACTCACAAACTCACTGATACTCATTATCTGTGTGAATGTATCTAAACTACAAGCAAATAAATCAGCCATGTTACCAAGCACAAAGCTATTGAAGATTGTTAAGATTTATTTTCAGGTGCCAGTGAGACTAAACAAAGATTGTAAGGAATGAAACAAATAGAAGGAAACTCAGGAAGCAAATTAATACATCGAACCATTATCTTAACAGCAGCATTCCCTATAGAACAAACTGATGAAACTATCAAAAAGCACTTCTCAAAGCAACAACATTTTTGCATGTCAAAAAAAAAAAGAATTATCCTAGAATAAATATATAAATAACAGTATGTTCTGTGTTAAGCCAGTAACAAAGAAACCCCTTAGTGCAGTAAAACAAAGTCCTGTCAAATCCCCATTTTTTACAAAGAAGCATGAAGATCCTTTCACAATGGTTTAAACTGTATTTATAGTAACAGAGTGAAGACTTGAGATAAAAGTCAAAAGGATTAAAGTCAAAGCCCCAGTTCGACATGAGTTATGGTTTTGATTTTTATTCTTATTGGGGGCTACAAATATTAAGACAGAAGATACTTCCATGTGATTGTGGGATCCTCTGAGACTCTACAACCTCAGAAGAGCATATAAAACAGATAAAAATGCATCTGGTATGGGAGCAGACTCCATATTAAATGGCCCTGCGCTAAGTAACAACCACAACTGCAGAAGGCCGAGGGGGAGGTGGGGAGGCTGAAGGCTGAAATTTCTGCAACTGATGCAGGGCAGAGAGAAAAAAAATGTCATACTACTATTTTAAAATGGCAGTCTGTGAATAATCACCGCATTCCTGAAAATACAAGGGAATTATGCCACCATCCCTCCCTGCCTAAGATAAACAAGTCCACCACATCCAAACAGGACATCCGTCTATGAGAAAATTGGTAGAGCTTGATAGCTGCATCTCCATCTAAAATAAAATCCCTGGAGCTGCCACTCAGAGTTTACAGATTTGGAGCCTGGATACTTTTCTCACAAAGAAAGAAAACCAAAATTCTGTTGTCAAATGGAAGTTCTTAGTTACTCTAGAAAGGATTGTTCTTCCGTATACATTTTTCTTAAAAATGAATATGAAGCTACATTTAAACATAAGCTTTTGGTCTCAGTTCAAAAAATCTATTTTGCATTTCCTCTGCTTTGATATCCTCTCATTCAAGATAATCACACGCAAACACACACACCAGTAGGAGACATACACACACACGTACAGAAATAGATATATAACAGTGTACACTGCATGATTTGGAAGGTTATTCTTAATGTTAATTTGGATACTCTCTCTAGTTCATATATGGCAAAAACCACATACTGAGTTGCATATTTTCCATCCATCCTTAGTCTTTAGTTTTAAAATCAGACATCTGGCTTAACATTTGATGGAGAAAAGGCTAAAAATCCTTAACAACAACCACAGCAAAATCAGCAGTGGCAGTGTAAAAATACATAATAGTATTTCTATCACGGAAACGCTAAGAAAAAAAAAGGCCTCCCTTTTTCACTGAGTATAAATTATACTATCAATTATAAGAGTAAAAATGTTTTTCATGTAAGTTTGGAGGAGGGTTTAAGTCTATATGCAGTCATGTAATCATAAAGAAAATGTGAAAAATTGTCACTATTACCCAAATGGAACCATTTCTTCGGTTTCACAAAACAAGTTAATAATGATCATAAGTCACTACCACAAATGGCAAATTTCTGAAAAAGATATTTCTAGTAACAATTACTTGCTATTTTATTCAGTATTTTATTTCAACTGTCACATTTTGAATACATACACATTTGTACAACTACCAGGGGAAAAATAACTTGAACCAAATTGAAAAATTACCATAACTACTAGTTCAATATGTCTGGTTAAAATAGAGACATCTGGTCTATCATTAATTCTTTTGTGTTGATGACTCCTAGTGTGTCTTTTCCCACCAATGAACTTTGCAAAAGGAAAATGCAACTTTTAACAAAAAAAAAACTGTGACTTAGAAACCTATTTCAAGACTTAATACAAGACATTATAATTAGATCAAATAAAGCACAGTACTTTCAAGAATAGCAACATATACTGATTGAATACAAATGCTTAGCTTTAAATTCTATCAAAATACTGTTATTTGTTAAAGAACTCTCTGCAGGCAGATACAGCTAATTCAGGAATCATTATTTTAAAATATTTATAAATCAACTCATTGTTCATTTGTTTAAAATACATCCACAGAAGCGCTACAATAATCACTTGATTGCCACTCCAAGGAACCTGAATAATGCATTTTCAGAAGCCTTGCACACCCCCACACAATTCTGAATTAATGGCTGAGCAAACAATATGTAATGTACTCTGCTTTAGCAAAAATTCAGTGATAACATCAATCTGGCATCTACTTAACACTTACTGCTTACTTTTCACATAGTCCTCACAAATAAGTTTTCTCTCCCAGATGCAGTTCATTAGAGAATGACTATCACCTGCCCATTCATCCACGGAGAGTGAGTGATTTAGCGATTAAGCCCATCACAGATTTAGCGGAGAAATCATAACATACACTATTACAAATTAAAAGATGCAGTAAAGGGGCCTGGCCACTTCAGCTACCAATAACTAGGCTGCAATTAAGAAGGACTTTTGTCACTTCGCAGGGCAATAGGGCCAATTATCTAAAACCCTCTGCCAGAATCCAGAGTCATACTAGCAAGGCCCTTCAACCAAACTCAGATAATTACTTTTGACAAATGTTCTCCTTGAACATGATGTAGTTACTCAAAACCTTACAAAAAAAGAAAAGAAAAAAAACCCCGATCACAGTTATAGTAAAACAATCTTTACAAAGTCAACCCAGTAACATATCCTGGGGTCTTCCCCCCACCCACACCCCCCGCTGCATGCAGTCTGCTTTCTTTTGGTCAATTTATAACTGATAGTAAGTTGGTGAATAAATATTTAATTTATGCAGCCGAAACCCTGAAAGGCTGAGCTTCAAATGTAATGCCTTGCATTCCCGTGAGACACACTGTACAGAAATATCCTTTAAAAAAAAAAACAAAAAAACGTTTACAGCTGTCCGTTAAAAGAAGAAGAAAAAAAAGAAAAACCCACACATACACATGCATCAAACCAAAGACGCCGACGCCCCTCTGCCAACCAGCATTTCTATAGAGACATTCTTTCGCTGATTAAAACGTAAGCTCCGAAAGGTTAAAGAAAAGGAAAGGCAGCCAAGTAACACCGCCCAGGAAGCCAGCAGCGAAACACACCTAGCTGCACACTCTTAATAACCTCCCGCTACAAATGACACTGACCCAACTTCACCAAACAGACACACACCAGGACACACACACACACTGCACACACGTGCACGGAATGTACACACAAACATCGCGCAGAGCACAATACCTACAAACACGAACGAACTTGATCCACACAAAACACGCACGTATCAGTGTGCATGCACAATGCTCACGGCACGGCACACAGACACGCAACGACCTATCCTGCATGCACACGCCCCACAAGTCCGGGTCGGACACACACCGTGCATGCACGTGTAAAATGTATGAACTCACAAACGCCGAGCATACACACAGACCGTGCACAGAGAGTTATTGATGAAATTCCGGGGGGTGGAGGGGCCGGGAGGGAGTGGTAATTGCCACACAAAGGTCTCCGGAGCGGCAGAGAGGGAAGTCGAGCGGGGCCGAGCGCTCGGAAATTCACCCGTGGAGGAGGCACAGCCGAGCCCCGAGAGCGAAGTACCGGGAGAAGTGTCCCGGGCGGTCCCGGGCGCGGCGGGCGCCGGGCTCCCCGAGATAATCGCTGCGCCCCTCCGCGCGCGCACGCACACACAGACACACACACACACACACACACACACACACACACACACAGTCACACACACAGGGGCCCCCGGGCGAGCCCACTCCCGCAGAATAACAAAGAGCAGGAGCCCGGCGAGCAGGCGGCGGCTCGGGCTCGAAGTGGCCGTCTCCGCCGCCGCGGGCCGGCGCCGGGCGAGCGGCGGGGCCGGCGGGACGCGCGGGCGGCGGGCGGGGGGTGGTACGTACCAGGCGGGCAGCCTCGGCCCAGGTGCGGTCCTTCTTCTTCCTCTTGTCTTTCATGTTTGCATCTCATTGATGGTTCTGATGATGACGTGGGGGATTCCACGGGGTGCTCGGGGTTCGGGCGCGGAGACAATGACCCAGTGACCCGGTGACCCGCACTCGCTCCGCGGGGGGAGGCGCGCGGGCGGCGGCGGCGGCGGGTGGGAGGGATGGAGCGAGGGGGTGGGGTGGGGTGGGTGGGGGCGCGCGGGCGGCGGCGGCGGCGCGCGGCGGGCGGGCTGGGGGCGGGGGCGGCGGCGGCGGCGGGGCAGAAGACGGGCGGGGGCGGAGCCGGCCCCGCTCGCTCGTGCGGGGCTCGCGCTGCGCCGCCGCCGCGGCCGCCGCGGTGACAGCTCCGGGGATGCTCCGCTCGGCCCCGCTCACAACAATACACTCTGACGTCACGGGGAATGGCGACGCGGCCGCACACTCGCCGCGCTCACACTCGCCGCGCTCACACTCGCCGCGCTCACACTCGCCGCGCTCACACTCGCCGCGCTCACACTCGCCGCGCTCACACTCGCCGCGCTCACACTCGCCGCGCTCACACTCGCCCTCTCTCGCGCGAGCACACCCGCGCACACTCGCCGCGCGCCCCCCACTCCAGCCACGCCCTGAAACCCTCGCGAGACCCCTCTCCCTCCGACCCAGCCCCCTAGACCCTCCGGATGCTGCCCACTCCGCGCAGGCCGTGCCTCTCTGGCCCCCCTAGGGCCGGCTGCCGCGGAGACGGTGGCCTTTGGAACTTGTGTAGGAGTCCGCTCCGCAACTCGATGCCTCTGTCCTGTGCGCTCACACTCACTCACACACTCACTCTGCACTACTCCGCTCGGCTGGACTCTTTTAACCCTTTTCTGCTGGGCTGGGTAGATTCCTAGAGCTTTGTTGAAAGGGTGCAAAAAGCAAAAAAGCAAAAAAGAAAATAAAAAAAAAAACCCTTTTTTGATACAGAACTAATATTGAAGGTGCAACTTGACACAACGTTGAGCCACCTACATCTTCTTAAACAATGCAAGACCCCAGCGCCGTGGCGGTGGATCAATACCGTACCGTGCCTTAGCACTGGTTATTTTTAAATAGCGTCGTCATCACTGTATCGCGTAAAGCATGATGCATATGTAAACAACTGAACAGCTAACGCTTATGTATTTTAAAAATGATTTGTAATTGCCAACTTTGGGGTGCACAAAGAGTTGAACTCAACCTTGTTAGCGAACTATCGAAAAAAAATGTTAAGCCTTGAAAGTTTATTGTAACCTTTCCAACTTCTTAGACGCTGGTAAAGTGTTTAGGTCAATAAAGTTATTGCTAGGCAAAGAAAGAAATGGCTCTATGACCCACACATTAATTATGTGTGTATCTTGAGTACCTAAAAAAAAGAGCACTCATTCTGGATGATTTATGTAAGGTTATTTCTTGACTGTAATAATAAAGTATGTAGTACTTTGTGTGTTTTCCTATACATTATCTCATTTGATCCTCAAAACAACGCAGTTAAACATTTATTTTTCCCTCTACTGCACAAAAGAGGAAATGAAGCTTAAAAGCATTACATTGCATTCAAGGTCTCTTGCTAAATCAGTTTTAAGACTCAAACCCAAGTGTTTTAACCCTAATCCCATATTTTTTCTGTTATTCTAAACTGCAATGCTTAAAAATAAATACTCCTAATTCGAAATGAACGTTTACATTTAATGAAAAGACATATGTCTAAGAATGAAACAATTATACTAAGGTGATTCCTTTGAGAAGAGTGTCAAATGACTGAAGTAATAAAAGTATCTGAAATTAAGCAGAGGCAGTATGTAATCATAAAGAGCTGATTATGCTAATTCTTTAAAAATATTTACCTTATTAATTCATTAGAATAAGAAAAATCTATGCATCAGATTTCTTTAATATCAAAAGATTATCTCCATTTTTCCTTTCTTTCTTTTTTAAAATGGATTTAGAGAATACGCTGAAGTTATCCCTAGGCCAAAAATGTACCCATGCGATTTGCATAACTCTATTCCAGTGTATTATAGTGTTACTTTACATTTCAAATACATTAAATTTGAATTACATTCACATCTGTATTCTCATTCCAACGTCTTCTCTCCTGTTAATACTTATTTTAAGCAATCAGACCATATGAACATATAATTTGTTATTTTTTGTGAAATAGTGCTTAAGAACTTTTGGAAAACAAACACTTTCAGTGGCTTTGCAATAAATTATTATTCTTTAATAACTGATTCTGATTATTAAAGAAGAGAAAATATTCCACTTAAGCAAATATAAATTGATGGTATTTTTAAAAAACTAAAACAAAGCTGTTGTTTATACATCCATTCTTGGACAGTGAGCCAAGTATTATGAACTGACTGTTTAGATTCTACCTCTACTTTTGGATATTTGAGTATAAATAGTCCATAGTAAGTCTGGTTAAAGATTTGATCAATGTTCTATGCCCAAATAACATATATTTCACCACCAGAAGAGAGGTGGGCCAAATCTGGAATATCAGCATTACAGAGATGCTGTTGCTGTTGTTATATTCTTTTCCTCTAGGTATACCTATCGACATTCAACCATGATTTTCCTTATGACTAACCCAATCTCTCAATAAATGTGGTGAGAAGAGGGACTATATGGATCAATTATAGATCTTTTATAGCTTGCTAAATTCCATGAATATCTTTTTTAACAGCGGTAGATAGTGATGAATGTCACAAGAAACGTACAAGTCAAATTCTGTGAAAATTAGTAAGAGAACTTTCTGCTGGGGAGATTAAAGAAAGCTTCAAGAAAGAGATGTCCTTTGAAATGGGATTTGAAGGATGGGTAGGATTTGAACATTCAAATTTGTAGGAATGAAGAGAAGCTTTTCCAAATATAAGTGCAGTAATAGGACAATTTAGAACTAGGAAAATATTCGAAGAGATAGATGACGTCCACCAAGCACTGCTAGCATTTAAATTTCACATAAGATCACATGCATTTCTAGAACACTTCCCTTAAATAAGGAGAGAAAAGTAACTCAAACAGCACAGATTCCAGTTAGAACTGCCCTATAAATTCTTCCTTTTCTGAGATCCCCATCCCAATTATATGACAATAAGGGTAGCTGAAAAATTCATTTGGCATGTCAGGGCACCTTCTCTGCATTCCCCTGCTTTTTCATTTTTATTCCTGCTTTTAGGTTCAGAATTCAACAGTTCAACCTCCTGGTGTACATGTCTCCCCTCATCAATTTTAGAAGATCTTTTACTCTCCTGGAATGTTATTTTATATTATATTTAACCATTGATAAGCATTCAATACAGATTAAATCCAAACAGTAATCAATCTCAGTTTGTATAAAACAAAATAGAGGTGATGCTTACTGGGAAAGTGTTCACCTTCACATGAGACTCCAAAACTAAGAGAAGAGAGAATTCAGAATCTGGGGACAGAAGTTGTGTTGTGACTGATCTCTTAGGAAATACAAGGTTCCACTGTGGATCCTAATTCAAGTGTTGACCATAGACAGGAAAGTTTAGGTGTTTCAGGCAGGAATAAGGGACTGGGATTACTTCCACTGCCATTCCACATGCTCATTGCCTGTGGAAGTCTGGAATGAAAGGAAATCTCTTCTACCCCTCCCCCACACATGCCCACCAACAGGCAGAACACAGAGCAGAAGGTGGGGTGGGGAAGGAGTAATAAAAGTTGAAGGGAGAGAATAGAGTCAGGGTTGCAAGAGAAATGGAAGAAGTCTTAGGTGGTCTTGGTGACCATGCAACATTTATTTCTGAAACATACGTATTATGCATAAGCTGAGAATCTCTGAATTCTAAAAATAAGAACATTTAATAACCATATTTTTCCTAAACATCTTTTGTTAGTGATCAATTATGATTTAACTAGTCTGGAAATTCCATGAAGGTGGTTACCTTATTTTCTTTCTTCCCTGCCCAATTCACTGAATGTCCAGCACTAAGCAAATTACTTGTCATAATCCAAGCGACAGTAAATATTTACTGAGTAAAAAATGAATGATTGGAAATTTTGTAAATTAATTCCTTTTATTGTAAATACAATAAAAGTCCAGCCAATCAAGATATATTTCCTTTTTTTCCCTGTTACTAGCAAAAAGCTACCACTCCCTCACCCCCGCCCCCACTCCCTGCCAAATATTTCACTGAGTAGTTGAGAAGCAACGCAAAGCAAAGTGAAATAAAGCCAAATATCAGCATTATTAATTAAGTATAGTCAGAATGCTGATAAACATTAGCTGCACTCCAGGCACATACAGAAGTGTTTTAATATTATTATCTGAGACTAATTTTATCTAAACTATTGACAGTTCTTCCACTAGGAAATAAGTGGATTAACTGATTATTTTGTTTTTGTTTTTGATACCTACAACAGTTTAATATTTTAAGATTTTAATGCACTCTAATTATAGAAATGTATGTAGCTAAAAAGAAAAAAGTTGTAAATTTTCTTCAAAACTTTTCTGTAACTGGTTTTATTTGCATTGTCTAAGTTTATAATTTTTCCTTTTTAGTTGATTAGACCTGTTTTGATGCTCACTTTAAATTCTCTGCTCAATTTATAGTATTATTGCATTTCAGTGCACTAATTAAAAAATAAAAATTTTCACCTTATATCTGCCCCCGTAGCAGCTAAAGCATTCTTAAATATGAGAAGTAGAATAAAATGGCTGAAACATTTTCATAGTTTTCCTCTTTTTCATTCTCTTAAATTGCTCCTTTTCCTGCTTTATCTCTCTACTTCCTTTGTGAAATAACAAACTCTGCTTCTGAGTAGAGCCCTTCACTCAAGAATTTACCTTTTCCCCCTTTAAACCCTTAATTAGGCATAGAGAACACAGTCTGATTTATGGCCTAGTGTTTAACAGGACTCACACTTAATCCATTACACAAAGAGGGATACACATATTCCCTAACAGCACCATTCATTAGTTTATACAAAATGAAAAAACACACACACACACACTTAGGAAATGTAAATAAAGCTTTGCTTGATACTATCTTCTTATGCATATGTAATGTGATCAGAATATCAACATTGCAGTCTAACGGCTTTTTGCTTATTTTCAAAACTACAAATTAGATTTCTCTAGGTAAACTCTAATTCAATCCCACATTTAGTGGATAAGAAGGAAAATTACATGCTGCTAAATTCATCTTTGTGTGGAAAGAATGTTCTCAGTTCACAAGGGAGAAGACTAGAATTCTAATTACAACTACTATCCAAGACTCTAATTCAAAGGAATCTTGGCCATGTTTCCGATATTCTGCTTGCCTCAGTTTCCATGTTTACCAGAAGAGTAACTTTTGTGACTGAGACCCTCAGAAAAAGAGCTTCAGGGGAATCACTAGCAAGTAATTTATTCCAGTAATTCTTCACCCAACTGCTATTTTAAGTTGTACAGTAAGGTATAAAGTATACACTGTGGATATTAATCTAGCAGTAATACTTCCCCTCTATTCCATTCACAGCACCAAAAGCTCAAAGGAAGATATGAGGCCATTCTGAAACTTTTACAAGGATGGACTGAAGTGATGGGGAGACAGGGCTCCTTTTGTAACTGAAGAATTCGTATTGCTTTCCTGTTGAGTTTTATTGCAGGGGACATGGCTGATCACCTTAGCCAACAAGCTTCCAGTAACCATGGGGTGACATGATTGATTAGCTAAATAGCAGGAATAACCGGAAGATCTCTTAGGAGCCCATTGTAGCCAGGGAAATGCCATCTAATTGTCTACTGGTTTATGTGATGACAGAAAAGAAGTGTGTGTGTGCGCGCACACGCGCGCGCAGGGATTGCCACCTTCACTCAGAGACCCACCTAGCAGTGAGGAAAAGCAGCAGGACTGCATTTCAGAAAAGAGAACAATGACCCTGAAATGTCTGAAATCTGTCCAGGATTTTCACAGCCCCTCTGAGGCTTGGGCTGGGGGTGGAACTAAGCATATTTACCTTTTGTGTGAGAATAGGGAGATGCAGAAAAAGAGATTCTTACTCACCCACTCCCCCTGACTTTCTTCCACTCTGTCACATTTAGGTAAGGTATCCCCAAGGAAAAGGATCAAAGATAGTTATGACATTTAGATGTCAAAATAATGAATCATGAATTTTTAACAATACCTGAATTGAGTTGCTGGTAAGAATTTTGATCAATGCGCATTTTTTCGTAGAAAATTCTTTTCTCTAGAGACTCTCCCCCTTAATCACCTAGAGGTGATTAACTCTGTAGTAGATCCAAAATGTCTGGATCACAACGCTTCTGCCTAACCCATAATCATTTATTTAATTTCCATTTCATAAATCTAATTCCTTCTCCTTTTCTATTTGTAGGCTTATTGCCGATTTCTCTTCCCAGCCAAGGAGTGTTTGCTTTGTAAAATTTAAATATTTTTTTAAAATTTGTTTTCATTTTTTTTACTTGAGGTATAATTATCGTAAAATAAAATGCATAGGTCTCAAGTGTTCTGTTTGATGACTTTTGAAAACTGTAAACATCTCAGTTAACGATCATCCACAACAAGGCACAGAACATTTCTATCACCCTCAGAATGTTTCCTTACACCATTTCCAGTCATTCCACACCCCTCACAGAAATAACCATTTTCAGAATTCAATCACCAAAGATGAGTTTGGACTGTTGATATTTTTCCCTGGCTGTAGCTTGTCTCTTCATTTTTGTAATGGTCTATTTAATGAGATCTATTTCATGATTTTTTTTTTTCTTTTGTGATTAGGGTTTTTGAGTATTGCCCAAGAAATCTTTGCTTATCCTAACTCCAAGAAGATAGTCTCCTATCTTTTATTCCTGGTTTTGATATTTTTATGTTTTTGGAAATAGTGTTTTATTTTTGGATTATTTATTGATGTATATAGAAAAAAATTGGTTTTTATATATTGATCTTGTATACTGTCACCTTGCTAAATTCATTTGTTGGTGTTACAGAGTCAAGTAGAATCTTTGTGTCTATAATTATGTTGCTTACAAATAATAGTTCTACTACTTTCCTGATTTAATATATTTTACTTCTTTTTCTTGCTTTATTGTACTGGCTAGGACCTCTGCAGCAATTCGCAATATAAGTGGTCAGACTAAACACATTTACTCTTCCCAAACTTTGGAGTAAACAGATTCATGTTTCACTTAAGTATCATGCTAGCTGTGTGGTTTTCGTGGATGCCCTTTATCTGATTGAGAAAGTTTTCTTCTTTTCCTAGAAGACTAAGAGTTCCGCCCTTCCCCATTATGAGTGAGTTTTAAATTTTATCAAAATCTTTTCTGCATCTATTGAGATGATCACAAGATTTTTTTTTCTCATTCTGTTACTTTGTGTTACATTGGTTTGCTAATGTTAAATCAAGCTTGCATTTCTACAATAAATTCCACTTGGTCTTTTTTATTATGCTTTTATAGGTTGCTGGATTCATTTTTCTAGTATTTTGGTAATTATTTTTTTCTTTATGCTCATGAGGACGATTGCTCTTTAATTTTATTTTTAAGCTTTTTTTGTGATATCTTGCTATCATGGTATTGATGAACTCATAAAATGAATTGGAAAGTTTCTTCCTCTTTTTTATGCCAAAATACTGATAGAATTTTTGTTCTGGATTAGTGTTATTTCTTCCTTAAATGTTTGGTAGAATTCATTGGTGAAACCACCTGGAACTGGAGTTATAATTGCATGCATAAATGTTTTTGCGAGCAAATTCAATTTCTGTAATATATGAAAAGCTGTTTATTAATTCACTCTACTTTTTCTTTGAATTCTACTTTATTAAAGTTTTATCAGTTTTATTGAGGTATAATTTACATACCACAAATATATCCAATGTAATTGTCTAAATTTCTGAAGTTGTACAACCATCACCTACTCTAATTTTAGAAACTTTTGATCATCTCCCCAAATTAACCTCATGCTCAGTTCATGTTAAACCCCAGCCCTATCTCCAGGACATGGAATTATCCAATGTGTAGTCTTTTATATCTGGCTTCTTTCACTTAGACATAATCTCATAGTCTATTTTACCTTTGTCAATTTTGTTGCATGTATCAGTAGTTTGTTTCTTTTTATTTCTACATAATATTTCACACTGTATGGATATATAATATTTGTTTATCCATTCACCAGTTAAAGAACATCTGGAATATTTCCAGCTTTTGACTATTATAAATAATACTGTTATGACTATTTGTATACAAATCTTTGGGTAGACATGTTTTCATTTTGCTTTATAAGTGGAATTACTATATCATCTTAAGTATATGTTTGAGTTTTCAAATTAAGTATATGTCTACATTTTTAAGAAATTGCCAAACTGGTTTCCAAAGTGGCACTATATTTGATGAAATGTGTATTCAAATATTTCACCCATTTTAAAAATCATGTCACTTAAGCGCTTATTATTGAGTTTTAAGAGCTCTTCGTATAACCTGTAAATGAGTCCCTTATTGGATACATGATTTACAGATATTTTCTCCCAGTCTATGACTTATCTTCTTATTTTCTTAATGGTATGTTTGGAAGAGCAAATGATTTCAATTTTGATAAAATCCAGTATATCAATTTTTTAATGTAGTATCCTTAATGGTGTCATAGCTAAGAAATCTTTGCCTTACCTAAGATCACAAATATTTTTCTTGTGTTTTCTTCTAGAAGTTTACAAGCTGCAGCTTGTAAATATTTATATATGATTAAATTTGAGTTATGGCTGGATTTTGGTATGGTGTGAGGTAAGGGTATCAGTTTATTATTTTCGGCATATGGATATCCAATTTTTCTAGTACCATTTGTGGAAAAAAAAAAGTCCTTTCCCCCAGTGAAGTATGTTGGCACATTTGTTCAACATCAATTGACCATAGTTATGTATTTTTCTGGGCTATCTATTATGTTGCTCTGAGATATGTATATACATCAATATGACACTTATACCAACAACAAACTGTTTTAATTATTGCAGTATTAAATACACTTTGAAATCAGGTAGTGTAAGATCTTCAATTTTGTTCCCTCTTTTAAAAGCTGTTTTGGGACTTCCCTGGCAGTCCAATGGTAAAGAATCCACCTTCCAATGCAGGGGATGCAGGTTCGATCCCTGGTCAGGGAACTAAGATCCTACAAACCACGGGGCAACTAAGCCTGTGCAGAGAGGCCTGCATGCCGCAAACTACAGAGAGCACAAGCCCTGGAGCCTGCATGCCACACTAGAGAAGAGAAAAACCCGCATGCCACAACTTGAGAGAATCTGGGCGCCACAACGAAAGATCTTGCATGCCCCAAGGAAGATCCCGTGTGCCACAAATAAGACCCGACGCAGCCAAAAGTAAATTAAAAAAAGAAAAAAAGCTGTTTCATCTATTCAAGATTCCTCAGATTTCACATAAATATTAGAATCAGTTTGTCAACAAGAAAGGACTGGGATGGGACTACTGGTATGGAATCCTCATCAAATCCCTCCATTGTCTTTGCACTTGCGTTATTTTTTGATGAGGAATCTGCAGTAGTCCTCATCTTTGTTCCTCTGTTCATAAGGAGTCTTTTTTCCCTTGACTGCTGTAAAAGTTTTTTTTTTAATTTATTAGTGGGCTTTGAGCAATTTTACTATAAATTTTTTTGGGTGTAGTTTGCTTCATATTTCTTGCGTGTAATGTTCATTGAACTTCTTGCATCTGAGTGTATAGTTCTCACTAAAGTTGGAAATGATTCAGCCATCTATTCAAATGGCTTTTCTGTTCAGTATTTAACCCTCTGCATTCTCCCCTCTAACCTGATTCTTTATAAGGAAAGGAACGATAGCTTTTTGACCAGCATTTTAGCATCATGATTCACTGAGGGTTTAGTACGTATTAGTTGTTAACTAATATATGAATGAACTAACTGCATGAATTTCTAAGCAAAGAAGACAGCATTTGTTGGACTCATTTTGATTAAGCCGTGTGTCTCTGAATATCACTGCATTAGTTATGAATAATTAAGTGATTATATCCACCAGTTTGGATTAATATAATTCTCAAGCTTGTGCAATTCAAGCATCTCAGGCAGGACACTCTACTATGACCTCTCCATTATTCCTTATATGTTTTTTGTAATCACTGTCACTCCCACCTTGAAAGGAGCAAGAAAAAGAAAAGAAAAAAGAGTGAGAGAGAAAACAGTGCAGGAGGAGAAGAGAGGAGATCCACTTGGACTTTCGCTTTCAATCCCTTAATGATCAATACGGAATTTTGTGACCGTCATATCTACAAGGCTGTATTTAGAGAAATTTTATTGATTTATTTTTATGTATCAATATAGTCAAATATTTTTCCATGTTAATGACAATACATGTGGAAATGGCCAATTATAACACCAATATAGATTGAGCACTTCTTATGTCATAGGGGCTTGTTATAAGAACTTGTCTTACTATTGCAAGAATATTATGAAATATATACTATTATCATACCTCTTTTACAGATGAGGGAGCTTGATTGCAGGCAGATCCCATAAATTGCAAAAGTTAAAACAACTCGTGAGTGACAGTGCTGAGATGAAACTTTAGGCAATGTGAGACAAAATTTCTTACTTTTACCTCCTCCAACTAAGCACACCTCAGCACAACTGTGTACATTTTTTCCTAGTATAAACTATTTCTTCTTTTGTTGAAAAGTGAAACTAAGGCTACATATTTTATTGTATCTAGGAGTCTGTTGAAATAGATATCCCACAAATAAAGATACTAAATCAGTTAAATTATTGACATAATTTTCCATGTATATTTGTAAAAGAAGTATGTGACTCCCTGTTTTCTTCGTTTGTGTGTGAATATCTATGTTTATTTAGAAAAGCATACCCAACATGTGCTTAACTTCCTGAGGACCTTTGAGAAGTTCCTTTTTAAATAAAACTTGTATTTTAGAACAGTTTTATACTTATAGGAAAATGGCAAAGATCTACAGAGAGCTCTGCTATAGCCCACACCCAGTTTCCCACATTCGTAGTATCGTTTATCATTACGGTACATTTGTGACAATCGATGAATTAATATTGATACATTGTTATTAATGAAATACTTTTAAAATGTTCCCATTGTTTTTACCTAATATTCTTTTTCTGTTCCAGGATCCCATCAAGGATATCATATTACATATAGCCATCATACTTCCTTTGGCTCTTCTCGGCTGTGACAGTTCCTCAGACTTTCCTTAGTTCTGATGGGCTTGACAGACTTGAGGACTTCTGGTCAGACATATTTTCAGGTGTTTTGTAGGACACCCCTCTATTGGAATTTGTCTGATTTTTTCTGATGACTTAGACTGGAGTTATGGGTTTTTGTGATTAAGACCACAGAGGTAAACGGCCATTTTCATCACACTGTATTCAGAGTATATACTATCAACATGATTGACCACCTGGCTGAGGTAGTGTTTGTCAGATTTCTCCACCACAGAGTTCCTTTTCTCCCCACTCCTTTCCACACTGTACTTTTTGGAACGTTGTTAGTATGTGCAGCCCACACTTAAGGAGGCGGGCATACTTTACTGGATTCTTCTTCATGAGATATTTGTTTTATTCTCCATGTTTTATGTATTTGTTCATAATTAATATCACTATGGAGTCATGGATATTTTATACGTCAGGTTACAAATCAATACAAATTTGTTTGTTTTGATGCTCAAATTGTTCCAGGTTTGGCCATTGAGCACTCTTTCCGTCAGCCTCTATGTCCTTTTGATACACCCCCATGACAGTATTTTTTGCTTTTTGTTGTTGTTGTTGTTTAATTACATCCTTACCTTCTGACACTATAAGATGCTCCAGGCTCACCTTGTGTATTTCCTGCTCCAACCTTAGAATCAGTCATGTCTCCAAGAAGCCCTGGTTTTTTTTTTTATTGGAGAAGGGTATCCAAAGTGAGGATCTGTGTGTCATCTGTGCTTGTTGCTCCTGAGGTCTTTTTTTCTAGCCCTTCTCAGCTGAAAGAGCAGGGAAATATATGTATGAATACTAACCTATATACTATTTATAAATACTATCTATATTTCTAAATGTACCCATCTGTATCTAAGTTAAACACAAGTTCATATAATTAGCCTTCAACTAATTCATTACCACATCAACCATTTTAGCCTTCTCTCCTTGCTTATTTATAGCCTTCCAGTACAACAGTTAGAAACCTAGCTCCCACCATCTGCCATCTATTTAATTGTTCCCTTCCAGTGCACATGCATAGCTGTATTAGAATTGTTAACCAGCACCCCTACGCAAAAAAAAAAAAAAACTTCAACAAGTAGAGTGCAATCCTCATGCACAGTTCTTTTTTCCTTTACTCTTACAGACTCCACACTTCCCCAAAGTGAGCTAGGTTAACAGTTTCCCTCCAGCCCCTTCAATGATATAATTTATCATTATATCATTTGTAATAAACTTAGATATTTTTGTCATATTTTGCATTCCGCTTTGTCATTCTATAATGACATGTATCCACCATTAAAATATCATACTGCATATTTTCACTGCCTTAAAAAATACCCTGTGCCTCATGTATTCAAAACCCCTCTTCCCCAACCCCCCTGAACCACTGGCAAACACTGATCAGTTTGCTGTCTCTATAGTTTTGCCTTTTCTAGAATGTCATGTAATGGGAATTATACAGTATATGCCCTATTTAGACTGGCTTTTTTTGCTTAGCAATATGTGTTTAAGTTTCATCCATCTCTTTTATTGGTTTGATAACTCATTCCTTTTTATTGCTGAATGGTATTCCATTATACAGATGTACCATAGTTTGATTATCAAAGGGCATCTTGGTTGCTTCCAGGTTTTAGTAATTACAAACACAGCTATAAACACTTAGCTTTTGTGTGGACATAAGTTTTCAGCACATTTGGGTAAACACCTGGGAGTGCAACTGATGGATCATACAGTAAGACTACTATTTCACTTTACAAGAAACTGCCAAATTGTCTTCCAAAGTGGCTATAAGATTTTTCATTCTCTCCAGCAATGAACAAGAGTTCCTTGTTGTGCTGCATCCTCACCAGTTGTCAGTTTTCTTCTGGATTTTAGACATTCTAATAGGCATGTAGTGGTATTTCATTGTTGTTTAAATTTGCATTCCTCTAATGACAAGTGATTGAGCATCTTTTTATATGCTTATTTGGCATCTGTTTACCTTCTTTGGTGAATTGTCTGTGCATATCTTTTGCCCAATTTTTGTTGATTATTTTGTTGTTGAGTTTTAAGAGTACTTTATATAATTTGGATGCAAGTCCTTTATCAGATATGATTTGCAAATATTTTCTCTCAGTCCGTGGCATGTCTTTTTATTCTCTTAATAGAGTATTTCTCAGGACAGAAGTTGTAAATTTTTAATTAAATCCAAACCAAATTTTTTCTTTCATGGATTGTAGGTTTTGTGTGTGTGCACCTAAAAATTCATGACCAAATCCAAGGTCACATAGATTTTTTCTCTTATTTTTTTCTGATGTTTTATAGTATTGCATTTTAATTTCAATGTCATCCATTTTAAGTTAATTTTTGTGAAAGGCGTTAAGATCTATCAACATGTCTAGGTTCATTTTTTTGCATATGGATGCTCAATTGTTGAAAAGACTATTCCTCCTCCATTGAAATATCTTTGAAACTTCGTCAAAGATCATTTGAAACACAATTATTTAATATGTGTATGTAGTTAACTCAGTTGTTGAAAAGATGGTGCTAATGAAGTCAATATTGAGGTTAAATCTCAGACAAGCAATTTGGATTCATACAAACTAAATGTTTGGACATGTGTGCCTCTGTGTGCCGGGAGTTCTCCAGTCTTCTCTGACTCTGCCTGCTGATTTGCAGATGCACATATTTGCTTATAACATGATAAAATGTTCTAGATAGCTTAGTCAGGTAAAACCTAACACCACAAAGGAAATACTACAAAATGCTGAGTCTTTATTGTCCTGTTGATAAAAAACAAAATATAACAAAAAATATCTGGGAGATAGGTAAACATGTGCTGGATTAGTAGCCAAATAAATATTAAATACTCTGGACATCTTGTTATTTCTCAGTATGCAGTAGAACTGCAGCTACTTTTGATACTGCAGCTCACCATCCTAGCACGTAGAGCTAGAGGAAAGGATGCCATGAAAAACTGAAGAAAAAAAATATATAGCAGCAGTATATATATGTATACACACACACACACACACACACACACACACACACACACACACACACACATAATAGCAGCAGACTATATAGATAGTCTGCTGCTTTTTTCCCCAGGACCTTTCCACTTCCAGCAGTTAGGAGTAATCCTCTTGCCCTAAACTTTGTGATTATAGCAACTTACACTACTACTAGATGAGAGTTTCTGACCATCATTGGCTATTTTTGCCTTCGTTAAAAAACACCATGCCTTGCAATTCTTGCAGCAATAAAAAAAAATAAATAAACCACAAATGCTTAATACTAAAACAACAATAACGTATCTACATTCATTTTGCAGGGTAAGTCACTTCTATTTAAAAGCAAATAAACATAGTGCCAGCCCAAGCACTGTCCTGCCCCACAGCTTTGAAATGCACTGAATAATGAAAGAGGTTATGATGATGTCTACCTCTGAAAGCGCTGCATCTCTTCATTGAATACACAATTAACACAAAGGTAATATGGGCACATCCATAACTCAGTTCATAAAACCCACTTCGCAGTCCAAATCAATGTCAACAAATTTCTCTCCTGTGAGATGTGCTCCTTTAGAATTTTGTTGGCTTGTCAGCTGTTTCATTAATATTTTATAACAGAAAGTAAATGTCTTGAGATTCCAAAATCATCACAAACTGCCCCAGCTTCACTCTACTGGTTATTATAATGTCATCAAAATCCTTTGATATATGTATAGAAGCCTCCTTTCAGGGAATAGTTTCTATTCTCAGTTTATACATATGCAGAAGGAAAAAACCAATAAAATTCAACTTTAATGCCATTGAAGGTTTGGAAGGCTGTTTTGGAAATCTGTGTACATTTTTGTCTTCTGGATGGTTCCCATGGTGAAGAGTATTCAGCACCTTTTTTCAGGCAACATCAACCCTCTTGAATTTTTCATCTTTTTTATCTGGGCTCCTGTTTACAAATTGATAAAGAAAATATTAAAATGGAATGAATATAAATAGCAGCTGTAGAATGTATTCTGCCAAGAGTAAATCCTGTGTTAGAATTGCTAATGTATTAGAACTGTTTTATAGGGAAAAAAATGCTTTTTATGACATTTCTTACTCAGTGAAGATTCCATTCCAGCTGTAGTTGAAACTAATATATATATAGATAAATACACACACACACATACGTACATATATGTATACAGATTAAAGAGAGAAATTAAGGCAAAGAGAAAAATTTCCTTTTCAAATATGTGTCTTCGTATCACAGAAGACGAATTACTTGTTGACTAGAAGTGTTATTTAGGAAATAAATTAATATTGAAAAATAAATTTTTCACAAAGCATACATAGAGAGCTTTATTCTTCAAACTTTTTACCTTAAAATGTTTAAATAAAGCTAAAAGTTGAAAGAGTAAACATATATATTGTTTACTTAAATGTAATAATTGTTACTATATTGTTACTTTTGCACTTGCTCTGTGTGGGTGTGTTTGTCTTTATGTGTAAATAGGGTGAGTCGAAAATTATCCGCAATCTGGCTGTAGACTTTATTTTAATTAACTTTTAGAAAAGACAAATACATCATTTTTTGACATAATCTCCATGCTTTCCAATACACTTTGTCCATCCGTCAACAAGCTTTTGTATTCCCTCATTAAAATATGTTTTAGGCTGAGCTGAGAGCCATGAATGCACCGCTGTCTTCACTTCTTCGTCCTCGTAGGGCTGCTTTCAGGGGACCAAGCAGGTGAAAGTCTGATGGAGCAAGGCCCTTGGATAGCAGTCCTCTGCGGTTAATCCGAAGTTTAGACTTCAGCACAAACTTTTCGAAACCTAAGTCTGTCGTGGATTATTTCATAGACAGAGCCATGACTGATTTGCAAATGATTAGCCATGTAATCCATTGTCACTCACCTATTCAACAGAATCATTTCACGTGTACGCTCAATGCTGTCATCAGCTGTGGACACGGAAGGGCATTCGGCTCCTTCTTGATGGCTAACACTTGCGTGACTTTTCTTGAACTTCTCTATCCATTCATACACACTTCTTCACGACAAAACACTTTCTCCATGTTGCACACAAAGTCTTGGATAAATAACGGCACCGGGTACATCCTGAGACCACACAAAATGCATCACTGCACGCTGCTCTTCTTTCATGCAAATCACAAATGGGGCATCCATTTTTTTCTCCCACCACAGTTACAAATGAACTGATGTAACACGTTCACACCTGCACAGCAGTGACTGGGGAGACAGTAGCCTTGAGCGGAAAGCGTCGATAAGACAGTGCAGCCAACAGAAGTTTTAATATAACCGGAGTGTGGATAATTCTTGACTCACCCTTGTAGCTTTTGCTATAAATTTGTGAGTTTGCGATAAGGAGCTTTTTGGGTTTTTTGGCTCCTGTTCACATCGGTGTGGAGTCCTAGGGTACAATTAGCCTTAGGGAACACCTAAGGGGGACATACAAGGTAAAATGCAGTGGTCTTACAATATATTTTCCCAAGTGCACACACCAAAGAATTTTTAAAAATCTTGAAATCTACTACATGTGCTACTATACTATTGCCTGGAATATTAGTACAGTAGCAAAGTTATGTATTATCAAACATATACAAGTCACAAAATAAAAAGAAAGTTCTAAAGATTAAATAAGATATTTGTCTTTTTCACTTAGTTGATTTATTAAGGATACTAAACATTTTTGTTCTCATTGAAATATCAAATAATCAATATTAGTTTTTAGTGACAGTATAAAATTAAAAATATTTTATTTTTAAAATATAGTTTAATTCTGCATTAAACTTATTAATTAACTAAATTAGAAATAAAACTAGTTGAGGGATTTCCCTGGTGGCGCAGTGGTTGGGAATCTGCCTGCCAATGCAGGGCACACAGGTTCAATCCCTGGGCCGGGAAGATCCCATAAGCCCCAGAGCAACTAAGCCAGTGGGCCACAACTACTGAGCCTGTGCTCTGGAGCCCACAAGCCACAGTTACTGAGCCATGCACTGCAGCTACTGAAGTCTGCATGCCTGGAGCCCATGCTCCACAACAGGAGAAGCCACTGCACTGAGAAGCCTGCGCATCGCAACAAAGAGTAGGCCTGCTTGCCACAACTAGAGAAAGCCTGAACGTGGCAACACAGCCAAAAATAAATAAACAATAATAATAATTTAAAAAAAAACAAACAAAAAAGAAAGCTAGTTGAGTTCTAAATTAGCTTTACTTCAAGTCCTGTTTCTAATAGCTATAGAACTGAAAAAGGTACTTTGCAAATATACATAAAACTAATGGAAGAAAAGTTTCATTGATTGTACCTCTTAAATGATAATGCACATTTTCTTATTTATTTTGCTTTTAAAAAATTTTTATTTTATATTGGAGTATAGTTGATTAACAATGTTGTGTTAATTTTAGATGTAGAGCAAAGTGATTCAGTTATACATATACATGTATCTATTCTTTTTCAAACTCTATTCCTGTTTAGGTTATTACAGAATATTGAGCAGAGCTCCCTGTGCTATACAGTAGGTCCTTGTTGGTTACCTATTTTAAACATAGCAGTGTGTTCATGTCAGTCCCAAGATAATGCACATTTTCAACCACATTCATCAATAATGAATGCAAAGGTTTGTGCTAGTTCAGCTAATGTATTTCCATACAATGCCAATGAATTCCTTTAGCAAACTATTGGAAGATGTTGGATTTTAATCATTTTAGCAAATTGGTTAAAAATAAGTCCCTGAAATTCTTCATTTGGAAGATTAACAGGTTAGAAAATTCTGTTTCAAAGTTTCTTTAATTTGACCAAATATGAAAATCTTTTATTTAGAATTGAAATACTTAATATCATGTCAGCAACAAAATTCACCTACTGACAGTAACATTTCCAAACATTTATTTTCAACATTATCTTTTATTATATGAGATTCTTTTGGAAAAGTAGCTATTTTTTCAATTATTGTTAAAACAGTATCTCTCCCTTAAAGCAATAACTATATAGCTATATGTATAACTATATATATATATACAGTTATAACTGTTCACAGCCATGTATATCATATAAAAGATCTGCAAAATGGGAACAAATGTATTTTTATTTAAAAAAGAAATGTGTAACTCATCTTTAAGCTCAATGACTGTTTTAAGTACTTCACTGTTGGGTAATCTTAAAACTCCTGTGTGGTACAAAGGTTTTCATGGTCACTCCTGATTTCTTTACAAGGTATTCTAAAGATTCTGCTATTTATTATCATGTACGATTAGCCCTCTCTTCCGTGGTTTCTGCATCCATGCAGATACAGTAAGCTAGGATACTATGCCATTTTATATAAGGAACCTGAGCATCTGCAGAGTTTGGTATCTGTGGAGGTTCTGGAATTAATCCCCCCGTGGATACCAAGGGATGACTCTAGTCCATCAGTCTGTTACTTCACAGTAGATTGAATAACTTGAAATTGAATCAATGATTTAGAAGGCCACTATCAGGTCCTTCATGTCATATAATTTCTTTCATTCTCTTCCTCAGGACACCTGACATTCTCTTCATGATATACATATAACACTATCACTCTAAGTATTGGAAATAGGAATGCATTTATTATTTCTTTTTCTTTCTTTTATCAGAAAAATTTATAAATATGGACAACTTAATTTGTGTTTCCAGATCCTCAAAACATGATTTTACATGTTCCCTGGGACATGTGCATCCTTTTTTTGGATACCACAAGTATAAAGGACATCTCAAACTTGGCTGTGATTCAGGCAGTCTTCAGTAACAGGAGGTACAATATGCCGTGAAGAACACCTTTATTTCAGGAGGTCTTACTTTGGGTCAGGGCTCACAAAGACATCTTTCCAGATCTTCTAGGATTAACAGTAACCCAGCAGATCCAGCCCTTTGGAAAGAGGGCTGGGCAAGAAAAAGCAAGGATAATCATTCAGAGAAATTGTCATCCATGCTACAATAGTGTATTACACCATGGAACTCGTGGATTGGAAATCAAGATAAGCACAATTAGATAGACCACGCTGAAAACCAGGAGCCGAGTGTGCATGTGGGGCTTGCCCTGGCACACCTGATCAGGTTTTAGTTCACAGCAAAGTCTGATGGGAGAGGAGTGGGAGGGAATGAAGGAACAGAGCAGCCATGTCAGGCTGTTACATTCCAAGTATGAGTTTGACTACTCCAAGACCCACTGGAAGTTGCATTAGCGGCTATGCTATATACTTCTTTCCTCAGTCAAGACTGGTTCCAAATTTGAAGACTATTATGCCTGCAGCACATGACAGAAGGATCAAGAGGCTAATTAAAATATGGACAATAAATGCACTAGCATTTTGTAAGATATTATTATAAATGTTTGTGAGCCATTGGTAGTATGGTGAAAGCTACAAACTCAGTCAAACTTCATAGTGTAAATATCAAGTTGTTTTACATGCTTATCTTTATCTACTAGGTTATGATTCCTGGGGGCTACTGAATAAAAAAGACTTCAGATTCTGACCTGGGTTTGGAACCAAATTCCATCATTTACAACCTGTGAACTATGAAAGATATATAATCATTTTGGGTCTCAGTTTCCTTAATCCCTATGTCATAGATTTGCTCTGAGGATTAAACAGATTATTTTTAAAGTTCTTAACACAGTGTTTAACATACTGTAAGTACTTAATAACTGGTAGCTATCATTACTTTTAAGGTCTCAGTATTTGATAAATGAAAGAACAAGTATATCTAATTTCAAATGTTTATATTTTTAAAATCAACTATCTAGACTTATGCTGAAACTATTTATAAAACAAAGAGGATTTTTCTGAAGACAGCAGATTTAAGGAAGATAGAGTACACTATACATACTTTCTCCTATTCCTCCTGCTAAGTACAGCTTAAAGACCCTGGACATTACACATAAACAAACATAAGAAGACTGAAGTGCAGAGAGAAAGAGGAAAATTGGCTAGAAACTTTGGGACGTAAGTTCCAAAGTGATGAATTCCCTGGGTTTGTTTTTTCTCACATATCTCAAACAGGGCATTGGAGAAGTAGACTGCCCAGAAATGCCAAAGAATACAGGAAAACCCCCCACCAAAGGCCTGCTTTCTCTCACCAAAGGGAAAGGAAAGGGGCACTCTAGTAAGATAACACTTTTAGACAATCATTATGCTACTCCAGCCAAATACCACCAGGAAAAAACTGTGACTGCATCCCTACCCATCCCAGCAAAGGCCATGTGGGGAACCTATACTTCCACTCTCACCTGACTGTAATGAGATGCCCCAAGCCCCCTGTCCCCTAGCTCCCCTGCCTCAAGCCAGGGTTGTGTCAGAAAAGACTGAGTGCAGATCTGGAACTTTCATCAATGCCAGGGGGTAAAAGTTTTCTACTTCTGCAGTGTTAATGGAGACCCCTTGGGGAGCCTGAACCTTCACTCCCAAGGTACCCCTTTCCTTCCCTGCTGGGATGCTATCAGAGGAGGCCTAAGAAAAAGCCAGGACTCATTCCAGGGCTCAGGGATAATAGCCATACTCTCATGATGGAGGCTACGTGGAGAGAAAGCTTGAACTGCCACCCTGTCCAACAGTAACAAGGAACCCTCCTTCTACCAGGTGGTAAAGGAGGCTAAGTGGAGAACCCAGACCTTCCACCACCATTTGGCAGTGAGAAGGCTAAGTCTTCCTTTCTCCCTTGATAACAGTGATAGAGGAGACGTGCTAAAATACAAAATTTAAATGAGATCTAAAAACTCACTAAGAAAGCAAACTATTGAGTAAAAGCTGCTCTGGAGTCAGAGACCTGAGTTAAATAAGATCCTGAGACTGCTAACATAATAGCCAAAATGCTTAGATATGCATTAAAAAAAATCACTCAAACCAAGACTAAGGACATCATAACTTGAATAAGAAAATGCAATCAATAGATGTTAACGCTGAGATGACACATATGTCAAGATTATCTGGCAAAGATTTTAAAGCAGTCATCATAAAAATGCTTCAAGTAGTAATTATAAACACACTTGGAACAAATGAAAAAGTACAAAGTCTCAGCAAGAAATATAATGTATGAATAAGAACCAAATGAAAATGTTAGATCTAAAATATATAGTAATTGAAATAAAAAATTCAGTGGATGTGCTCAATAGCAGAGTTCAAGGGTAGAACAGACATTATACAATCTAAAAAACAGAAACGATAGATGAAAATGAGATGAACAGAGACAGGGTTTGCAAGACTTTAACAAAAGACCTAACATTTAGTATTGGAATTCCAGAAGGAGAGAAGAAATATGGTGGAGCTGAAAAAGTACTCAATGAAATTATGGCTGAAAACTTCCTAAACTTGGCAAAAGAAAAAAATGTACAATTTCAAGAAGCTGTGTAAACCCTAAACACAAAGAAGTCTGTGCTAAAATACACCATAGTCAAACTTCTGAAAGCTGAAGACAAAAAATTTGTTTTAGAAAGCAGCTCAAGAAGGGATGCATTACTTATAATGGAACACCAATTTGAATAAACAGCAAAGTTCTCACCGAGATCCATGGAGACCTTAGAGAAGTGGCACACATTTTTAAAGTGCTGAAAGAAAAGGACAGGTAACCCAGAATCCCGTATCAGGTAAAAATCCATAAGAAGACAATTTTCAGCTAAAAGAAAACTAAGAGAATTTGTTGCCAAGACCTATTCAAAATGAATAGCTAATAAAACTCTCTAAACGAAAAGGAAATAATAAAAGACGGAGTCTTTTATATGAGGAAGGAAGAGCATAATAAGCAAAAATATGGATAAAGACAATAGACTTTCCTTCTTTTGAGTTTTCTAAATTATGTTTACAGTTTAAGCAAAAATAACAATGTCTAATGTGATTACCATAGTATGTAGACATATTACAGACAATTTATTATAAATGAGGGAAGGTGAATGTATATAAAGGGAGGTAAACTTTCTAACTTCACTTGAGCTGGTAAAATTTCAACACTACTATCCTGTGACAAGTTACGTATATATAATGCAATAAGTTGAGCAACCACAAAAAAGCTATACAGACACACTAAAAGCACTATAAATAAATCAAAATGCAATGCTAAAGGATCTTTGAATACTCACAGGAAGACATGAAAAAGATAAGATTTTGGTAGACGTAGACAGGATTTTTCTAAAATTTACATGGAAAGGCAAGGAACTGGAATCACTAACATAATAAATTTTGAAAAAAAAGAATAAAGTATGACGAATCAGTCTACACTATTTCACAAATTACACAGCTACACTACCCAATATTGGGTGGTATTGGTAGAAATAGAAATGCACATCATTGAACAGAATAGAGAACCAGGAAATAACCCAAACGAGAACAGCTAATTTTTGACAAAGGTGTGAAAGTAATTCAATGGAGAAAGAATTGTTCTTTTGACAAATGGTGTTAGAATAGTTAGATATCCATAGGCAAAATAATAAACCTCATACCTTTAAGAAAATTGTCTAAGATTTGACCGGAAAAACTTGAGAAAAAACTAGAGGTGAGTATTTAATGTAGATAGTTGTAGATCTAAGACTAAAACAAAGGTGGGTACAAGAGTGGAACAATAAAACAGAGTTTGCAAATCTGATACAAGACAAAGTAGAACTCACTGAAAAAGCATTAAGAACACATTTTAATTCTAAAAGCCGTATTTTACAATACAGGTATAACTTATGAATATTTTGGTCTCAAATAACACAGCATCCACATTTTAAAAAGCAAAAGATGGAAAGAAAACTAGATATAAATACTAGTAATAAGAGATTTTAAACATACCACTCTTAATGCAAGAACAAAGTCAGGATACCAAGAAATGAAGTAATATGATGAATTAGTATATGTTATGGGTATATATCAAACTTTGCACCGTGACAATAGAGAACAAACCACATGCAAGTCCCTGCACTGCAAGGGAGGGAGAATGCTTTTATAGAGGAAAAGGAAGTTGGGCGTTCTGTTTTTTGTTGACTAAGTCCTTGCCAGGAAAGAAGACTTTTCATTTTCCTGTTGGGCTCTATTTTCTTCACAGGGCATGACAGCTCACTCTTCTGGTCTCCAAACTCTATTTAATTTGTTTTTGTTTATTAATTTTTTACATTTCCCCCCTTTGATCAAGATCTTTTTTATGAAAGTATCAAGAGTGCCAGGTTTACTATTTTCAGTGGCTTTTTATCCTTCAATACCATGAAAGACCTTTCCTGGGTGTTGTGTCTCACTTTGGAAGGCAAGTGCACAGACTGGAAACCTAGTGAGGTCACGTTTGAGTAACAAGGAGGGTTAGGAGGAAGAATACTCAGGCATTTTTTTGTCTAAACTCCATATGTCATCAACATCATAGACACTGGAGATCCCCCAAGGTGTTATGTCATCCTCAAAGGTTTGGCAACAAACTTCTAACAGCCCTGGTCTGATTATCTTGAGAAAGCTGTCTCATCAGATGTCCTCTGCTTCAATTCTGGGAAATCTTTATTTTCAGGTCACCAGATGATGTGCATGTCCAGACAGCATTCAACACCTTCTTTAGGTGTGTCACATGAATCCAAGAGTCTATTCTTTGGAGTTTGGAGGCACAAGAGTTGGTTAGGAATACCTGATAAGGGCCTTTTCAGTGAGGTTGACTAGTATTCTTCTGCAGGTAGCTTTTCCAATAGATGAAGTCCCTAATTTGAAAGGTGTGATACTTACGGTCTTCACCTCCTGAGAGCAAACTATGAAAAGATTGTTCTACCAAAACATGGTTATTTTTAATAGAAGCAATTAGGGCATCCTATGACTATCTCAAAGGGTGAGAGATTAGGAGTTCCTGAGGGGTGGATTTGAGATTTAGAAGGACCAATGACAATGCTTTCGAGGTATTTGGAGGGCCTCTACAAATTTTGCCAAATGAATCTTAATACTGCTGTTGGTGAATTCAACTAAACCAGAGGATTGAGGGTGGTAAACACTGGCCAGACTCTGCAGACTTGTTATGAAACTGGCCAAACTCTTCAAACTTGTCAAACTGGCCACACTCTGCAGATTTGTCAACATACCCGATTAGTAGAATAGGTTGCTTGTTCACTATGAAGTTTGAGAGGAGTTCTCTAGGTAAGGATAATCTTCTCCAAAAGGACTTTAGCCACAGAAGAGGCAGGAGCCTATGTGTAAGAGAAAGCTTCAGTCCAGTGTGAAAACATATAGACCATGACTAAAACATTTATATCCATTTGAAGGAAGAAGTTGTATAAAATCTGCGTGCCACAGCTTGAATGGTCCACTAGGCAGTTAAAAATGTCTGGGAGCTATACAAACAGGCTTCCTTGGGTTGTGCTTTGAACAAGTGGAATAAGTGAAGTAGGCACTTTTTGTCGTCTTGTTAATGTTACCCCACCAATATTGATTCATGAAGGATATCATTTTGTCAGTAGACAAATGGTTTAGTGCATGTACAGTGGTGAGGAGTGGGAATTTTAGGGTCTCCAGTAGACTGCGGTGTTATTTGGTCATAACCAGAGTTCTCTCTTTTTATCAAACCAACAACTGTTGATTTTCAATCCTGGTTTTCCTTTTTCTGAGGTCAATTTTTTGGCTTCTCTAGCCAGTTTTTCTAACTTATCACTTAGGGAACTATTCCTTTGGACTGTGACAGAGATTTGGCTGCCGTTAGCTCCTTTAAGGGCAGCATTCCTTGTGGAAATGCTAGCAAGGTGATTTCCCCAGCTTCCAAAGAGTCAAGTTTAGAATACCCTAGAATCTTAACAATAGCTGAAGCAGCAGGTAAAAGTATTGCATCCAATAATTCCTGAACACAAGGCCATTTAAAATTTTATATCTGCTGCAAGTAAGGAAGCCATGTTGTTTCCACAACATTCCAAAATCATGAGCTACATGGAAAACATATCTATCAGTATAAACATTGGCAGTTTTGCTCTTGGCTAATGTGCAAATCCATATGAGTGTATAATTCAACCCGTTGGTCCAAAGTAGCCACAGGTAAAGATGCTGCCTCAACAATATCAAAAGGAATAGTAATAGCATACTCAACACAATATTTGCCATGTAACCTTTTAAACAAGAACCATCAGTGATCTATGAAAAGTCAGCATTACCCAAAGGAATTTTCTGCAGATCATTATGAGGAATCAGGAAGTGATCCCTCAGCTTTAAACAGTCATGAAGGATTTTGTCAGTGAGGGAAGGGAGATGAGTAGCTGGGTTACTACAATGTAAAAGAGTTGTGTGAGGAGCAATTAACAAAAAGACTTCATAGGAGGTAAGGTTGTTTGAATACCTCAAGGGTAGTTTTCATATACAACATAGAGAAAGGTAATCCAATAACTGGGATGCCCAAGGGCAGGTGGTTTCATCAAACTCTCCTTTAACACCTTGAAGTCTCTGTCATTTGGTTCTTCCCATAAAATTGAGTCAGGATTGTTTTTATTTAATAAAACATATGGAGGTCTGGCCATAAGAGAGAAATTTGAAATCCAATTTCAGCAATAACCAACTAGTCTGAGAAAACCTCACACTTGGTACTTAGCTTTGAGTTTTAGGAAACTTAGAACACCGGATCCAGGTGTAGCCCTTGTTCTGATAACAGATGCTCTAAATATCGAACCTGAGTTTGGTCAAATTGCAGTTTTTCTTTGATGATCTTATGTCCCTTTAAGGCTAAAAGCTTTAGCAAGTGGACGTTGTCTTCCTATGAGGAGGCTTGAGAAGAAGAGCAAAGAAGCAAATCATCTACACATTGCAACAAAGTTGAGCCACTGGGGAACTTTCTATCATCTAGATCAGCCTTCAGGATTTGCAAGAAATAAAAAGGACTCTCAGTAAAACCCTGCAGCATTACTGTCCAGATGAATTGTTTTTCTTCCCAAGTGAAGGCAAAGAGGTATTGGCTAGCTTCCTCAACTGGAATACTAAAGAATGCATTGCATAGTCAATTACAGTAAAGAATTTACTTCTGGTAATTCCCATGGATGTTACCAACGTAGGCGGTTTAGGAAAAACAGGGTTTTGAGGGATAACAATATTGTTGCTCAGAAGTCCTGAACAAACCTCCACCCTCAGCCCTGATGTTTTCTTACCAGTAAAAGAGGATAATTACATACAATGACCAGTACAAGGGATAATGAGGTCTTGACACTTGTCATCTTCTATAATGAGCTTATTTACATATAGGGTATTCATTAATTTGGGGAAGAGGTTTTGAGGGATCTATGTGAATCTTGATGGGAAGTGCTCAGTGAATTTTGTCAATATCAGTTAGATATTTTGCCCATAGGAAAAATGGTAGCTAATTCAATAGGAACAAATGAGTAGTGTTTCCAGAAACTGCTCTAGTATCGTCAGAGATGGAAGAAATAAAATGTCAAAGGTTCATTTCATTCACCTGGTTGCTTACTTTGATGACTATTATCAATTTCTAGAATTACTGCCCCCTTTTGGGTTAAATTCCAGTATGATACTTCTCTAAGAAATCTTGGCCTAATAAGTGGGTAGGCGTGGAAAAACTAAGGAGCAAAGAATGTGTATCTCTCAAAGGGCCTAAACAAATATGAATAGGATCAGAGGCAGGAACATCTTGAGGTTCATTTGAATTATTTCAGTACTTTGAGGTAGGGGCTGCTTTATAGTAGTGGGGTTGAGCACCGAGAGTGTGGCTCTGACGTCCATTAGGACTGAAAGAGGATTCATTCCTAATCTGGAGAAATGTTTCTCTAAACCTATTAAGAGAAGGTTGGGAAAAGTTCCTGTAGTTTTTGCAGAACCATATTACTGAGAATTGGGACGATGTTGGGAAGGCTGGTTAGGGGGCTAAAAGTGACTGAAGTGCTTAAATTTGTAACAATCTGTTTACCAATGTCTGGGCTCTTTGCAATAATAACAGAAACTAGGAGGGTTTTGGTTTCATTTAGGAGGTGGAGTTGATGATTAAGAATTCTAGTGGTCTTCCTTTGAGATAAATCCTCTAGAGTGGGTGAGAGCCCATTTGCCAGATTAACTAAATCTGGAGTACATACAGTTTCCCATTCCACGCTGGTCTTTTTTAGGAGAAGGGAAAGGTCATGGTTCAGCCCATTAATAAACATAACAATTAAAAGCTATCCAGGTGGAGTTAACATCTGCAGAAAGACCAACATATTTTTTAAAAACAATCTGAAGTGGACTGTAGTATTCATGAACAGGTTCATCAGATTTTTGCATGCAAGTCTGAATTTTGTTCCAATCAACCGGCTTTTGAAAAGCCCTGGGAACTGTTCAATGAAGTTGCTTAGCGATACTGGAGTCTGATCATATAATAATTTGTGATCGGGTCTCCCGGTTGTAATTTTAGAAATCTTTCAGGATTTTCCCAATTAGCAGTTGTCATCCAATGTTGGGCCTGACCTTCACCAAGTATATGAACTGCTGATATGTCAGAGAAACCAGGCTGACAAATTTGAATGACTATATCAAAATCCTTATCAAATCTGTGTGGATCTTTAGTTATTTTGGGAAAATCTTTGACTATGGCTCATAGTTCAACTTTAGACTAGGGAATATAAGAAATTAAGTGTTCCCCCTGGATCCTCATAAGGCTTAATTTTAAAGGGACAGGTTCTGCAAGTTCAGAGGAAAAGGGAGTGGAAAGAGTTTCAGAGAAGAGGGGAAGTTTGACAGAAGGATTAATTTAGGGAAACTGAGGGTATAGAGAAGGTGTAGATAGTGTAGGAGGGAGGAAGATGTTGCAAAAGGTGAGTCTGACGGCAAGGGGCTGAGGAAGAGAGACCACATGGCAAAGGAGGCAGAGCCTTAAACAAAGAAGCCAAGGAAAAAGAGCCCGTGGCTTCAGGATCCATTTTATCTTCTTTTAATAGTCTGCTTCAGTTAATCTTAAACTCTTCTCTTGCAGAGAGCCAATTTCAGATTACTGATAACATTAGGAAGCTTCAAAATATCAGTTAAAATAAGCATCCCATTCATTCTGGAAATTTTTGAGCTACTGTAGTCAAATTTGGTTTTAAGGAAGTTAAGTTTGGGTATTTCAAAAGTTTGCCATTAATGGCCATTGATATTCTAAATTGCCTTTGGTCTCCTTGGTCCATTTTGTTAGAAATGCACATCAGGAAGGACTGTGGGTTTTAAAAATAAAATAGGCCAAGTCCCTGTAGGGGGGCACCCTTAAAATATTTATATAACTGGGATCTCTTTTCTCAGAGGTTTTTCTCTAGAGTAAAGAACAATTTTCAAATAGCTCAAACAGTTTACAGCTCAAACAGCTCAATTCAAACAAGCTAATCCCAGCCAGTTCTAAAGAGACAGCTTGGTCCTGGAGAAGTCAGGCCAAAGGCTTTTTCAATTGGTTTCCAGAGAACAGCCCCTTCCAAAAGAATAGGCCAAAGGCTGGAAAACTGGCACAGATTCAGAGAAGTAGCCCCTGCTCCTAAAGGAAAGAGTGAAAGGCATTTTCAGCCAGCTTTGGTTGAAACACTCTGATCTCAAAATCAGACCAAAGTACCAAATGAATACTTGCATTCAGTATTAAAAAGATACTTACCTTAACTAGAAAGATAAAGTAAGGATACTTTATCTTAACTAGAAAGAAAAAACCTTAAAATAGATTCCAAATAAAACTTGGAGAGCTCTAGAAGCAAAGAGAGTGAAGCTTGGATCCAAAAGAAAGAGGTACCTTCAAGATCCAGGGTCAGAGAAAAAAGCAGTGAGCAACAGTGGGCACAATTGTGAGTACCACACCTGTTTGCTCACTGGTCTCGGAGCTAATGGGGGTCTTCTCCTGTCTTTGCAGGGATCATCAAATGTTGACCTAAAACAAACAGCCTGCCAGATATTTCTCTAGCAAAGATGAATTTATTTGGGATCAGCAGAGAATTACATTTTGGGATCTACAACCATGACAAGCCACATGTTAGCTACTACACAGCAAGGGAAGGAGAATACTTTTATAGAGGGTCAAAGGAAACTGGGATGACTATAGTAAACACAGAGTCCATGGCTTTTCACTGGCTGAATCCTTCCCAGGAAGGAGGAGGAGTCTTTCTTCTTCCTGTTGGGCTTTTTTATCACCACAGAATGTGAGAGCTCCCTTTTCTGATCTCCCAAATCTATGTGAGTTTTCTATTAATTTTTTACAATTTAAATATTTGCTTAAAGGGTATACCTTATGTTAAGTGCACTTATAACAAAAATAATAACAAAGAGAGCAAGAGGAAATGTATACAAGTGATGGATATATTTATGACAAAGATTGTGATGGTTTCATGGTGTATCTGTATCTCCAAATCATTAACTTGTGTGTATTAAACATGTATACCTTTTGTATGTTAATCATACCTGAACAAAGTCCATTTTTTTAAAAATAAATTTATATATTTATTTATTGGCTGTGTTGCATCTTCATTGCTGCACGTGGGCTCTTCTCTAGTTGTGGCAAGCAGGGGCTACTCTTCTTTGTGGTGTGTGGGCTCATCATTGCCGTGGCTTCTCTTGTTGCGGAGCATGGGCTCTAGGTGAATGGGCTTCAGTAGTTGTGGCACACAGGATCAAGAGTTGTGGCTCATGGGCTCTAAAGCACAGGCTCAATAGTTGTGGTGCACGGGCTTCGCTGTTCCGCAGCATGTGGGATCTTCCTGGAGCAGGGATCAAACACGTGTCCCCTGCACTGGCAGGCGGATTCTTAACCACTGTGCCACCTAGGAAGCCCGAACAAAGTGTATTTTTAAAAAGAACTTAATATGATAAAGCACAAAAAGTGACAGCTTTAGCTAACTAATATATATATTCGTTCTTTGAAAAACAATAGAATATTTACCTAATTTAATGAAATTCTACCTAATGGTGCTAGACTCTACTTAATTAATAAAGAAAATGGAGAAAACACAGATATATAAAGTAAGAAATGGCATAAAGGTAATAACATTGAAAGAGAAAAACTATTTAAAAAAATATCGGAAAAGGCTACTTTAAAAACCTCTATGCAAATACATTTAAAAGCCCAGTTTAAGTTAATACATATAGGAAAATAACTTTTACCAAAACTGACCTTTTAGAGACAAAATCCTTAGAACATTAATTTCTGTAGAAGAAATCTTGAAAGTTACGAAGGAACTACTCTACAATAAAGCACCAGGCCCAGTAAGTTTCCCAAGACTACAAACCTTTAAAGAACAGATAATCACAATGCAAAATAAAATGTTTTGAGTGGAGTAAATGAAGAAAAATGCCCCCATTTTTTTTGAAGCTAGTTTAAAATCAATAATTAAGCCAAATAAAGATAGCACAAAAAGTTACAGACCAAAAAATAGAATATTCACTACCCACTATATAATGAAAAGTAAATGGTAGTTATTTCAGGAATGCAAGGTTGATTATTTACATAGATATAGATATAATATAGATATAGCTATACATTAGGAAAAGAGAAACAGTCCCACTCTCCCCTCTCCCCTCTATTGCCTATTATTTGGTTATTTAGGATTGTACTGGAGGTATTCCCTAAGGCAATTAGATAAAAGAAATCAGAGACATCTGAACTAGGAAAGAAGTACAAATTCTCTATTAGCAAAAGAAACAATAGTATATACTTAGAAAACACGAGAGAATCAATTATATTGTCAAAAAAAATGAGTAAGGTAGCAGGGTATACAAATTATATTCAAAAATCAATAATTTTCATATATAAATAACCAATTAGAAAATAAAATGTTAGCAAACACCTCATTTTCAATCATTAAAGAAAATTAAAATACTTGGAAATTAACAGAAAATGAGCAAAACCAACATGAAGAAAAGCTTCAAATATTCCTAAAAGACACAAATGTAGATCTGTACAAAGAAAACACTTCCCTATTCTTCGACAGAAGTCAACATCATAAAGATGTCAGTTCTCCCAAAAGTAATTTGTAAGTTTTATACAGTTCAACAAAGTACCAATAAACCAGTTTTATGCAGCTAGAAAACTTGATATTAAATTGCACGTGAAAAAATAATCATGCAAGAATAACTAGGAAAAAAACAGAAAAACTGTAACAGACTCACAAAATATTAAAACATGAAATAGCCTCTATGCTAAAGGGACTTGACGACACGGGGGTGGAGGGGTGGGGGGTGGGAGGGGACGCGCAAAGGGGAAGCCAGGACGAAGTGAGAGAGTAGCATTGACATCTATACACTACCAAATGTAAAATGGACAGCTAGTGGGAAGCTGCTGCATAACACAGGGAGATCAACTCAATGATGGGTGATGACTTAGAGGGCTGGGATAGGGAGGGTGGGAGGGAGTCCAGGGAGGGAGGGGATATGGGGATATATGTATAAATACAGCTGATTCACTTTGGTGTACAGCAAAAACTGGCACAACTTATATTCCAATAAAGAGCTTAAAAAAAAAACTCCATTGATAAGCACTGAGATTTGAATTTCATATAATATTGGTCATAAATTATTCCTTTTTTGATTTTTTTAACCATTTAAAATATAAAACCATTTTTAGCTTTCAGGCTGTATAACAAACAAACAGAAAACAGACAACTGGCCAGATTTAAAAAAAAAAGGAATAGCCTCTATAATGAAAGCAGTATAGAATTGGCCCATAAATGCATATAGATCAGTGGATAGTAGAAATTACAGAAAAAGACCAAATTACATATGAAAACTAAGTACATAATAAAGATGGCACCCCGAATCACTGGGCAAAGATAGGCTTTTTCTTAAATGGTGCTGAGATCAGCCATTTTAAAAAGGATGAAGATGATGACCCATGTCAGACACCACACGTAAGAAAAAACTCCAAATGGATCAGGGATTTGTATATAAAAAATGCATGCAAATAGAACAAGACAAGACACCTGGGTGTAGAAAAGGCTTTCTAAATAGGACTCAAAATCCAGATGTAATATTGAAAAAATGCTGAATTGCACTATACTAGAAAAATCCAAACTTTTGGATGATGAAAACACAATAAACCAAATCTAAAAACAAATGGCAAACTGGAGAAAAATTTTAATGTACAGCATAGCTAAAGGCTAGTATCCCTAATACGTAAAGAACCGCCGATAGCTTCATAGAGATTGTCCAGAAGTATCAGAGCAATTATTCACTTTATTTCTGAAACTTCCTTGTCATAATTATGCCATTCATATAGATTCATTCATGTGGTGGTTTAAAAAAAAACATACACTTCCACTATTTGAATTACATTTGAGTATAGCTGTAAATTCAGAATACAGAGTGTAGCTGTAAATTCAGAACCTTAGGTAAAATTGTCTTTTGGCAAATTGAACTAAGAATCATTTGATTGCAAAAGTCATATCCACAGCCTGATTTTATGCTAATTGGCCAGGTGATTCAGGTTTTAAAAACAAATTTCATTCCCTCATCCCCTAATCAACTTACTGCTCTGTCTTTTAAGTTTTACTACACATTCTGAAGGAGTCTATGGGTAAATCCACCACAGTCTCTTTGACTAAATGGATGTTAATGAATACAATATTGAGCTTTTTGTTGGCTAAATTACCTCTAACAAGATATTTTAGAGTTAATTTAATGAAGTGCACTAGGTAGTTAAGTAAGTGGCTTATTTCATTGAATGAGGCAAGTTGGAAGAGAATAAACACAATAAATACTGTAAGGTGTGAGTAATTTTATTGTTTACAAAGTATTTTGAAATCCTTCCAGTGAAAATGTCACTGCTGTCATTAATCACTTCCTTCTATGTTTTATTTACCCGAATATTGGATTGATAAATTTATTTTATCTATTGCTGATTTGATCCAGGATGATTTCACATAAACCATGTATAACTAGCACACAATGTTATTATGTAACTTTAATAATGGATGTAGCCAAATAGTAAAGTGGAAAAAGCTGCATATTTTCACTTATATTACCTATAGGAATAGTTGTGTTGTTTTCAAAATGTCAATTAGAAATAAGAGGAATTACATGGCTATCTTTCCTACTTTTAAGAAATATCTCTCACACTAAATATTTGCATACTGATTTAAAGTTTACATAGCATTTTACATATATTATCTCGATTCATACAACAAACCTTCAAGATAAACAAAGAAGGGATTTTCTTCTCTGTTATAAAGATAGGAAAACAAAGGATCTAAAAGACGTTAAGGACATAGGATCATATTGCTGAGCTTTTCCTGTAAACTAAAGTGCTTCTGTGTAAAATAAGGTTTATTCATTAAATGGTCAGTGGATAAACTGTTGCTACACGCTTAAAACAAACACCTGGCATTGGCTTCTTTAATTTAGATAGTCTACTGTCCCTTCGCCCAAACTGACAAATGCTTCAAGGGAGAGTTTTCCTGATATTTCTACCGCTGTTTGGCAGGGCTCAGCAGTGCATAAGTTGGAGTGCATACGTACTTTCACCAAATATTATGAACTCTTTTTAACACAGATAAGAAACAGGGACACCTTCTGGACAATGAGTCCAGAAACGTGTTGACTTGCCACAAACATATGCTGTACTATTCTGTGAAGTTGGAAGCAGTTGTGTGTAGGCAAATGTTTAACAATTGGCTTTCTAGGAAACCAGAAGTCCTGATTTGTAGGGTTTGCCATCTCTGTTCTGTGAATATTCTCACCATGGCCAATTTCAAACTTCCAAACATGGTTATCACTGAACACAGAGTTGGGAAGAGATGTGCACAGTCAGATCTCATGGGACAATGTGATTCAGCCCCAGCACATCACTGGTTGAAAGCAGCCATTAATTTCCAAGGGTCTGAAGGGTAGCATTTGGAGAAGGGGTAGTGGAGAATATACTTTTGGATTTAGATTAGATTTTGTAGTTTTGATATTTTTCACCCAATCCATAATCAGTTTAAAACCAGGGAAATGTGAAAGCACAGAGATGAATATTTCCAATCCCCATTTTACCAGAAAACTTTCAGTAGATCTCTGATGTAATGAGTTGGCTAAGAATTTAGTCAGCATGGTGCCACAGGAAATATGATAGCCTTACAGAGCTCCAGAGTAATCTATAGTTTATTAGTCTGAATGAATAAAAGAGACCTTCCTTGAATTTCACAAATAGGATTTCCTTCTCAAAACTCAGAACTTAGTTATGGTCATGGCAAAATAATAGACAAGTTAGGCATGCTCTCTGTTTTCCAGGGGTCCACAATCTAGCTGGAAGAAGGACTTAAGCGCAAGTAACAATAATACACGTCTTGGACTTCCCTGGTAGCGCAGTGGTTTAGAATCTGCCTGCCAATGCTGGGACACAGGTTTGAGCCCTGGTCCGGGAAGATCCCACTTTGTTTCCATGGAGCAACAAAGCCCGAGCGCCACAACTACTGAGCCCACATGCTGCAACTACTGAAGCCGGCCGTGCTCCGCAACGAAAAGCAGCTCCTGCTCGCCACAACTAGAGAAAGCCCGCATGCTGCAACGAAGACTCAAAAGCAGCCAAATACATAAATAAATAAATAAATAAATAAATAAATAAATAAATAAATAAAGCATGTCTCAAGAGCAGACATTTGAAATCTATATAGCTTTGATGTAGTAAATGTCTAACCACCTATCCATTTGACATCCATTTTTGAAGTCTCATGTTTCTTATTCTATCTCTTCACACAGATCAATGAATTATTTGTGATCTTTGGAATTAATTTAGGTTTTTCTCTGGAACTGATATTTCAACGTTTTACAAACACTAACACTGGACTGGTCTGGCACATTGTTTCTAAATTATAACTTTAACTGTGTGAACTGGAACTATCTTCCTTAACTCCACAAGTTCTTAAAAAATTGACCCTCTGTGTCTGGCAGGTCATGCGTGATGATATCCATGGTGACTCCTGATGGTTTTCTGGTGAGGGGTCTTCCTGGAAGGTCTAGTGAGTAAATGTATTCTGAGAGAATATGCTCGCCATCTCTGAGGACTGTTTTGTGTCAAATTATTTAGAAATAGCCTTTCATGAGGAGAAATTATCCTGCTTTTCAGATATTCTGTCAGGTGTCCCTCTGGTTCCCTTCACTACCACCACCAAAAAGCAGAAGGCTAGAAACAAACAAACAAAAATTCTGTTAAAACATCTAGGTAAGATTTTTAGAATTTCCATTACAGAATTGGCAATGCTTACTATGTGCATCTCATACGTCAATGGTTTTCAAAGTGAGGTCCTTGGAGCAGAAGCAGCAGCACACGGGAATAGATTCCCCCCGCCCCCCACCATATGTACTCAGTTAGAAATTCTGGGGGTGGGGGGAGCCAGGAATCTATATTTTAATAAGCTCCCCAGATGATGCTCAGGCAGGCGCAAGTTTGAAAATCACTGTCTTAGAACAAGTATTTCTAATGTGGAAGGACTTTTCCCTATATTGGTTTAATGAATAAAATTCTAGAAAGAGACATAGGCAATTTTTTTTCTTGACATTCTTTCCTTATCTGGAATGATTTTTTTCCTGATAATTTTCTCCTATGTTAACCAAAATCTTCAAATACTATTTACCTTTTGCTGTTAACTTCTATGATGGAATAAACTCATTCTATTGAAAAAAGTTACCTGAATCCTCTAAGATTTCTGAACCACTTCAACTACGTTTAATTCTACTTTAAACACAGCACAAGTAGATTTGAATTTTAGGGCTTTTAGAGAGGCGTTTATTTTGTAGCTAAAGAGTGAGAGGATCCTTCCAGAAACTTCTGTTTGAGTTTCTGGCCTAACACTTTAATGTGAGGGGGGTCTCTTCAGTTCTATAATGAATAATGAAATCCTCTCTTTCCTATTCTTCAGAATGTAGTTTAACTCACTAGCTCCCAAATATTTGGAAATTAATGCAGAAAGTACTTTGCTGCACAGGTGACTAGCTGAAGATCCGGCTCTTCCTGAATATTAGCTACATCCATTTAAGACAAGCCAGTTTCCACAATTACTCATAAAGTCAACAAAGCCCAGGTTTACTAGGCCTTTCCTCCTTTCTCTTTTACCAGATATTTTACTTCTTTCTTCCCTGCTTGGATTCTTTCCCAAGCTACGTCTCTTTATTTTATCCCAACTTAATTTTTACTTCCCACCTTTTCTCTTGTTCTGACCCTACTACTTTTCGCTCTCCTAGTTTTATCCCGGTTCCTTTTGTCACACATGGCTCCAATTATGGAAACCTTATATTTACTCTTTTCAGATCCATATTTGAAAACAGGCTCCTTCATCGATAAGTACATTTTTTTGTAAATGGACTACTCCTATTCAGAGAAACACTGACATCATAAATAAGATTCTGGTATCAGGTAATTAGGAAAGTAAAAACCTTGCCCTATTGACAACAACATCTGCTGGACTTTTTCCCACCTTGCTTACTTAATGGTTTACAACTTTTTGAAGGTACATATTAAAGCCAGAAAGGTTTAAAGCAGCCATCCCCAACCTTTTTGGCACCAGGGACAAGTTTCCTAGAAGACTGTGTTTCCACAGACGGAGGCGGGGAGGGGGGAATGGTTCAGGTGGTAATCCCAGCAATGGGGAGCAATGGGGGGTGGCAGATGAAGCTTCCCTCACCCGCCACTCACCTCCTGTTGTGCAGCCCAGTTCCTAACAGGCTGCAGATGGTCCTCAGCCCTGGGGTTGGGGGGTCTCTGATCTAACAGGCTTCCACCCACCTCTTGTCATTTTGCTTATCATTCTTTACAAACTACAGGTAATTGTTTCTTTGCTTTATAAAGATATTGATATATTATTTAGGTTATTTTGAAGGGCATAACATCCAAGAAATGCTATAATTTTCAGTCTTAATATGCAAGTTAAAACTTTAAAATTTGCTGTTTTACACTATTTACAATAGCCAGGACATGGAAGCAACCTAAATGCCCATCAACGGATGAATGCATAAGGATGTGGCACATATATACAATGGAATATGACTCAGCCATAAAAAGGAATGAGAGGGAGCTATATGTAATGAGGTGGATAGACCTAGAGTCTGTCATACAGAGTGAAGTAAGCCAGAAAGAGAAAAACAAATATTGTACGCTAACTCATATATACGGAATCTAAAAAAAAAAAAATAGTACTGATGAACCCAGTGACAGGACAAGAATAAGGATGCAGATGCAGAGAATGGACTGGAGGACTCGAGGTTGTGGGGGTGGGGGGCAAAGGGGAAGCTAGGATGAAGTGAGAGAGTAGCATAGACATACATACACTACCAACTGTAAAATAGATAGCTAGCTGGAAGTTGCTGTAAAACAAAGGGAGATCAACTCAATGATGGGTGATGCCTTAAAGGGCCAGGATAGGGAGGGTGGGAGGGAGTTGCGGGAGGGAGGGGATATGGGGATACATGTATAAGTACAGCTGATTCACTTTAGTGTACCTCAAAAGCTGGTACAAGAGTGTAAAGCAATTATATTCCAATAAAGAGCTTAAAAAAATTTTGCTGTTTTAATATCTGAATACCCTACAAAGATTGGAACATTTCTCTTTACATTTTCTTAGACAATGTAAATGTCACACATCTATCAGTTCTTTAAGCTTGAAATACTATAAACATATGAAATAATCATTTATCAGAACATGAAACCTTTGGTCCTTCTAATTATAGATATGTGGAAGATTATCCTACAGCTCCTCTCCCATCTCACTGGAAATGAGAATTCTAAGATACTTTCTTGGCATTCTTTAGATTTTGTATCTCAAGCTAATGCTTCTTATTAATTTTGCTGAATGAACTCATTCTAAAACATTAAATTAAGTAAAAGGCAGTGTGTTCATTTTAGTTTTTGTTGTCACTTATATGATCAAAAAATAATAGTATTGACAAATACATAAGAATTTAGTATAGGTTCTATGATTGATTCAATTAAATGTATTTTTAGATTCCTAAATATTCATACTTACCATGAAGTAGATAAGTACTCAGATGTACTTATATACCACATATTTCCAAAATTATTTTTGAAAAAACTAAAAATAAAGTACACAGAGATATCACAGATGGTTACATACTGAATTAATAAAACTAGCATTTTGTGTTATTTGCTTCATAAATTTTAATAAATGAAAAATCATACTCACAGTGAAAATTTCCATTGTCAAATAAAAGAAAAAATTTCCATTGTCTACTATTCCGGTTCCTTCCACTCTTCATTATTACGAATTTAATATATGTTCTATGAGTTCTTATTTTATATTTCAACATATATATATTTGTGCATCAATGAATAAAATACAATTTATAGCTGTTCCAAAAATTTTATATAAATGGGATATTATCTAATCACTCTGCTACTGGCTTTTAAAAAATTTATCCCTGCCAAGTACAGACCTATTTTATTCAATTTACTACTGTACAGTATTCCAGTCTGCTAATCTTCTACATTTTTAAACCCATTTCTGTACTGACAGCCATGTGGTGCTGTTACAAACAATTTTTCAGTGAACTACTTTGTATATGTCTCTTTATGACCTTGTTGGAGGTATTTTTCTAGTAGGGTAGACATCATGACAGTTGTTGGGTTATAGGGTATGGATATTTTCAGCGTGACTAGATTCCCTTAAAGTGTTGAACAAAGTGGTTACACCAATGCACACTTCCACAAGCTGTGAAAAAGTTTGTTTCTTTATTTATTAGTCAATATATAATGATAGTAAACATATAACATCAGAATAATGAGTGAGAGATTTTCTTATGGTATTAGTTACACTGTTTCTGATACTCAGACTTTCCCTTTTGTGACTTCCTTATTCATATCTTATTTATGTTTTATTGCATCTTTTGTTCTTAGTTATCTGCATGAGTTCTTTATATATTCTAGATTTAAATAGTATCTTTAATATGTTGCAAATATATTTTTATGTTGCTTATCTTTTAACTTTGATTATATATATAAAACTTGTTAATTATTAAAAATGTTAATTCGGTCTCTTCTGATTGACTAAGAAGTATAATATCAATAATTTGTGTTCTAATTATGCTTGACTTATAACTCTAATTTAATATTCAAGTTGAGAAGTAATATTTAACTTTTAGGAAAATGTATTTGGAAAACTGACCTCCTTGGGAATACATTATAATTATTATGCTTCTTTGATCAATGACATCAATGAGCTTTGAATTCATGAAAGATATGGAACTATATGGTACTGATTAAGGACTAGTTTCCCAAAGTTGCTATGTTTTGGCACTGAAAGAACCCTCAGAGATCATCTTTTTCTTGCTTTACACAGGCTGGAACTAAAATCCAGAGAACGTAGTGGCCAAAAACCCAGCATCTATGGGGATATGCAGCCAGAATGAATGCCTATGTATTACTAGTTTGGGGTAGTTTCCACTGAACCACAATCAAAGGAGCTCCAAGAGCAAACAGATGTATTTCACTTTTCGGAATTAAAGTTAATGGTATTCCTAACTAGCACGTGTCCTTTCCTTCCAGAAATGAGGAACATTGGATACTCAGTATTCATTTTTTAGATAACGCCAACTTTCTTTGTAATGAGGGAAGGTAAGAACATGATTCAATTCGGCTTTTGAAACAAGTGAGAACGGCACACAACCACATACCTTGCTCTTCATGGCGACTCCACTCAGCAGGTGGCAAGGACTGGAAATAAATCTAACTCGCAGACGTTTTACCAATTTCAGCTCCTAGAAAATTGTTCTCACGTTTAGAGAAATTCTCTAGTAAGGCTGAACCAATCCCAGGTTTCCATGTGCAAAGGTTAAGTTTTAGATATTGTTCATACTATGGAGAATATTGACCACAGAATAATTACAGTGTAATTATGTTTGTAGTATGTTTACAACAAATTCCTGTAACAGGAAAAGCAGTAAACATTGCAGATGCTTACCTACTTATTTTTACCTTTAGTGCATCTACACCATACATACACATCCATTTGCTACAGGAATCAATTTATCCATTCAGATTTGTTGTTGCTTTTCTAGCTGAAAGAACCTGTGGTTGGTACAGGGATTAAATAAATACAACTAAGAATACAGCTTTGGATCAGTGTGTAGTTATTTTAAAGGGCAGCTGAAATGCTCTCAAACATAACCTGAGTTTTTTATTCCCTGAGTTGTTTGTAAGTAGGCATCCTTTCATCTTTCTATGATAGTTCGCCATTTATTTACATCTTTTAATAGCACATTTTGTAGTTCTGACACCAAGGACTATATATTCTTTCCGGTTTTTTCAGTTTTGGATCAAAATAAAACTAGAGGGTATTAGAGGCAGGAAAAAAATTAGTATTTTAACGCTGTAGTACTCTCACATAGGAAGGAAATCTACATCACAAGCAAGCATACATATGCGGTTCCTTTAGCATGCTGAGTCTTAGAGGTCAGTCTGTGTCCCCCATGATATTCTCCAGTTGCCATGGCAATTACTTGTTTTCATTGGGTAACTGAGCGAATGGCCACATCTGTTCTTGCTGAGCTCTCTTTTCCTCCACTTAACACAGAGCATAGGGAATAGATTCACTTCTTAGTGCTCAAAGATTTACGTGCATAACTGTCTCCACATCAAGGAGGGACCGTAAATCTTAGGTCAGAAAGTCACACTTGTCCTTGAGTCCCTCCTTTTTTTCTGCCCCAAAGTTCTTCTGTTCTTATATAAACACAACTGAATATGTATTTATTCAATGGAAAAGGAGACATAACATTCCCCTTAGGCAATAAAGAAATACACATATATATTGAAGAAATAGTAACTTGTCCACTGGCATGATGATATTCTGGAATTCAAAATAAAAGATTCTTTTGGATAAATTTGCATCTATTTTTTTTCTTTTTTAAGCAAATGTGACTTAACTGATAAAATCCTTCAAGTAAGTATTTAGATATCTTAATTCTGATGCCAATTAGGACTAGAAGACATTTTTGCACCTTGATAAATTTGTACCAGCCTCACTGAAATAAGTTACAGCTGAGTTGAGTCAATTCTTTTCCATTTCCTGCAGCCCCGGAGAGAGAGACGTGACAACAGTGATGTTAGAGACATTCAGGCCAACGTTCCACCCACTAATACTGAGAGTCATGAAAGAGATAATTTGTGGTATTTCTTTTATATCTTTTTTTAATCGGAGCATCACAAGATACCATCTGAGAGAAGAGACAGCACAGGGCTTCTCTTATTTCCTCCAGTTATCAAGCACTTTTCTAAGGCTAAACCCTCATATTCATATTCTTCTAAAATGGTAGAAACTACTCTGTATAATTTGCTAGATTTTTCCTGGGAGGATTGGGTTCAATCCTCAAGATCTAAGAGATTTTCTAAAGATATCGTTTTGGCTGATTTGAAGTTTTCTTAAATACTTCTGGATAGACGAACGAAGTCTGAAATTCTTAGGTATAAGAAATCCTATCAGCCAACTCTACTCAACTTGAGAGACAATTGGTTTTTCAGATATTTTCATGGGATGTGAAGGCAGAAAGTTTAAGAAGCAGGACTCCATGGTGGTGAAAAGTTCTGACTGAGAAAAGCCAGACACTGTTCTCAAGCTGACCTAACAGCTAAGCCAAACCTGAGGAGATAAAGGCAGCAAGATAAAAAGTGACCATTTGAACACAAAGACAGGGATAAGCCTAATCCGTGGTGAGAGAATCCAACAGTGGAATCCAAACTAAATTCAACATTCAAGCTGTGCATCCACATAGGCAGAAAATTCAAAGAGGCCTAGGCATGTGAGAGTTTAATTCCTCTTCCTGAGGAGTTAGAGTAGATCTGAGCAGGATATCAGGTCACGATGGCTGAACTGCAGTTCCAGGAATAGGCACTGGATTATATGTTATTGGGTTAACCAGAACAACCAAGAGCAGGAAGCACTGAAGGGCAAGTTCAAGCCCAGACCCAGAGTGAGTACTACGGTCCAAGGATGAGAGTTGAATTCTGTCCTGCGCAATGCTTGAGCATGGAGCTTGGGACAAGACACCAGGTAAAAAGGTCAGAAATCAGGGGTGCACTGGATTGGCACAGGGAAATAGAAGCTGCTGGAAAGGGGAGAGTACCAAAGGGATTACTTCCAACAAGGCTAGCGTGCCTTTTAGTGGGTTAGCCTGATTTAAATGCACTGTATCCAGTGGACGTAAGGAAGGTCTGAGAAATCAGGATAGAGAGTCAAGAGATTCCTGTGTCAGTCACGAGCTTTAGGAAATGTACACATTACAGACATTTATGTTCCTCTGCTGAGTCTAAGGCTAAAGAATCTTAGCACTGGCTAATTCAGGGACTTTGTGCCCCTGTCACAGAAAGCAGGCCGAAGAGTTGAAAGCCACAAGCAGATCCCTCAAGTCACCACTCCTGTGGGAGTCAGAATGCATGGAGTTATATGCACTTAACAACGTCGTTGCCTATCAGTTATCACTATGTAGTATTTAAAATTAATAAATCAGATTAGGTCAATATGTTGGGTTTCTCCCTTCCTTTCTTCTTTCATTCAGCAAATATTATGAAATGCATTCTCTGCGCAGGACAGAAAGCTAGGTGACATGGTGACAATGCACAAGGAAATAGTAAAAAGGCCCAGTTCCTCCCTCAAGGGCTTAGAGGCTTACAGAGACAGATGTTGCATCGCTCATTTTGCCAGTCAGGACTCATTCTTAATCTACTACTCCAAGCTAGCTCTATTTTTGCCTTTTTTTTTTTTTTTTGCATCCCTGACCATGCATTTTCTATCACTTTTGCTCCTTTGATTAGTATTGCCTTTCTTGCCCTAGTCTAGAGGCTCCTCCTCATCTGTGCTTCTCCTTCCCCTCTTCCCCGCCTCGTCCCTTATCCTTGGCACTTTCAGTTGATATCTAGACTGTTATGAAAATGTGGCAGGATAAAATCTAGAGATTTACATCTGACTTGAGTTTTCAGATTGTTTTCTGAGAGGTGACACTTATTGGGTTGATGATGGAGATGGGGAGAACGGGGTGATTGTAATTTTTTAAAAATAAATTTATTTATTTATTTATTTATTTATTTATTTATTTATTTATTTATTGGCTGAGTTGGGTCTTCATTGCTGTGCGCGGGCTTCTCATTGTAGTGGCTTCTCTTGCTGCAGAGCACAGGCTCCAGGCACATGTGCTTCGATAGCTGCAGCACATGGGCTAAACAGTTGTGGCTCATGGGCTCTAGAGCGCAGGCTCAGTAGTTGTGGTGCACAGGCTTAGTTGCTCCGTGGCATGTGGGATCTTCCCGGACCAGGGCTCGAACCTGTGTCCCCTTCATCGGCAGGCGGATTCTTAACCACTGCCACCAGGGAAGCCCAGGGTGACGGTAATTTAAGTATTTATTATTTGTTGTAATTAGAGTATCTCCATAAAGTTATTCTCAGATCCTATTAGGAGGTAATTCCATGAAGGCAAGGATGGGGTTCCTTTAGTTCACATTTGTAGCCTCAGTGCCAAAATAGTCCTAGCACAGAGTAAACACTCAATATTTGGTGAATGAATGCACACATGAATGAATGAACAATTAGATGAATGAACAGTGGAGGACAGGGCAGGAAGAAGTAGGAAGGACTGGGAAGGCATTTCTGCTGGCTCTTGAAGTGAATGTCAGAATGGATATGTTTGCATTTGGAGCATGGTACAGGAAATGAAGCATTCAAAAGCCTTGAGATACTAGATCAAAATTCTATCCACTTCACAGATTTTATTGGTGATGGTCTTTACTCACCTCTACAGGACTCTGCAGAAAAATCAAAACCTTGTCTTTAGTTATCTCAAAAGCCTTGGAGTCAGCTGGACCTGGCTTTGCATGTCATAGCTCTGGGGCAAGTTACCTAATCTTGATCCTCAGTCCCTTTATTTTTAAAACTGGAAAATGATGATTATCTGACACATCTGTGAGGGTTGAAAATGAAGCGGCTAGAATCATTTCATATAGATGCTCAACGAAGTCTTTCTCCTTCTTTACAGCACTCGCTGTTCTTCCTGCCCATCCTCACTGGCTGCTCACTCATCATCAGCCAATTTTATTTCCAATTCAGTCCATATTTCCTTTGTTAATGGAAAAAGTAAACTATTTGAATAACTGACAATACAGCACATCTGAATTTTAAAGAGCATTCTGGCAAATAAATTCTGGATAAAATGGATAATTTCAGACTAAAGCGAGTCAGAACAAATAACGCAAGGCAAATAATATGAGCAAACATTTGCAATAAAGAACTGAAAGTCTCAAGTTGTTCTTTCAGAGTATACTTGAGTTCTTATTAGTCATAACTTTGTATTTATACAATCAACATAAAAATGAGGGTTTCAAAAGATTTTATTAGCATTAATCCATCTTCACAATTGGTGCTATTTTTTCCCCCATTTTCAGACACAGGAGGTATTCAAAGTTACAAAAGAAATAAAGCATTCTTTTTGCTTCCAAGTTTGATAGTTTTTTTTTTCAGGGAAATCTCTGGGGTTTATTTAAAACAATTCTTTGAATGAAATTAAATGTTAACTACCAAATTATTATTTCATGTTTTAGCTACATAGATGAATGCACTTTTGCACACAGATTTATAAACTTTTAAAAAGCAATAGCTCAGCTGTTATACAGCACAGTAGTTGTCTTTCATATGTATGAACCAATGTTAAATGAACAAGCTTTATTCAACAGTACATTCTTACATTTATCTTAATTGACTAAAAGTATCCCTTTGATTCTTCTGCATATTGATCAAAATATTGTGACAATGACATAGGGGAGGAAATTATCCTATTTAAAATACTGGTAAAAACAAAGTTACTCTGAACCAAGCTTTATTAGATATGTCAAATAATTATCTGTTTTTTAAAAATTATATTTTCCTTTAAAATGCCAAGAAGATATAATTAATTCACTACATGTTCTGCTTAAACAAACTAGTAATAACAACTATAATAAATATTTGAAGGTAAAATTATAATCCAGATCTCTTTATAAAATTACCTCTGTGTTTATTATATTTGTGAATAAAAACAATCTAGTTTAAGTGAAACGTAAATAAAACATAAGTTATAAACTAAGTAAATGGCAATGCTTTACTTGAGATTTCAGATTTCTTTTTTCTGTCAAGACTCAGACCTGAGACTGAAATACCTTTTTACTCAGGGAGAAGTAGGAGTCATAAAGTGCGTCTGTCTAAGCACTGGTACATCAGGGTTTTTCTGTAGGATTGGATGGGCAGTGTCCCCAGGGGACAGCCTGCCCAGTGGCTATCACCACAGTTCACTGTGTGCTTCCTGAGAGTACCTCGGATATAAAGTGTTAAGTCTCTATGCCTACTCTATTTTTTTTCCTCTTCAAATAAAGTCAGTTGTGAGTGCAAATCTGTTTCTTGGAATTTCTTAAATTTAACTCATTGTGTGCCTTTGAAAATGACAAAGCCAATTCTTCTTATAGCTAAAACTGTTTCTAAGAAAGTACTTTCTCTCCAGCTGTGAAACTGATTGATGTTTTTAAAACCCCTGAGGAACTTCTGCTAGCAGCTAAGGTTGAAGTTTCAAAGAAGAAATAGATGTGGCATGTGTTTTTATATAAAGAAATATTCTTGCTTTCTACTTGAAGGAGCAGCGTAACAGCACATGAGGTCCTGAACAATCAGTGCAATTAACTGACATTTAAAAATTGATTTTACTAATGCTTAAGTATTTAAAAAATTAATAACAATATTGGTATATTTTTAGACTACTGTACATTGCAGAGATGGCCCAGCTATGAATGATCAAAATACTGTATTTTTTAGGAGGTTGTTCAGAGCCAGAAAAGTCATTAAGAACCTATTTAGTGGGGATTAAATACATTGGAATATCTCTATGCATACTTTGGAATATTTGTCTTATGGGAAGAAAGGAGAAAGAACACAAAGGAGAAAAAAGAAAGAAGTAAAAAAAAAAAATTAGATTTCTTACTCCTGATTTTAAGGAGGTATTGTTGCCACCTGAGCTGTCCATCTATAATTGTGGCGTTCTTCAATAATCCGAGGTAAGTGAGAGCTTTAGGGACTTCCCACACAAATTTTAAATTAGGTTATATATTATAATAAAAGCAATTTTCAAACAAATTCTGCCATAATTAAATACATATTAGCAGGCAAGCATAAAAATACTAAACAACCTATTCTTTCCAACTTGGTTAAGCCCCACTTCTCTATCCTTAAGGAACTGTGATAAGTACTTTGCAAAGAACTTTTATTGGAGGCAGATGCTCCAATATTTTAACAACATGATCAGATATTCATTTAGTCAGATGGGGAACAGAATTCTTATGCCTCAATGAACTAACAATAACAACCATAATAAATATTTCAAAATAAAACTGTAATGGAGATTTTTAAAATGAACTGATCTCTATGCTTATATAGCTGGTGAATAAAAACAATCTAGTTGAAATGAAAGGTAAACAAAACACAACTGTAAACTAAGTAAAAGGCAGAGCAGAAGACAGTCCTTGGAGAAGAGATCTTTCTGAAGAATCTTTGAATGCTGTTCAGGCAACAGGGCAGATAGTTGCACATTACTTAGCAATCAAATTTAGGATTACAAAATTAGGACATCAGAGGTAACAAGAATTTTAAAGCTATTCAATTTCCTGACCACAACCTTCCACGTATACCATCTCCTAAAATCATGGTGATTCTTCTTTCCTGACCTGCTCTTCACCCATCCATAATCTTACACGGTGCGTTGCCCTGAGGACATCAAATCTGGGTATTTAACAAAGAGGCAATTATAAAGTCGTGTTTCAGGGAAGTGTCCTTTAAATATAAATCAATGTAACTGGCCTGTAACTTTCTTTTCCAAAAAGTTTTTTGTAATATAGCTTTCTGGTTTTGGTATCAGGGCAATGTTTTCTCATTAAGTGAGCTGGCATGTGTTCCCCTTTCCTCTATTTTCTGAAAGATTTGTATAAGAATGGTATTATTCCTTATGAAATGTCTCACAGAATTTACTATTGAAGCCATCTGGGACAGAATCTCCTTGTGAAAGGCTTTTTATTTATAAATTCTTTTTTTTTTTTTTTAAGGAAACAGAGCTATTGAGATTTTCTATTTTTTCATTGAAAGCTTGTTTTTAAGACTTATGGTACACTTAGCGTGCGTTTTCTCTGGAATTTAGCTATCTACTAATACATTCCTCTTTCAGGGGTCTCTTTTGAATGCTTAGGGTGCTCTCCAAAGATTTTCGGTTTTGACGGATTGGAATACACACGTTTACAGCCATTTTTCTGCATGGATCCCTCTTCTTTGCTACAATGCCTTGCAGATTTCCAGCTACCTCTGCCTCCCAAAACTCCGACTGCTCTCTCCTCCACTCAGTCTTAACTGTTTGCCACTGATTTGGTTCCACTTCCCTCTGTCACGTCAGAAATGTTTCCAGGCAAAAAGCTTGTTTGTATGTAGTAGTAGATTTTAGGTACGCTTTTCTGGTAGTAGTTTACCTAAACCAGTTTCAGTTACTATTTGTCTGATAGAATGCCTTCACTTATTAAAAAGTTTCAAGCCTTTGTATGTCTTTATTCTTTAGATCTTTCTCTGGTAAACAACACGTATCTTGATTTTGTTCTTTTTTTAATCCAATCTGAAAATGTGTCTTGAATAGTGAGTTTAGAAAATTTACATTTAGATGGTCTTCCCTGGTGGTGTAGTGGGTAAGACTCCATGCTCGCAATGCAGGGGGCCTGGGTTCAACCCCTGATCGGGAACTAGATCCCACATGCATGCCTCAATTAAGAGTCCGCACGTTGCAGCTAAAAAGTCTGCGTGCCCAACTAGAGATCCCACATGCCACAACAAAGACCTGGCGCAGCCAAAATAAATAAATATTTAAAACAAAAGAAAATTTACATTTAGATTAATTTGTCATATATTTGTATATAATTCTAATATTTTGGTTTAGTCTCTTTCCATGTTTTCTGTGTCTATTTTAAAACCTGTTTTCACTTATTGTCCTCAACTGTCATCTATATCTCGCATTTCAAACAGGATGGTATATTTATTATACTTTCTCATCCCTCTGCCACACCCTCCCTCCTTCCTTTTTAGTTTTATGTGATCTAGATTTTAATTCTGGGGTAATATGTATATATTTTCTTTTCTCTGATGCTCACTGTGATTTTAAGGACAAACTTTACTCATATATTTAATCTTCATATTTCTTGTAGCATCTCAGATTTATTGAAATATAAAAGTGTTACCATTTAAAGTGCTATTTAAAAAATATTATCCAAAACAATTTTCAACACAAGTCTTTTTTGGAAAAAGCTAAAGTTTTGAATTCATGTGCATATTTTTTATCATGCTGTAATAATTGAAGTAGTTTGGTTGGGTCTAAGCATCTATGTTCAAATTTTTTTCTTTCAGTTATCTTCATAATACTGTTCCCTCTTCATACTGCTTCCAGGGATGCTGTTGAAAAATGTGTTGCTGATCTGATGATTTCCTTGATCTGCTCCTTCTTTCTGAAGCTTTTAGAAGTTTCTTGTTGTCTTTATTCTTTAACTCCCTGGTGTTTTTTCCCCCACTAACTTCTCACTTTTAACAACCTATGAATGTTTGCAATATGAAATTTTTCATTTATCTTTTAATTCCAGGAAATATTTCTCCATTATTTTTTAAAAAACATTTGCTTATTTCAATTTCTATTATGGTCTCCTTGAGGTTCTATTATTTGTATTTTTTAAAAATTCTACTTTAATTCTACTTTCCAGATAGCTTAACATTTAATATTTTATTATGCTTTATCTTTTAGTTCTTCCTTCAGGATAGTTACTCAAGTGGGTCTTCCAGTGACTAATTTCTCCCTCAATTGTATCGATTCAAATCTTTGTAAGCATTCTGCTCTTTATGTCAACTATCTTATTTTTCAAATCATTTTTTTTCTGTTTGTTCTTTTGGTGTGGTCTTATTTGACTTATTCACATTAAACTATCTTGTTTATCTTTTAACATACTCTGGCTTATTAGATTAAAATTTTTGATTTGTTTTTTTCTGATGCTTCTTTTTCTGAAGGACTTTTTAAGCAGTGTGTTCTTTGTCTGTGCAAATAATTCTCTTCAAATAGCTTCTTATTTTATTCTGTGAGGACATTTCCTCTGGGGGTATCAGATAGCCTGTCAGATAATGAGCATGGGAGGTCAGATCTCAGGTTATAAAGCCCTGTGGGTTCCAAGGGAGGAGAATGGATATGGTCTGTGATTACAGAGGTCCAAACACCAGAATACCACAAATAATCATTCTTCATTTGGGAAAACTTTTCTCACTAGAGTTTCAAGTTTTGTCTTTTGGGTATAAGTGGAATTAAGAGGGATGATACTCCTTATGTTGTCCTATTAGCTATTAAAAGAGGTGTGATAAAATCTGCTGATATGATTGTAGACTTGTTTAAGTCACTACTTATTTTTGCCAGGTTTTGTTTGATACATTTTCAAATATATAATTGTGCACACATAGACTTAGGGTTTTTACTTCTAACTGATGGATTAGACAGTATTACCAAATATCTCCAAGTAACTCTGGTAATGCTTCTCATTCCTTTACGTTCAAATGTTCTGTCATAGAATTTACTTCTAATTATCATGTTTTTTTTTTAATACTGAGTCTGATAATTCTACTCTTTTATTGAAATGTCTGTTCCATTTAAATTTAATTATTGGTATGCTTGGGTCAATATCTAACATCTTGCAATTTGCTTTATATGTGACTGATCTCTTTATGTTTACCTTTCTATCTCTTTTGCTCTTTCTTTGAATTAGTAAAATATGGTCCCATCTTTAATTGGTTATACATTCTTTTACTATTTTTTAATGGTCATTTAGAGATCTCTACTTTAGAGAACAGATATGTGGCTTAATGCATCTAATAAAATTATTAATTTTGTCATTTCCCTGATAATGCTTAGATCCTAGAATGGCTGAATTCTATTTACCTACCTTTCATCTTTTGCCCTACTATTGTCAGGCATGTCAATTTTGCACTTATTTTGAATTCTACAACACATTGCTATTATCATCTTGTGCAGTCAGTATACTTTTATAAGGACCCACTTATTTACCATTCATTGCTTTTCACTGCTTCCTTTGTTTCCAAGTAGCTGTTTGGAATGATTTTCATCCTGCTGATGAATTTTTTCTTGGTTAGTCTGGCTAGAGGTTTATACTTTTTACTGGTATTTTCAAAGAACCAGCTTTTGGTTTCATTGATTTTGTCTACTGATTTCCTGTTTTCATTTTCATTGATTTCTGCTCTAATTTTTCCTTTCTTCTGCTTTCTTTTGGCTTTAAATTGCTTGCCTTGGCTTAAATTGCTTTCCTGTCTCTAATTTCCTAAGGTAGAAGCTTACATTTCTTAATTTTAGACATTTTTCTTCTCTGATGTATACATTCAGTGCTAGAAACTTCTCTGTAAGCTTTGCTTTTGTTGCACACCACAAATTTTGATAAGTTGTATTTTCACTTTCATTTAATTAAAAATATTTTAAAATTTCACTTGAGACTCTTTGACCCCCCATGTTATTTAGAAGAATATTATTTGCTCTCCATTATTTTTTGTTTGTTTTTCAGCTATTTTTCTATTATTGATCTCTAGTTAAATTCTATTGTCATCTATGAACATATGTTGAGTGATTAGTATTGTATTAAATTTATCAAGTTGTGTTTTGTAGCCCAGAATGTTGTTTATTCCATTTGAGACTGAGGAGAATGTGTATTCTGCTGTTGCTGGATGGAGTATTCTATAAATGTCGATTAGAACAAGGTGATTGATGGTGCTGTTCAATTCAACTACATCCTTACTGATTTTTTCACTGTTGGAAGTACTGATAAAGAGGTGTTGAAGTCTCCAATTGTAATAGTGGACTTTTCTATTTCTCCTGGCAGTGCTATCAGTTTTTTAATTATGTATTTTGACACTCTGTTGTTAGGTGCATACACTTTAAAAATTTTTATGTGTTCTTGGAGAATTAACCCCTTTATCATTGTGTAATACCTCTCATTATCCTTAATAATTTTCCTTGTTCTGAAGTCTGCATTATGTAATTAATATAGCTACTCCAACTTTCTTTTGATTGTGTTAGCATGTAATGTTTTTCTCCATCTCTTTACTTTTAACCTGTCTTTATATTAAAGCAGGCTTTTTTTTTTCTTGGTTTTTTTTTTTTTGTAGACAACATTGTTGGGTCATGTTTCTTTTTCCACCCCCATTCTGACAAGTCTCTGTTTTTAAATTGCAAATTTAGGCCACTCACATTTAAAGTTATTATTGATATAGTTGGATTAATAAGTACCATGTTTGTAAGCATTTCCTATTCATTGTAAGTGTTCTTCTTTTTAAAACCTTTCTCTCATTTTCTTCCTTCTCTGGTTTTAATTGAATATTTTATATGTTTCCATTTTCTATCCTCTCTTAGCACATCAATTATACATCCAAAAATATTTTAAATGCTGCCCTAAAGTTTGCAGTATACATTTTTAACTAATCTAATTCCACTTTCAAATAACGCCATGCTACTTCATCAGTAGCGCAGGTACCTTATAATAGATCCTAGAACACCTGAATACCATAATACTATATATATATACATGCTATAACAAAGCAGTCTCAATTTCTCCCTTCCATCCCTTATAAGATTTCAGCCATTCATTTCACTTATCCATAAACCATGATCACCTAGTATATTGTTACTATTATTACTTTGAATAAACAGTTATCTAATAGATAATTCAAAAATAGGAGAAATTGACAACACCATAGAAGTACTAGAGGGAAGCTGAGGAGAATTCATCTACAGCTGCAAGTAGAAAAAACTTTCCTTATCGTCACTAAAAATTCAGAAACAATGAGAAAAGATTGAGATATTCGATCTCATATAAAGAAAACTTTTGCAAGAGGGAAAAAAAAAACCCGTAAAAGCAAGGTTTAAAAAAAAAAGTAGGGAAATGTTTACAACTTACATCACAGACAAAGGGTGGATATCCTTAATAAAGAGTTTCTAAAAATAAAGAAGAAAACCAACGATGTTGGAGAAGAACGGGCTGAAAGACAATTCTCAGAGAAAGAAATGCAAATGGACCTTAACAGATGAAAGGTCCCTTGCCTGACTCATAACAAAAACAAACAATAAAAAGGTACAAATTAAAATCTATTTGTAGAGAGAACATTGTTCACCTATCAGATGAGCAAAATTTCAAAGTCTGTCTAGACTGAGCAAAGCAGACACGCTCATTCATCGCTAGGAGAGTTTCCTGGCCTTCAAAGAGTTAACTATAATACACACAACAAAACTGATGAATCTGAAAAAATATTATACTGAGTAAAAGAAGCAACACATAAAAGAATACATCTAATATGATTACATTTATGTAAAATACTGAAACTGGCAAAACAAAGCTATAGCAAAAGAAAGCAGATCAATGATTGACAGTTCTGGGGATTAACTGCAAGAGAACATATTTAGGGCTAAGAAAATAATCTATATCTTGATTTGTGGGGGTGGTTATATTTGTCAAAACTTGTCGAATTATAAAATGAATGTATTAAATATTATATAAATTATACATCAATAAAGTTGATATTTTTAGGGAAAAAAACAAAACACAAAAATAGGAGAAAGGCTTTATTTTACTTTCACTTATTCTTTCTGTGACACTTTTCCTTTCTTTATGTAGATGTGGGTTTCTTTTAACCTTTCTTGCAGGGAAGTCTTACTGCAATGAATTCATTTATTTTCACTTATCTGAGAAAGTCATTATTTCTCTTCATTTCTGAAGGATACAGAATTTTAGTTTGGTATTTCTTTTTTTTCTTCCAATCATTTTAAATATACACTCCACTCTCTTCCTCCTTTCATTGTTTTTAATGAGAAATCTGATGTAATTCTTATCCTTTTTCCCTGTTATCCTTTTTCCCCACTCCCTCCCAGCTTCTTTCAAGATTTTCTTTGTCTTTGATTTTCTGAAGTTTGAATATGATATATTTTATATTTTTTGGTAGTCATCCTGCTTGGTGTTCTCTGAGATTCCTGGATCTGTAGTTTGCTGTCTGTCATTAATTTTGAAAACTTCACAGCCATTATTACTTCAAATATTTCTTCTGTCTTGTTTTTTTCTCCTTCTGGTATTCCACTTACACGTATGTTACACCTTTTGTAAACACCCCACAACTTCATAATTCTTGGATATTTTTTTAAATCATTTTGTCTCTATGCATTTCACTTTGGGGTTTCTATTGATGTTTCTTCAAAGTCACTACTGGTCCCCCTTATTCAGTCTACTGATGAGCCCATGAAAGGCATTCTTCATTCTTCCAGCATTTTTAATTTCCAGCACATCGTTTTGACTCAGAGTTTCCATCTTTCTGCATAAATTACCTATCTATTCTTGCATGTTGTCTACCTTTTCCATAAAGACCTTAACCTATCAATCACAGATATTTAAAATTTCATGTCTAATATTTCCAAAATCTGTGTCATATTTGAGTCTGATTTGGAAGCTTGCTTTTTATCTTCAGACTATTTTTTTCTCTCTTTGGTGTACCTGTAACTTTTTATTGAAAACTTGATGTGGTATATTGGATAATAGGATCTGAGATAAATAGGTCTTTAGTGTAAGGATTTATGTTAATTTGGCTCAAAATTGGGCTGTGTTTAATGATTATTGTACATGGGTAGGTGCAGAGGCTTCATTTTTCTCTAGTGTCCTTTTCTTCTTCCCTGTTGTCTTTGTTTTGTTTTAATTTTGGCTGCGTTGAGTCTTTGCTGCTGCGTGTGGGCTTTTTCTAGTTGTGGAGAGTGGGGGCTACTCTTGGTTGCGATGCATGGGCTTCTCATTGCAGGGGCTTCTCTTGTTGTGGAGCATGGGCTCCATGCGGGCTTCAGTAGTTGTGGCACATGGGCTCAGTAGTTGCAGCACGTGGGCTCTAAAGCGCAGGGTCAGTAGCTGTGGCACAGCGGCTTAGTTGCTCTGAAGCATGTGGGATCTTCCCCAATGAGGGATCAAACCCGTGTTCCCTGCATTAACAGGCAGATTCTTAACTGCTGTGCCACCAGGGATGTCCCCGCTATTGTCTTTGGATTTCTCTAAGAACTCTTTCTTGATCAAATTTGAGTCTTGTAGCCCTTTCAGCTGCAATTCACTGTTCTTATATTGTAGCCTTAGTGATGTAGTGGTAAAGTGAGGAGAGGAAGCCTGTTATAACCTTTTTATTAAAATTGGTTTTTTGTGGGACTGAGCCTTGGGGCTATGATGTTCGAAATGTTTCTCAGTCTCTCCTCACCTACCCCTGACGTGAGACAGCATGGCCAGAGGAGGTTGGAGTTGGCCAATTTCTGTTTCCCAAGGTCAGGTAAGACTCTGGCAAAGTATTTTCTCTTGGAGAGTAGTTCTTTTTATGGAGAATGCTCTGGATATATTTAAAAATGGATACTTTCCTTCATCTCCTGCCAAAAAAGGGGGTATTTTTCTGCTTTACCATTAGAACTTGGCAGGGTTCCTAGAGGGAAAACCCAGGAAAATGTGGGGTCCCAAAGTGTTTCTCACTCTGAAGCTAGTCCACCCTCACCTCCAACAATTCATCAAAATCATCTTTTAAGTGTTCCCACCAGAATGTGGCTCTAGCAGGTTCTGCTGCAGATAAACTGATTTCAGCTGTGACTCTCTCCAGATTTCAGGGTGGCAGTTTACCCTGTGACCCCATTTCTCTGATGAGTCTAAGAAAAATCTTTGGTTTTCAGTATGTTTAGCTTTTGTCTTGTTGTAAGGACAGGACCGATGACTTCCAAGCTTTTTACATAGCAGAGCTCTAGAATTTTAATTGCTTTATATTTTTAGTGTAGGTTTGCAGGCAACATATTCTTGCAGTTTCTGTTTGTCTAAAAACCTCTTTGTTTTACCTTCATAAGGGTATACTGAAGAATATGTTTACTGAGTAAAGAATTCTAGGTTGGCAGTTTTTCTTTTCAGTTCCTTAATTGTGTGTCATTGTACTATGTTCCAGCTTCCATCATTAGTCTTACTATTCCTCTTTAGAAGGTAATGTGTCTTTTCTCACCTCTTACTGCCTTTAGGGCTTTCCCTTTGTTGTTGTTGTCCAGCAGTTTTACTGTGATGTGCCTGGGATGGGTCGTCTTTTTATAGATCCTTCTAGGGATTCCTAATGATTTTTGAAGACACTCAGCTATGACTTTTTCAAGTGTTGCCTCTGGTCTATTCTTTTTCTTCTTTTCTTCTGGGATTCTTATTACATATTTGATAGGCTATTCTTTGTGCTTTAGGTTTGGGTTTCTATTGTCCTTCAGTTTACTAATCCTATCGTCTGCTACTTCTGATTTGCTGTTAAACCCATCAGATAAACTTCTAGTTTCAGATATTATATTTTAAATTCTAGAATCTCCATTATAAATGTTTTCCTTGTGTAGTCCAAGTCTCTGGTGAAACTCTACATTTTCATGTGTTTTCTACAACTTTTTCTCTATTGTCCTGACTGGATTAATTATCATTGTTTTAAGGTTTTTGAAAACCTCAATATCTGGACTGTATGTTATTCTTTTATTATTATCTATTTATTCCTCCTTAGCTTGGTCATATTGTCTTGTTTCTTGGCATAGCTAATACTATTTTATTGAATCTTTCTGATAATATTATCACATCCTGAGAATATTTGCCTTTTTTATGCTAGGCAGATGGAGCTGAGTGCTTGGTTGACGTTTTCATAAGGCTTAGTCTACCTCTGGTTTGTCCTGTCATTAGGGCTTAGCCTTCTGAAGCTTTTCAGTGAGGGTATGCTTATGCTCATTGGGGCCCCTCCTGTAGTTATTAGTTTTTGTCCTCTCAGCACTGCAGAATGACATGAGTGTGATCCTTTGAGAGAGTATTGGCTTACCTTTTTAGTTTTCTGCACTGAAGTGTTTTAGAATTGTGTAAATGTTTAAAAGAAAAAAAAGTCTTCGTCTGAGACTCCACAGTTTTCTATGTGGCATCTCCATTCCGTGTGCTGGCTGAAAACTCAGTTTCCTCTGCAGAGGCCCTCTGTCCTGCCAAACCAGAAGTCTCAGCCTATAGCACCAATTCCCACAAATCAGTAAAATACCCTCATGGTAAAACTGGCCTCAGATCAACCAGATCACTGTAGTTGTGGTATATTCGCTGGAGTCACTTTCCCTGAAAGGTCTTTGTTTCCTGAGATTGTGTACAATTCATCTCTGGTTTCCCTTACGGCTTGTTTGCTTCCCACTCCACATAGCTTCAAAATTCAGCAAACGTGCCATGTATTGAGGCTCCTCTGGTCTCCACTTTTGGCACTCCAGCTAATTTGATGACCCAAAATTCTACTATTTCCTTAGTGGGAACTGCCTCCTGCAGGAACCTGCACCAGAATTCTGTGTCACCCCTGCTGTGGACAGACATTCTTTGTATCAAGGCACTGGTGGGGAGGAAGCAATAGCAGGACTCTAGCTCCACCACTGCTACTTTTCCTCTCACAATAACCCCAGGCTGTCAACCCTGTGCTGGTTAAAGTCTAGAATTGATCCCTCTCAAACCCACCATTTCACAACAATCCCCCTATTACCCTAGAGGAATTTTATGCTTTTCTTCTTTTCTTAGTATTTTCCCTGTCTAGTTTCTTTTAGAGAAAGGAATCAACTTTTAGAGAAGGGAATCAACTTTCATGCCATTTTAGTATCTTAATAGAAAACAGATCTAGAATTCTTTTTAACTTAATTATATTAGTTTATTTTTTGTAATAATGCTGTTTATTGATTTACTCATACTATTATCTATAGATAATTAAAGCTCATTATCTAACAATGAAATAATTGTTTTAAAATAAAACATATATATAAAGTAAATATTCAAACAAATGTTAACTCACAATAGATAATATAATAATTTTTATTTTTATCTATGTTTTACTTCATAAGCAATGTTTTTCAAGTGTTATCTATCCAACAAATTGAATCAGAATGATCATTACCGTGTGTGTGTGTGTGTGTGTGTGTGTGTGTGTGTGTGTGTGTGTGTATGGGGAGGGGAGAGGTTGTTAAATCCATGTTCATGGGCCTTTTTCACAACTAATGAATTTAAATTTCTGGAGGTGGGGCCCAATAATTTATATTTTAGCAGGTCTCCTCTCCCAAGGAGATTATGATCCATGTTACATCTTGTGAGCCACCATTTCTAAGTCTCTGATATACACATATTTCTTTTCTAAAATGTTCATACAAATGCAAATGGCAAATTGCTATTAACATCATTGTCATAATTAATTTAAAATGATTAATGACATTGGCTTTAGTTTTCCTGATTTAATTATTTGCTAACGACACTAGTATAATTAATTGTTCATGTCGACAAATATATGATTCCTGTTTTCACAGCTTTTCATAATCCCATCGGAAAGCAGATCTTTTATTAATTCAAGGCACAGCCCACCTGTCACCATTTCACGTTGCACTGATTTGCTAATTTGATACTCTCTAAATAGTGCTATATTCATTTCTGTTTTCAGCTTTTATTCAGTCTAAACATTTCCAAAGGACTAACATCTAGTAAGTTTTGTCTAGGTATGCACAGGCATCAACTCCACTATTGAAAAGGAGTACCTTCAGTAACTCAGATGAACAGGCATTTGCTATGGGAGGGGACTGGAGAATGTGGAATTGTATGTATTTTAACTTTCTCCCTGGGGAATCCACTCTTTAGAGGTAAGACAACTATTTCTTATCAAGTCTTAGAACGAAAAGGTCTAATTACTTTAATTTTCCCCAGGAAACTGAACTGAATAGTTCATTACTTCCGAGGTCCCCAAACTTATTCTTTAGGAATAGGAAGTGGTTTCTTTCATGATTCTATTGTGGTTTTTGGCATCTCTCTTTATGGAAAAAGAGTAAAAAACCCTAAACATTTCATGTCTGTTGGCGCATCCTGTTACGAATGTATTTGTGTACTTATTGTTTAAAGTCTTTAGACCACGCCTGTTTTGTTTACTTCATACAACCAGCCGTAGCACAGTCCTTGGGCTATTGTAGGTCCTTGGTAAATGTATCCCGAATCTCTGAGTTTTGGTTACTTCTTAGGATTTTAGGGGTGTTTCACTGCCATCCTTGTACACAACATGCAGGAAAGATATATTTTCCTTGAAACATTTTCCTGCTGAATTTTAAGCATGTAGCAAGTAATTATCTTAATCCAAAGACTTGTGTACTGAACAAACTACTTACTCATTTTCTTTCCTTTTTATTAATTGCCACAGTTTTGGCTCTGAGTACCTATCTCACTAGGTTGGTGAGAAATTTCCCTCTTATCTCACTGCCATTTTTACTAGGTCAGGAACCAAAGTACAAACTCAGCGAAGTGTTAGGAACTGAAATGCAGATTTGAAGAAGGGAATTTTAAAGGCATAAATGATTGCTGACATATGAATAAAATGTATCTCCCCCAAAAGTTCAGTGAAGTATAACCTCACATATCTGGGAAAGACATCTGGCTTCAAGATGGCAGGCTAAGTATACAAGGGAGACTGAAAACAGATTAAATCTTGATGTATTAAAAATTCCAATCCTGCATGTGTATTAAAAATTTAAAGCAAACCACCATTCTAGAAATAGACTGTAAAACTTCTATATGTATAGAGAAGTAAAAGGAACAAAAAAAATGTAATCAGGCCAATAACAGACAGAAATGTTAAAACTAAGAAAGAAAAAGAGTATCATAAACATGAAACATGAAATAAGATGGCAGAAATAAGTTCAAATAAATTAACAGTAATAATAGAGTTTCGTTAAAGAATATTAGTTCTTTGTATTAAAAATAAACCTATGTTTTACTTTCTAAAACATAGCTCTATTTTTGTCTAAAATAAAATGACACAGGATGATGGAAAATAAATAAGAAAAAAGATTCTAGCAAATACTAACAAACAGAAAATAGTTTAACTCTAACAACAACATTCAGAATTCAAGGCACAAAGCATTAAAAGGATCAAAGAGGTGTTTCTTTTCCATAAAAGGAGCCCTCCTCCTTAAAATAGTATAATAGTTATGATTCTTACAAAATAAATCAACTAATAAAATTCAATGAAAAAATGACAAATCCAGTTATACTGAGAGATTTAAAAATATGTCTCAGACTAATAGCCATGAAGTAAATAAAACTCTAGATGTCATAAATGAGTTTGATTTAATTGGTAGTTACTCACAGAATTATTTGCACATAAATAGATGCTATAGTTTTTAAAATATTCAAGGATTTTAAAAGACAAAAGTAACTTGTACTAGAATCATAATAAGCTTGAAAAAATTTCCAACAATTGAAGAATATGCAAAAACTATAAAGGTAGACAACAAAATGAAAGCCAAACATCTTGTGCAATAACAATGTTGTTAAATAAACTTGGAAAAAAATAAGTGATTGGTCAAAGAGAAAATAAAAATGGATATTATTAATATTTAGATTTAGAATAAATGATGGCTAACTACTTATGCATAAACAAGTGTGGGATATTTTAGCCCAGAGAAAAGTGTAGAACTTAAATATGTTAGAAAACAGACCAATAAACAAGTAAACTGAAACTTCGCTTCAGATTAGCATGTAGGATGGTTATGATACAATTTTGTTCCCATGGTAATGCCAACAGCAATAGCCATTTTTTAGGTGACGAACAAACCCTTCAGGTGAGTACAGAGCTGAGGCAAATTCTACAGCTGGAGGTGAACATCTAGTCTGAGTTCAGACAGGTAGAAAAATCAATCTGCTTGAGATGGATAGACTAAAGGAATGAGGAGTCAACTGGGTTAGGGAAACATATTAAGATCTGGAGAAGCCCTAATTCCCCAAATGAATTGATCAGTCCAACACGATCACAACACATGCTCTCTCTTCCCAAATTCTAGGAAGAAAACAGGAGCGGAAAAGGGGTTCGAAGTGGAGGGAAACTGCTTGTCTCATGCATTCATGTGGTGATTGGATTCTAAGACCCTAAGTTGAATTCAAAGGTGAACTACATGACTCAAAAATGCAAAAATTTGACCTCTCCCAGGTCAAATAGTGACTATACTGAAAAGGCAGATGTGTGAGAGAGGTTGGGTGCAGAGAACATAACTGAAGAAACTAATCTAATTAAAACTAAGGAACAGCATCAGTTTAAGTTGACTCTTAAGAAGAATCTAAACAATAATAATCTTAGCTACCACAGAGGAAAGACTTGCACAGCCTTTGAGAAGATAAAAACCAACAAAATCCTACACTCAATCTCCACTGTGTTTGTATACACAATATCTGCAGTAAAATAAAAATTTATGAGACATGCACATGTGCATATTTTCCTTTAATTCTTCAGATATGGTTTCCTTTTGTTCTTTGAACATATTTAAAACAGCTCATTTAAAGTCTTTGTCTAGTAAATCCAAAGTCTGTGTACCCTCATGGAAAATCTTTATCAATTTTTTTTCTCCAAGTATGAGCCATACTTTCTCATTTCTCTACATGTGTTATAATTTATTTCTTTTGAAAACTGGACATTTAAACATTAAAAAGTTTGTCGTTGTTTCTGTTTGTTGTTGTTATTGTCTTTTTTTGTTGTTGTTTGCTTGTTTAGCAGCTTTCCTGGATAAATTCTTTTTTGGGTCTGTATTCTTTTTAACATGTGGCCACTGAAGTCTGTGCTCAGTTAGCTTAATGATTAGCTAATGACTGGACAGAGATTTCTTTTGATGCATGAAGAAACAAGTCTTTCAGATTTGAACGAGGTCTTTGCATGATTTGGGGGGCATTGATTTAATGTTCAGACATGAAGTTTACAAGTCCACCATAACTTTTATCTCCTCTCTGTGCAGAACTTCGAGTTCATCCAGAGATGAAAAGCTTAGGGCCCTCTCAGGTCTTTCATAGCTGTGCCCACAGCCTTGTGTATGCACATGGCCTTCCAGATTTCTAGGAATATTTCAGAGCTTTTCAAAGTCACGTACATATATCTCATTCAAAAGCTTTCTGTTTTAAGATTTTTGATCTGTTTGATGTTTGTCTCAATTGTTATTGCTACCTCAGCAGTTGGGATATTAGATAATTGTGGCTGATTGTTTTTGACAAAAACTCCCAGGTTAAAGGCTGTCTGCATTGGGCCAGTTCTGTGTCAGCCCAAAGACAGACAAGCCTTGCTGGTGGGATTGCCCAGGAAACTGCCAGACAAGTCAAATAATGACACTTACCTGGGAATTGGGCTTTAAAGGTGATCCCACCCTGTTATTTCACCTCCGAGACTGTTAGGCTGTTGTTTTCAGCATGCTTGTGGAGCTACTGGTTTTCAAGAGGTTGGTGAAGAGCCATGAGGCTAGGAAAGGTAAAAATAGCACAAGGCTCACATTCTTACCAAGATTCAACCAATTTTCTTGAAAAAACAATCTCCAGGTTGCTGAATGTTTTCAGCTAATTTCCACACTTCTGAAAAGGTTGGTGTTGACAATTTTGTGTGTTATCATTGCTTTTATGGAGGAGAGGATTGTTGGAGGTCCTTACTGCACCATTCTTGCTGACATCCAGCAAAGAGTTCTTAGATTTGACACCAAAAAGCATGATTCATAAAATTTAAAAAACTGATAAATTGAACCCTGTGAAAATTAAATCTTTTTCTCTGTTGAAGACTCTGCTAAAAGGATAATAAAACATATCACACAGTGAGAGAATTATTTGCAAAGCACATATATGATAAAGGACTTGAATCTAGAATATATAAAGAACTCTCAAATTTCAATATTTAAAACCATTAATCAAATTAGAAAGTGGGCACAAGACTTGAACTGACATTTTTCAAAAGAGAATATGAAAATGGAAAGTAACACATAAAAATATGTTCAACATCATTAGCCAGTAGATAAATGCAAATTAAAACCATAGCGGGGTATCACTACACAAATATCAGAAGAGCTAAATTAAAAATAGTGATAATACCAAATGTTGGTGAGGATGTGGAAAACCAGATCTCTCCTATATCTCTGGTAGAAATATGAAATGTTGCAGGCATTCCGGAAGAGTCTGGTAGTTCCCTTTAAAAAATGGACTACTATACCACCCAGAAATTGCACTATTGTGTATATATGCCAAAGTAATTAAAACTTTTTTTTCATGCAGAAACTTGGACATGAATAGTCTTAGCAGCTTTAATACAGTAGCCCCAAACCAGAAACTATCAAAATGTCCTTCAGTGACTGGATGGTAAATGAAATAAGATACATCCATGCCACAGAATACTATTCAGGAATAACTTGCTACTGAAACCTGCAATAACTTGCATGAACGTAAAGGAAATTATGTTGAGAGAAAAAGCTAATATCAAAAGGATATATACTGCATGATTCCATTCATATAACACTTGTGAAATAATAATCACAGAGATGCAAAACATTAGCGATTGTTGAAGGTTAAGATGGGGAGGCAGGAGTGAGTGTGTCTGTAAAGAAGTAGAATAGAGGAGTCTTATGATGATGGTTCAATTAAGTATCTTGATTGTTGTAGTGGTTACTTAAAGCTATGCATGTGATAGAACTGCACACAGCTATACCCCTTTTCCCCCACCCATAAATGAGTGCATGTATAACTGGTGCAATCTAAATAAGCTCTGTGGGTTGTATCAATGATGACAGTGCAGAATTACAAATAAAATATTAGCCATTCAAATTAAGCAATGTGTTAAAAGGACAATGTATTACAGCTGTGGTGGATAATTACTTATCTACTAAATACTCAGACTCAGCTTCCTTCTTCCCTAGTAACAAACTCCTAATTTTAATTCAGTCACTAAGAAAACCAGCTTAAAAATTATATTCCTCTCAATCTTTTTGGAGGTTGGATGGTTAACAAAATGCAAGGAGAAATTGTGGATTAGGACTTCTGGGAAATTACTGTTATCCAAATCCCTTTTTTTCAATTTTTCCTACCTGTAATGAGGACATGATGCCTACATCTCTAGTGGTCATCTTGGGACTACGAGCAAAAACCAAGAGGAGACAGAGACTTCCTCCCTTATTTCCTTAAACTGCTGAACCAGTGCCAGCAAGTGCTTTACTCTAGACCTGATTATTTCGGAAATATGAGCCCTCATGTGTTTAAACCACCATAGCCAGGTCTCTCTTACTAGTAGCTGAATGTAATTCCTAACTGACACAGTGACCGAGAAGGTTTATCCATGTATTGTAAAGATGGATCAACATGAGAAATTCTATCAAGGTAATTCTCTTTGTTAACAGACTTATGGAGAAAATTGTATGATTATTTTAATGGATGCTGATTAAGAATTTATAAAATCTAACATACATTCATGGTAACAGCTCAAAAAATGAGAAGTAGGACCTCTCTTAATGCATGAAAAGCTACCTGGTAAAAACTGATGCAAAAGTCACATTTAATAATAAAATATAAAAACATGCTCAATAATATCAGAAATAAGAACAGAATATCCATTATTATTACTATTATTGACTGTTATGCTGGAGAGTGAAACTAAAACAGTAAAAGTAAAATGGCTCAAAGATTAAAAAGATAATGGCCTAACATTCAAGAGAATTAATTAATAAACAATGGAACTGATAAAAGAACTTAGCAAGTTGGCTGGATAAAATTTGCCATGCAAAAATCAATTTTTCCAATTTTTAATCAGCAAAAAATTAAAAATTAAAATGTAGAATAAGAATTTACAACAGTAGCAGACATCTAAGATGCCTGGTTTAAAAAAAAAACTAAAAAAAATGCAAGATATTCATGGAGAAAATAATAAAACTTTATTCAATGATACATATAGATTTAAATAAACAGAGAAGTAGGCTATGTTCATAAACGGAAATATTGAATATTAGGAAAATATCAGCCCTCCCCAAATTAGTCTAGTCGTAGGAATGTATATAAAAACAAAATGAGATTATTTTATGCAAAAGGTAAAAAAAAAGTCTGGTAATAAAAAGTTTCAGTAAAAATGTCGAAGACAGGTTCATTCCTAAGCTATTTTTAGAGTATGAATACATTGATTTACTCACTTTAGGCAGAAATTTGGAAGTATAATTAAAAATAAATTTTCTGAGCCTGTGACCTTGCAATTCTATTTCTAGATATCTGCCTGAGGGCAAAAGAATGTTTGCTGCAGCGTTATTTGAATTATCAAAATATTGAAAACAAACTTCATGTCTTTCCAAAAGAAGTTTAAGTAAAACATGGAATGTACATTTTATGGAATACTGTTTATGAATTAAAATACACAATCCATAGATTATCAACGCAGATTACTCTAAAAGTTATACATCGTACAATACATGGAATATGATAACCCTTAAATAAAAACAAATAGATAAAATAATTTAAAACCACACACATATACACAAATTAAAGGTTAAAATATGGAGATATGCACCAAAGACATAATATTGATTACCTAGAGGAATGGGAAACAATACTAGGATTGAGGAGGTCAAAGAGGATTTTAGATTTAGTTATAACTTTGTTGAAAAGGTAAAAGGAAATTGGAATTATATCTTAGTCGTGCAATTAAAAATGAATTTAAAGGGTCTGGTGAATATTGTATAAGTGGATTTTGATGGTGCTCAATTAAAGGGTAGAACAAAATTTTGGATCCTGCTGCATTAATACAGGTATACTTATCAGAGATTTACATTTGACACAAGGTTGGGGGCACCTATAGGCATAAATCAACCAAATAGTGCAGTAAGTGTTATGAGAGAGTTGGGAACAGAGAAGAGGAAGTTGTTGGTATTCTCTTAGGAAATACGAGGAGGCAAATTAGAGTTTTGAATCTGAAGGGAAAAGAAGAATTTTAAGTGAAGGGGGTCAGCGTAAGCAGAGTGATTGCAGGCCAGGGAAGCAGCTTGTACAGAGATGTGAGTCTACAGTGGGTCTGACGTACCTGAAGGATAGTGTCTGCAGGCTTGACTGTGTGTGCAGAGGGAAAGGTCGTGGGGCTGTAAAGAGAACAGAGGCTAGAGATTAAAAATCGGTGCCAGCTCATGGGGCCTTTCTGCAGCAGAAATACATATGCTGTTTTCTTGATCTGTAAGCCTTTCCCAAAATTTTCTGCTTGTTCTAACCATTCTTAAGTTTCTAGCTTAAATCCCACGGTGCCTTCCTCATTTACCTCAATCCATTTTGAGTTTTTCAGAATGTTTTTCGTGCCTATAGTCTATATACATCATTTTAATACTTCAGTACCTTCCTTCTGGCATGTTCTTACATTGTTTCAGGTGTCTTGACTATCCAAAAAAATTAAATTGGCTTATGTATTTGTCATGTATCCTGAAATCACTGAAGTGGGTGTTAGGTTCATAATGGATGCCTGTATTTTCTAAGCTGAACTGAGAGGAGATAAAGTGGTACTTTCTAGGCACTCCAACAAAATTAGCCATTAATATGGACAACAGTACAAACAGTAAGGTCACAGGGAGTAATTCATTTCAGTATCCATTTTGTTTATTAGCTCTGTTTCCTTGAAGGGTTGTTCACCTTCTTTGTCACTCATTTTCATCATCTATAAAGTATGGATGATAATAACACATTTAATTGTGTTGGCTTTTTGCAATATGCCAGGAACATTGTTGGTTTTTTTTAAAACGCGTAACAGGCACAAAGTGGCACCATGACACATATAAAATGATTGTTACATTTCTTTAGTTTTCTAAATCAAATCAAATCTACCTTAATCACCACCTGCCAAGGTTTTGAAAGATCATTTGACTAGTCCTCCACCCACAACCCTTGGGATTGATATGAGCTTTAGCTTTAGTTTAGAGAAGCTGGACTAAGTTTTTATGCGCATCATTTTATGTGCTTATTGTTCAATTTTAGAGGTCCATTTAAAGGCAGGTGTCTTTGCAGCTGAATAAATTCCCTCCATGCCAAATTCAGCCTCTAACACTGCTGTAAGACACTAGTTCTCAATAGGGGTGAGGTGGATTTGGCCCTCCAGGAGACATTTATTTGGCAAAGATAGGAGACATTTTTGGTTGTCACAACTTGGAGGGGAGGTGCTAATGGCATCTGATGGGTAGACACCAGGGATGCTGTTCAACATCCTGCAATGCCAGGACAGCTCCTGACTCCTAAGAACTAACCAGCCAAGTGTATCAATAGGGCCAAGCTCGAGAAACTGCTCTCAGGGTTACCAATGATAATGTTGACAGAACCATGGGAATTTTGCTGTTTACTGAGAACTGAGTATGACCAGAACTTAACTGATCACAGAACCTGCTAGGACTCTACCTGGTTTAGATGCAGGGTTCCAAGTACCTCTTCCTTCTTCCTCAAAATGCTCTAGCTTCCCTCCTTCCTCCCAACTATGATGAAACTGCAGTTTCCTTAAAAAAATACGAGTTTGGTTCTTTCAAACAAGGCCTGGTTCTTGAGATTTTCTTAAGAATGGATCTTGAAACCCAAAGAAGGTGGTTAGGAAGCCTAGAACATGGCAGACTGGCTGTCTACCCTACCTCAGGAAAAACAAGATTGGAATGAATATCTCATTAAATGATGCTATAACATTTTTCAAAATAGAAAACTGAGACATGGGAGAGGTAAGGTCACTTGCCTAAGACCACGAAGTTATGAAAGGGCTAGAGCCAGTTAACTGAAACCTAAGCTTAGCAGTTTCCTTCAATAAGAAAAGATCTTGTTTAACTATGAAGTTGACAGATGGCCTGAAGTCACTTTCAAGGTCACTTTGTCCAGGTAAACTTAAAACAGAGGAAAAGTAATACATGTTCCCCTGGAGCACGTTTTATTTTAAAGTATTTTAGTGAAATATAATATACACACTCAAAAGTGCACACATCATGTGTGCAGGCTTGATGAATTGTTACACATTGAATCTACCCCAGTCACCAGGAAGCAGATCCAGAAACACTGTACTATTAGCACCCCAGAAGCCCTCTTAAGGTCGCTTCCAGTTATGAAATCTCTTCTCTTCCCATCGTGTAACATCGGTTTTCATATTCGATCCTCTGCAGGTGCCTCTCAGGAGCCCCTACACTACCAACGATACCCAATTCTATTTTTTTGTACATTTAAAAATAATTGAAATATAGTTGATTTACAAAGTCATGTTAGTTTCAGATGTACAGCACAATGACTCCGGTTATATATACTCACACATAGATACATACATATATATATATTCTTTTTCAGATTCTTTTCCCTTGCAGGTTATTACAAAATATTGAGTATAGCTCCCTGTGCTACAGAGTAGGTACTTGTTGGTTATCTGTTTCATACATAGCAGTGTGTATATGTTAATTCCATCTTCTTAATGTATACCCCACCGTCTCTACCCCGTTTCGTAACCATAGGTTTGTTTTCTAGGTCTGTGAGTCTATTTCTGCTTTGTAAATAAGTTCATATGTATCTCTTTTTTAGATTCTACAGGTTTTGACTTGGCTTTTTTAGATTCCCTGTCTTGGCTATGGTAGATAATGCTGTTATGAACATTGGAAATACAAAAGATAGAATGTATCTTTTTGAATTATAGTTTTCTCTGGATATACCCCCAGGAATGGCATTGCAGGATCACATGGTAACTCTATTTTTAGGTTTTTTTTAGGAACCTCCATACCATTCTCCATAGTGGTCATACCAATTTACATTCCCACCAACAGTGCAGGATGGTTCCTTTTTCTCCACACCCTCTCCAGCACTTATTATTTGTAGACTTTTTGATGATGGCCATTCTGACTGGTGTGGGGTGATACCTCATTGTAGTTTTGATTTGTATTTCTCTAATAGTGATTTGAGCATCTTTTCACGTGCATTGGGCATCTATATGTCTTCGGAGAAATGTCTATTTAGATCTTCTGCTTATTTTTCGATTGGGTAGTTTTTTTTGACATTGAGTTGTATGAGCTGTTTGTATATTTTGGAGATTAATCCCTTGTCAGTTGCATCATTTACAAATATTTTCTCCAATTATGTGTGTTGTCTTTTCATTTTGTTTATCGTTTCCCTTGCTGTACAAAAGCTTTTAAGTTTAATTAGTTCCCGTTTGTTTATTCCCAATTCTTTTTTCTCTATTTTTCATCTGTCTTTTTTTTACTCCTCCATCCCTCTTGCCCCATTTTTCTCTTCTTTCCCTTCTCCCTCCCTTCATTCCTTTATTCTTGGCTACCACGAGTTCACTAAATATTTTCCTCCATACCTTTTATAAATTTGGGCCAATATAAAGAAGAATAGATACTGAAGTAGAGAACTATTATGGCAGAAGGGAAATACTGCAAAGTTATGCTACAATCACAGTAATGTTATTTGCTCATCTAAATCCATTACTACTGAGCACCTGGGTTCTATGGAAGTTGGCATTACAAATATGACTTTTAGAATAAAATCCCATATGACTGGAAGAAAACCATGTAGACTGCCAAAAACTGTAAACAGGGAAATGGTAGGCAGTATTAAAACAAACCCAAAACTCCTGTCCCTCCTGGATTCTTCTTTCTTCCATCATGCTTGGGAGTGTGTTTAACAGTAAAGATCATCAATTTATCACTTTTAAACATTCCACAGACCAGCTTCCCCCTCATATTGTAAAATTTGGTAACATTTAACCACTTAGACAATTGGCATATATTTGAGTTACAGATCACATGAGCCTCTCTTTTTTTTTAACAGTGAGATCGAGGAATGGAAGAAAAGGAGTTACACCTGTTTTATAAATTAATTATTTTGCAGCAGAGCTTTATGCTAGGAACTGTTATGTTCCACAGGGTGAATTTTATGAGTGAGATACCCAAATCAACGGAATAATCAGCCATATGAAATTGGAATTTTTCTTGCTTGTTCAAAAAACTCAATCTTATTTCTGAGTACATTCAGTTCTCCAAATTCAGTGAAAAGCCCTGCCAAACAGAGGCCCTGCTGACTATAAGGAATAGAATAAAGACACATCTATCTGTAATTAGCACATTAATTGCTTTAGTAGTACAAATGGTTACTACCACAGTATCTGAAGAGAGTTGCAAATAGATTAAACATTCCTAAGATCTTCTTCATCTGTGAATTTGTTTAGGCTGTCCTTTCTTCATAGATAATGCAAAATCTGAGCTTTAGTAAAATTTTCATGTATTTGGATTAGCAACATTCTATTAAATGAAATAGTCTTACAAAAGTCTGGGGAAATTACCACACATTCAATGGCTGTGCCTGGTCATACCAACAAATCAGCTGTTTTTCAGTTGATTTAGCTTCTAAGTCCATCTACTTAATGAACCAAGCTGTGATTGAATGGATCATTAAGACAGCCCCAAATTGTCCAAATTTGGATCTGAAGTCTTTTCTCATTGAAATGTGGGGAAAATTTAGTTATCTATTTTTCCTGGCAAAACTTTACAATATGTGTACTCTTGGAGCACAATACTTCTTCCAAATATATCTATGAAATAGAAATTATTCTACTTTACAATTATTTATCAATCTTCATTGAACATTCTTTTCTAGTATTTTTTTGTGTTGTTCTGACTAGGATTTTGATTAATCACTCAACTGATGGCTTACTACAGGATAAAATTCAGCAGTTATTCCTGAATTATTTCTTAGTTATTTCTAAACAGATATTCTTAGAAGAAACAAAACTTTTTCTCATGTTTCATACATACTTTATCACATAACCTTTTATTTTTAAAAAATAACAGGGAATTTACACTAAATAATAATTCTATAATTTCTTGAAACAATTTTGGTTCTCAGCTTGTAATACCTGAATATTTCAAAGGCAAATATCAATGCATTATATTTAAGGTAATACAATCTGAATTCAGGTTTTCAAGAAGGAGAGATATCAGAATCTTTAACAAGATTTTTCTGGGGCAAAAATTGGGATTATGTATATGAAAGTATTTTGAAATTGCTTAAAATCAATGCTAATGTTCCATATTTGTCCTGTGGCTTTGGCTGCCTTCCCAGCCCAGAATGCAATTTAACAAGCACAGTATTATCTGTCACAGCTGGAATTAATCTTCTCAGTTAACTAACCAGTGACCTAGGAAGGCTCCCCTCCCCCCCAAAATGGGACAAATTTACAAATGGTGGATTTGGGAAAGACCTTCAGGAAAGTTCCTGAGACTATGGCCTGACCTGAGTGTGGGAAGGGTTCAAGAAACCCCAGGATTTGGGTAACTGGATAGTGATAGTCGTTTGTAGCGTTTCGGTTTAATGTATTTTACAGTTTTGCCTAAAGATAATCCAGGGGAGACGGTGTCCCCCGGTGCACTGTATGATTACACCAAGCAGGACCTAATAAAACATCTCACCTAGTCATTATTCATACAATGGGTTCTTGATAAGTACTTGACTGAGGAATAAAGAAAACGATGGTGTATAACTCATACTCTTTGGATTTTCATTAGTAAAATATTTGGAAAATGTCATCTCTATTTGGTCCCCTCCCACTCTTTTTGGTTCTTGGAAATAAATTGATTCACATGAATGACATCTAAATCAAATGCTTTAAAGTAGAGTGAGTTAGTTGAGCATATAGTCTAATTCATCCTTGTCCATTTTTCAAATAGTATTAACTGAAATTTGCAGCACTGTGTGTGTGTGTGTGTGTGTGAGTGTGTGTGTGTGTGTGAATTATAGCCACCAAATTCCTACTTTCATTCTGTTAGCAAATGTGACTATCACTTGAATTAAATGGGAAAAACTCTCCTAACTTTCCAAAAGTTATACTATTACTTACATTGAGAGAAAAAAACCTGAAGTTTTATTTCCTTTTTCAAATGTTTTATTTTTCCTTTTTGGCACTTGCCTGCATACAAAAATAGAAGCTTTTTCTGTTTTATTTGAATAATAGCCTTCTCAATTTGTGCTTCATGAATATTTTTCTTATAATCCTTATTAAACAAATTTCCATGTTAAAATTCAGTTTAGTTATTTTGCTTACATCTCATGTTATTCTAAAGACTCCTTTCTTGAAAATGCATTTAGCTCAGCCATGTTAATGAAAGACTGCATTATAGGCATTTGCAGAAGCATCTGTAAATCATGAGATATGATGAAAATATGTTTCACAAATACATATTCATGATTAACTTAATGACATGACAAGATAGCTCAAATCAGATACCTATTTATTATGAATAATTAACACTGTTTCTCTATTAAAAACACAAGTTTAACCAAAAAAAATTTCTAGCCAGGATTTACGAGTAAATTAATATGCTGTAATTACTTCTGTTGAAGTTTATCTCTGCCTGACCATATAGGAAAGAATGAATCTTTTATAGGAAAATTATCCCCATAATGTGAATCTACCCACTGCTTTTATACTCCTTTATATCTCTTACAATGGCTGTTATCAAACAATCCAGAGTTGACGTAGCTGGAATACAACACAACACAACACAGCACAACAGGATCCTCCCCTGTAGCATCCTGTTGGATTTGTTATTGCTGAAATCAAGCAGATGGTGGCACTCTCCTCCACTAAACTCTCTCAATAGGATCAATCAGGCTTACACCAGATAGATGTTTGTGAGCAGCAGGAATGGATAGGAAAAGGATTACTTGAAGGGCTGTCGCCATTCAGGGTTTCACTTGAGTTATAATAAAACAAGGGTTTAAAAATTTTTCCCCTTCGTTCTGAATCTCTGCAGTGGGGCTCTTTCAAAATTCTTCCCTAAGCAATTCACACTCCTTGATTATGGTACTTCTCAAATGGGACAGCTTTCATGTTACCTGTATTACTTTCCCCCCTTTTCCTCTTTTATGTCAGCAAATCACGTCTCTTTTAAAACACGAAATCCATCTGGTTATGATGATGGGTTGCTTCTGTCTATGCTTCATCAAAGAAGAGTTGTGTATGATTTGATTTTATCCTATGATGTTAAATCTCCCTTATTGTTCCCTCTCACATTTTCTTCCCTCCCTCCCTCCCTCTCTTCCTCCTCCCTCCCTCCTTGCCTTCCTCTCCTCTCCCCTCCCCTCTCTTCTCCCTTCCCCTCTCCCCTCCTTTCCTTTCCTTCCTCCCTTCTTTTCCTTTTTTATTTTATTCTCTTAGGTGAAATACTTTTATGGTAAGTTGAATAATGACCACCTAAATACGTCCATCTTATAATCCCTGGAAGCTGTGAGTATTTCCTTATATGGTAAAACAGACTTCATAGATGTGACTGAATAATGATTCTTGAGACAGAGAGATAATCCTGGATTACCCAGATAGCACATTGAAATCATAACAATCCTTATAAAAGGCACAAAGGAGAGTTAGAGGAGAAGACAGTGTGATGATGGAAGCAGAGAGATGCACTTTGAGGTTGGAGGAAGGGGCCACAAGACAAGGAATACAGGCAGTCACAAGAAGCTGAAAAAGGCAAACAAACAAACAAACAAACAAACAAACAAAAAACCCTCAGAGCCTCATGAAGGGAGCAGCCCTGTCAACATCTTGAGCAGTGAAACTGATTTCTGACTTCTGACCTCCAGAACTGTAAGGATACATTTGTGTTTTTTAAACCATTAAGTTTATGGAAATTTGATATGGTAGCAATACCAATCTAATACAACTTTCAAGGAGAAAAACACATACATTGAGAATCTCCTATGACTGTACATACTGTTAAAGAAAAAATAAAAACTGTTAGAGACTAAACATTGAGCACTGAGTGAAAATTTTTCCTGCCAAGCAGGGAATTCGATCCAGCACAGAGTCTGGGTAGGCTGTTGGCATGAAATTCAAGGTAGGAGAATGAGGTAGGATTTTAAAGGCAAAGTGCCATGAACTGTCACTGCCCTGTATTAGGAAAGGGACATCTCTGAGTGATGGGTTTTGGCTGCAGGACCAGGTTAGTCAGCTGTGTAAGCAATGGGCTGGTTGGCGGTGGTCTGCTGGGAATGTGCCAGCTATCTGGGGCTGACAGCCTTTACCTATCTTGTGACATGCGCAAATCGGGATGTGTCTCCCACTCAGCCCTGCACCAGTAACAGAGGTGGAAGATCAGGGTTTATGGAGACAACAGAAAGGAAGAGAGCCGTACATAAAGTGTTAGTAACTCTATTGGAAAGAAAGGGGAGAAATAGGAGTAGGGAAGTAAAACTAAAATTCATAACAATATAAGACCTAACACTTAAAATACTATCTGCCAGGAATTTTTTAAGTACTCTGCATGTGTTAAATAATTTGTTGCTCACAACTCTATTTGGGGGATACTATAATCACTCCCTTTTACAGATAAATAACCTGGGGTGCTGAGAAGTTACATAATTTGGCCAAGGTCACAGAGCCTCTGGCCAAGTTTTATTCAAACTCAGGCCTGCCTGACTCCAAAACTAAGCTGTTGAACAGAACTTGCTTTGAATTTCAGTATTACTGGGGCTCATTGCATTTTTATAATTTGTTTACTGTGTGGCAATTTCCACTGCTGCCACTAAAAAGGCTAGTCACGTTTCTGAGGGACTTAAAGGATTACAAACAGTTCCCTCTGTTAAAAGATAAACTGAGGCATATTAAAACTTTTTTAAAAAAATTTATTTATTTTATTTATTTTTATTTTTGGCTGTGTTGGGTCTTCATTGCTGCGCACAGGCTTTCTCTAGTTGTGGCCAGTGGGAGCTACTCTTTGTTGCAGTGCACAGGCTTCTCATTGCAGTGGCTTCTCTTGTTGCAGAGCACAGGCTCTAGGAGCATGGCCTTCAGTAGTTGTGGCACGTAGGCTCAATAGTTATGGCTCACGGGCTCTAGAGCACAGGCTCAGTAGTTGCGGTGCTCAGGCTTAGTTGCTCCACGGCATGTGGGATCCTCCCAGACCAGGGCTCGAACCCATGTCCCCTGGATTGGCAGGCAGATTCTTAACCACTGCACCACCAGGGAAGCCCCTTAAAACTTTTTTAAAGTTCACTTGTGACAAAATCTATTGGAATCAGGCAGCATCAAATCAGAAGTGTTCGGGAGCTAGGAGAAAGACATATATGAAAGCTGTGGAAGTAAAGCAAGGAAATTATCTGATTGGCTGTTGCTTGGGTGGTCGCCTTATTTGGGAAAGCTGATTTGGCAGTTTGTGATAAGTTGTCCTTTGATTTCGATTTCTTATCTTTGAGGCACTGCAGGCTTAGGTTTTGGTTTGCTTAAGGAGGCTACTAAGGCATTGAAGGCACCTCAATCTAATGGTCTCCTTGTTTAATCAACGTAATATCCTATATTAAAGCAACACTCAATTCTTGTTCTTGTATCACAAAGTTTCATTCTTATCTTTATATAAATTCTTATAAGTATGTAAGATTAATATAAACATGTTAGGTTTTGCTCCTTTCCACTATATTTGTAGCATGAAATTCATGGAGCTGTATTTATATTTAGTGCCTAAACGCAAGGTTATAAGTAGTAGAATTCATCATTACTTATCTTTTTGTTGTTGTTGTCGTAAAATCCAAAGTATATGAATTTGCCTAAAAAGTCATAATTGTGATCATTTACATTTCTAGTAAGACTGTGAGATGCACTTGATGTTTTATCTGATCATGAAACATCCTTCAGACAAATGTAGATCATTTAATGGATAAGCCAACTTATGCACTTAGGGAATGACGCTTTTTTTCCTGTACCTAAGGAAGGTACATTCCAAGGCAATGGCAATATCATGTGCTTTTCAAGACAAAGAAGGAGTTAGATGTATTCAGCAGGATAATAAAAAGAGATAGACAAGGAGTATCCCCTCTTCACAATATAATATATCTGTGAAATAGACACATTACTCATGGAAGTCACAGCTTCCCTATGATAGTGGCCTACTATAAAAACTGTGTTTCCAAATAGAGAGGCACAAAGATGGTAAGGGGACACAGACCACAGGACAAAAACAGAAGAGAAAGAGGTTCCAAAAGGGAAGTGGCTGCTCTCCAGTGCCTCTAATGAAAGAAATGGTCTCATAGTACAGATGACAAGTCTAAACTGAAGAACCTTCACATACTAAGAAAATGGACCATAAGTTTAAAAGAACAAAAGAGAAATTTCAGGTCTTCTCCATCCTTCTCTTACCCTACAGGTTGCGTTTGGTTTAGAACATAAAGCAAAACTGAATGATAAGAATGCTTTACACATGTTCAGACCTATATGTTGGCTTAATTGTTAAAGCTATATATTCCTTGATTATCCACTGTATCCTTTACATTCTTGTGATTCTACATGTAGATGCAGAGCCAAAGACTTTGTTATATGAGGAGGTTCAAGAAAGCATTGCTTTGATGATCAAGAAGCACCTACTTTTAAAAAGAGCAGTCAAAACTAATCAGGCTTTAAAGCCCTGAGATTGAGCCAAATTTCCAGAATGCTTATGATACAACTATTCCGTAAGAATGTTTACTGAGTTGAACATGTAAAGTCTTCCTGTGGCTGGTGACTCGTAGAAAATATGGAAATAATTTAGTAAGAATTTGAGCTCATTCTGGAAACTTGGAAATGTATGTACATATCAGTGATACCCTCTTTTCATTTTAATTGGGCAAAAATGAGTTTATTGAACTTAATGCAGCAAGGAGAACTCTGTCTTGAGAGTTTTAGTGGTGTCTAAAAAGGAGGAAGCTATGGAAGGGTATTTATAGGATTTTTAGGGTCATGGCTGGCTAATTTTTTAATTTTTAATTTTGAGAGAATTATAGATTAGCATACAGTTGTAAGAGATAACACAGAGATCCCATGTATCCTTTACCCCAATGATAACATCTTGCAAAGCTATAGTATAAAATCACAACCAGTATAGTGATACTTATACAATTCACAAATCTTACTCAGATGTCTGTACCTGGCTTGTACTCATTTGTGTGTTTGTGTGTGCAGTTTAATCACATACATAGGTTCGTGTATCAACCATCATAGACAAGATACAGAACAATTACAACACCACAAGGATTCTTTCTGTTGACTTTTTTTAAAAATTTTAATTTATTTTTTTTATTTTTTTTATTGGATTATAATTGCTTTACACTCTGTTGACTTTTTACATCACTTATTGCCTCCTTATTACCACATCACCTCACCACTACTTCAAGTGAAGTATGGAAACCTTCCCTCTATAGGTCCCTCACCTTCCCCACATTTAAATATCAGTCTTGCATATTGCTGGTGTTGTAATTTTTTTGTTTCAATCATCAGATGTGATTTATAAAACTCATGAGGAGAAGGATAGCCTGTACTTATATCACTTTTCTTTCCATTTTCTATCTTCCTTCTTATAGTTCCTGTTGTTCCAAGATTCCTTCTTTTATCATTTCCTTTCTTTTTGAAGGTTTTTCCTTTAGCCATTCTTTTGTTGTTGCTTCTGCTGTTGTTGTTAGTAGAGATTTTTGTTTTCTTTTTACTGTTATATTGAGATGTAAATGACATACAGCACTGTGTTAAGTTTAAGATGTGCAGCATAATGATTTGACTTACATACATAATGAAATGATTTCTACAAGTTTAATGAACATACATCATCTCCTATAGATACATTAATGACAGAAAAACAATTTTCTCCTTGTGATGAGAACTATTAGGATTTACTCTTTTAACAGTTTTTGTTTATAATGTACAACAGTGTTAATTATCTTTATCATGTTGTCCACTACATAATTATCTTTGTCATGTATATGTTGTACTTACTTTTCTTATAACTGGAAGCTTGTAATTCTTGACTACCTTCATCTCCCCTCCACCCTGCCTAAGGTAGCCACAAATATAATCTCGTTTTCTATATGTTTATTTGTTTTTAAAGTATGATTGACCTACAATACTGTTAGTTCTTAGTACACAACAGGGAGAATTGATATTTTTATACATTGCAAAATGATCACCATGATAAGTCTAGTTGTTAATCTGTCATCATATAAAGATATTATGTAATTGTTGACTATATTTCCCACATTCTACATTTCATACCTGACTCACTTATTTTGTAATTGAAAGTTAGTATCCCTTAATCTCTCTCACTTATTTCTCTCCTCTCCCACACCCCTTCCCTCTGGAAATCATCTGTTTGTTCTCTGTATATATGACTCTGTCTCTGTTTGGTTATGTTGGTTCATTTGTTTCATTTTTCAGATTCCACAAATAAATGAAATCATACAGTATTTGCCTTTCTCTGTCTGACTTACTTCAGTTAGCATAATACCTTCTAGGTCCATCCATGTTGTTGCAAATGGTAAGATTTCATTCTTTTTTTATGGCTGAATAATATTCCACTGCATGTGTCTGGTATGTATATACATACATACATACATACATACATACATACATACATACATACAAACAAACATACATACATACATACCACATCTTCTTTATTCATTCATCTATTGATGGGGACTTTCATTGCTTCTCCATACTATTTTCCATAGCAATGACACCAAGTTACATTCCCACTGACAATGCATGAGGGTTCCCTTTTCTCCACATCCTCACCAACACTTATTTGTTGTCCTTTAGATAACAGACATTCTGACAGGTGTGAGGTAGTATATCATTGTAGTTTTGATTTGCATTTTCCCAATGAATAGTGATTTTGAGCATCTTTTCATATGCCTGTTAGCTATCGGTGTGTCTTCTTCTATGTCTATTCAAGTCCTCTGCCCATTTTTTAAAGTGGGTTGTTTATTTTTTTGATGTTGAGTTTGTATTTTTGGCTGTAAACTTGTGAGATGCATCATCTGCAAATATCTTTTCCCATTCAGCAGGCAGCCGTTTTGTTTTGTTAATAGTTTCCCTTGTTGTGCAAAAGCTTTTTAGTTTCACGACAACCAGTTTATTTTTGCTTTTGTTTACCTTGTCTGAGGAAACATATCCAAAAAAATATTGCTAAGACCAATGTCTACAACCAGAGTGTACTACCTACATTTTCTTTTAGAAGTTTTATGGTTTCAGGTCTTACATTTAAGCCTTTAATCCATTTTGAGATTGTTCTTGGTTATGGTGTGAGAAAGTAATGCAGTATGATTCTTTTGCATGTAGCTGTCAAGTTTTCCTGACACCACTTATTGCAGAGGCTGTCTTTTCTCCATTGTATATTCTTGCCTCCTTTGTCACAGATTAATTGCCCATATAAGTGTGGGTTCATTTCTGGGCTCTCGATTTGGTTCCATTGATCTATGAGTCTGTTTTTGTGCCAACACCATACTTATTTGGTTACTATAGCTTTGTGACATAATTTAAAATCAGGGAGCATTATAAATCCTGTTTTGTTCTTATTTCTTAAGATTATTTTGACTGTTTAGGGTCTTTGGAGTTTACATACTAATTTTTGAATTATTTGTTCTAGTTCTGTAAAAAATACTGGTGGTATTTTGATAGGGATTGCACTGAACATGCAGATTGTGTTGGGTACTGTGGTCCAGGTCCATTAGCATTAAATATCTTTCCATCAGTCTGTGTTGTAGTCTATTTCTTTCATCAAATTGTTATACTTTTCTGAGTACAGGTATTTTACCTCCTTAGTTAGATTTATTCCCAGGTATTTTATTCTTTTTGATGTGATTGTGAATGGGGTTGTTTTCTTAATTTCTTTCTGACATTTTGTTAGTATATAGAAATACAACAGATTTCTGCATATTAATTTGCATCCTGTAAATTAATAAATTCATTGATGAGTTCTAGCAGTTTTTTGGTGGCATCATTAGGATTATCTATGGATAGTATCATGTCATCTGCAAACAGTAACAGTTTTAATACTTCCTTTTCTTTCCAATCTAGATTCCTTTTCTTTTTTTATCTGATTGCTGTGGTTAGGACTTCCAATACTATGTTGAATACAAGTGGCAAGAGTGGGCATCCTTGTTTTGTTCCTGATTTTAGAGGAAAGGCTTTCAGGTTTTCACCATTGAGTATGATGTTAGCTTTGTGCTTGTCATATATGGCCTTTGTTTTGTTGTGGTATTCCCTCTACTCCCACTTTCTGGAGAGTTTTTTTTTTTTTAATCAAAAATGGATGTTGAATTTTGTCAAAAGATTTTTCTGCACCTGTTGAGATAATCATATGATTTTTAGTCTTCAATTTGTAAATGTGATGTATCACATTGATTGATCTGTGGATATTGAACCATTCTTGCATCACTGGGATAAATCCCATTTGATCATGGTATATGACCCTTTTAATGTATTATTGAATTTGCTTTGCTAGTATTTTTGGAGAATTTTTACATCTGTGTTCATTAGTGATACTGGCCTGTAATTTTCTTTTTTTGTGTGATATCCTGGTCTGGTTTTGGTATCAGGGTGATGCTGGGATTATAGAGTGAGTTTGGAAGTGTTCCTTCCACTGAAAACGTTTGGAACAGTTTGAGAAGGACAGGTGTTAATTCTTCTCTAAATGTTTGGTAGAATTCACCTGTGAAGCCATGTGCTCCTGGTGTTTTCTTTATTGGAAGGTTTTCTTTCTTTCTTTTTTAAACTACTGATTCAGTAATTACTCATAATTGGTTTGTTCATATTTTCTATTCTTCCCTGATTCAGTCTTGGGAGACTACATTTCTATCAATAGGAATTTGTCCATTTCTTCTAGGTTGTCCATTTTATTGGCATATAATAGCTCATGGTAATCTCTCATGATCCTTTGTATTGTAAGATCTCATGGAAAAACCCAAATGAACTTTTTGGCCAACCCAATATATCTGTGGCGTTGGTTGTAACTTCTTTTTCATTTCTGATTTTACTGATTTGGACTCTTTTTTTTCTTGATGATTCTGACTAAAGGTTTATCAATTATGTTAAGCTTTTCAAGAAGTGATCTCAGTTTCACTGATCTTTTCTATTGTTTTTTTGTTCCTATAATTTTTTTATTAATCAAATTGTTGATTTACAATATTATATTACTTTCAAGTGTACAACAAAATGATATAATATTTTTATAAATTATACTCCATTTAAAGTTATTACAAAAAATGGCTATATTTCCCTGTGCTGTAAAACATATCTTGTTGCTTTATCTACTTTATGCATAGCAGTTTGTGTCTCTCAATCCCATATCCCTATCTTCTTCCTTCCCACTCCTTCTCTCCATTGGTAATCACTAGTTTATTCTCTATATCTCTGAGTATGTTCCTGTTTTGTCAAACACATTCATTTGTTTTATTTTTTTAGATTCCATATGTAATTCATAATATAGAGTATCTGTCTTTCTCTGTCACTATGGATGATATTCGCTAGGTCCATCCATTGTTGCAAATGGCAGAATTTCATTCTTTTTTAATGGCTGAGTAATATACCAATGTGTGTGTGTGTGTGTGTGTGTGTGTGTGTGTGTGTACGTGTGTGTACAATATCTTCTTTATCCCTTCATATGTTTATGGGCACTTAGTGCTGCTATGAACATTGGGGTACATGTTTCTTTTCGAATTAGTGTTTTCATTTTCTTCAGATATATGCCGAGGAGTGAAATTTTGGGATCATATGGTAGTTCTAGTTTTAGTTTTCTGAGGAATCTCCATACTGTTTTCCATAGTGGCTGCACTAATTTATATCCCTACCAACAGTGTACAGGGTTCCTTTTTATCTCCACATCCTCCCAACATTTGTTATTTGTGAACTTTTTGATGATAGCCAATAGTAATGGCCAGGATCAGGTAACATGATTGACTGCCACATGAGGATCACATGCAGCAGAAGAAAATTAATAGCCATTTTGACAGGTGTGAGGTGATATCTCGTTGTTTTGATTAGCATTTTTCTGATGACTAGTGATTTTTACTATCTTTTCAAATGCCTGTTGGCCATCTGTATGTCTTCTGAAGAATGTCTATTCAGGTATTCTGCCCAGTTTTTAATCATTGTGTTTGCTTTTTTATGATGTTAAGTTATATGAGCTGTCTATATATTTTGCATATTAACCTCTTATGGGTCATATCATTTGCAAATATTTTCTCCCATTCATTTTGTCAATGGTCTTCTTTGCTGTGGAAAAGCTTTTAAGTTTATTAGATCCCATTTGTTTATTTTTACTTTTATTTTCCCTCATATAAAACTTTGCTTTTCCCTTGATGCTTTTAATATTCTCTCTTTATCTTTTTCTGCCATTTTAATTACAATGTAGTTTGGTGTATTCCTCTTTTGGTTGATCCCGTTTGGGACTCTTGTTTTCTGGACCTGGATGTCTGTTTCCTTTCCCAGGTTAAGTAAGTTTTCCACTATTATGTCTTCAAATATGTTCTCTGCCCCTTCCTCTCTCTTCTCCTCTTGGACTCCTATAATGTGAATGTTAGTACACCTGATGTCGTCTCAGGTCTCTCAAACTGTTCTCATTTTTAAAATTATTTTTTATTTTTTTCTGTTCAGCTTGAATGATTTCCACTACTCTATCTTCCAGTTCCTTGATCTGTTCCTCTGTATCATCTCATCTACTGTTGATTCCTTCTAGTGTATTTTTAATTTCAATTATTGTATTCTTCACCTCTGTTTGGTTCTTCTTTATATTTTCTAACTCTTTGTTAAAAACTTCTAACTTCTCAGTCTGTTCATCCATTCTTCTCCAGAACATCTTCATGATCATTACTTTAAACTCTATTGGGTAGATCGCTTATCTCCACTTCACTTAGTTCTTCTTCTAGGGTTTTATCTTGTTCCTTTGGAACATATTCCTCTGTCATCTCGTTTTACTGTTTTTATTTCTATGTATTTGGTAGGTTGTTATGTTTCCCAATCTTGGTGATGTGGCCTTATGTAGCAAATATCCTATGGGGTCCAACAGCACACTCCCCTCTGGTCACTTTAGGGCTGCCCTGTATGTGGGTTTCATGGGTCCTTCTGTTGTGGCAGGTTCATTACTATGGGCATGGTGGTACATACGGCTGGCCATTGGTCTGGTTGCTTGCCAGGTTCTGCCTTTTGCAGTGGCTGCCAGTTGCTGGAAGATGGGGCCACGTCCTGGTCCTGGTGCTGGCCCACAGGTGGGTGGGGCTGTGTCATGAGGCAACTGGTTAGAGAGTCCTTGGGTGTCCTGTGGCTAGTGCTGGCCCACTGGTGGGTGGAATTGGGTCCAGGGGTGGCTGACTGTGGCTCCAAACATCCCTGAGCTAGTGTTGGCCTGCTGATGGACATGGCTGTGGCCCAGGGAGGTCCAGGACTTGTGTTATCCTGCTGGTGGGGTGGGAGCAATTCTTGACATGGCTGGCTGTGGGGTCTAGGGTGACCCAGAGCTGAAGACAGCCCACTGGTTGGTGGGGCTGAATCCTGACACATCTGGCTGAGGAGTCCAAGGTGTCCTGGAGCTGGGGTTGGCCTGCTGTTGGGTGAGGCCAGGGCTCAGGGCATCCCAGGGTGGTGCTGGCCTGTTGGTGGGTGGGGCTGTGTCCCTGCCATGCTAGCTGCATGGCCTCAAGCGACCCAGGACTGGTGCTGAATGGCTAGTGGGTGGGTCCAGGTCCTGGCACTAGAGGGAGTGTTCCAAAATGGCTCTAACCAGCACCAGTGTCCTCATAGTGGGATGAACTCCCCAAAATGACTGCTGCCAGTGTCTATGTCCCTAGGGTGAGCTCCAGTTGCCTCCTGTCACTCTGGGAGTCTCTCCAAGTTCAGCAAGTGGGTCTGACCCAGGCTTCTTTCAAATTACTGCTTTTGCCCTGGGTCTTGGAAGGTGTGAGATTTTTAGAATGTCTTTTATGAATGGAGTCTCTATTTTCTATAGCCTTCCAAACTCTCTTAATGCAAAGCCTACTGCTATCAAAGTCAGATGTTTTAGGGGCTTATCTTCCTAGTGTGGGACCCCTAGGCTGGGGAGTCTGATGTAGGGCTCAGACTGCTCACCTTTTGGAGGGAACTTCTGTAATTGTAATTATCTTCCCATTTGTGGGTCACCTATATGGGGTTATGAGTCTTGACTATACTGTGACGCCACCCCTCCTACCCATCTTGTTCTAGTTCCTTTTTTATATCTTAGCTATAGAAGATCTTTTCTGCTGCTCTTCAGGTCACTCTCATGGACAGTTTCTCTGTACACAGTTGCAATTTTTGTGTGCCTAAGGGACAAGATGAGCTCAGGTTCTTCCTATTGTCTTGGCCATGCCCACTATTCCTTTGGCCAGTCTGTAAAGATAGGTCTGCTAGTGACAAATTATTTAGTCTTTCTTTGTCTGAGAATGCCCTTATTTTCCCTTTACTCTTGAAGAGTAATTTTGTTGCATATGGAATTCACAGTTAACAGTTGTGCCATTTCTGACCTTCACAATTTCAGATGAGGAATCGTCTATCATTCAGATAGGTGTTCTCCTAAAGGTAATGTGTCATTTTTATCTGAATACTTTTGATATTTTTTCTTTGATTTAGTTTTCAAAAGTTTAATTATGCTGTGTCTTCATGTGCATTTCTTGCAGTTCTCTTATGTGGGTTTTATTCGGCTTTTTGAATCTGAAGGTTTATGTTTACTGGCAAATTTGGTAAATTTCCAGCTATTATTATTTTTAAAATCTTCTTTTATCCTCACTCACTTCCTCTCCTTCTGGGACTCCAAGGATCCAAATTATTGTATCTTTTGTTATTGTTCCTCAGGTCCCTCAGGCTCTGTTGATTTCTCTGTTATTCAGATAGAGGAAATTCTATGATCTATCCTCAAGTTCATGGATTCTAGCCTGTCATTTTCACTCTATTATTGGGCCATACAGCTAGGTTTTAATCCTGTTGTATTTCTCAGTTCTATAATTCCCATGCGTTTTTAAGATATAATTTCTATTTATTCATTGAGGTTTTTTATTTTTTTTATTTGTTTCATGATAATTTGTAATTGTTTATTGAAAGCATTTTTATGATGGCCATTCTAAAATCCTTATCAGATAATCCCAACATCTGATTCATCTGAGTGTTGGCATCAGTTAACTTTGTTTTCTGATTCAAATTGTGATCTTCCTGGTTCTTGGTATGATGGGTATTTTTTTTTTATTGTATTCTGGACATTTTGGCTATTATGTCAGGAGATTATAAGGCACTTTAAAATCTTATATTTTGGCAGATAGTTACCCTATTTATGTTTAGCATGCAAATCTTAGCCTAATTTCTTGGGCTGTGGTCCCAAAGGAAGTTTAATTTCAGAGACTTTGCAGTGCTATTTTGGTCTGCTTGATTTATTGCATGGGCTTTCCTCATCTCTGCTGGAGCTGTTTGAGGGGGTAGAAGGAATTTCAACAGACTAGATTGGCTGGTCCTCCCAGGCTTGGTACAGTTCCCACCCCAGCCCACTGTCCCAGTGTCTCTTGCTGGGGAGAGGATTCTCAGCCCATTCAGGAAGGAGAGCCCTTTTGGGGCCTGGCACCTGCGGTGGTGGGACTTGCCTGCCTGTGAGGGATGGAGAACACTCCTGGGCCAGGTGCTTGTTGTTGAAAGATCGCTCTTGCCAGTGCCACACTGCCACCTTGGATCTCTTGGTTGGGGAGGTAACCTCAGGAGAACGAGTGTACTTCCTCTGTCT